>NC_073725.1:108302905-108606938 GCF_023634155.1 Falco peregrinus | reverse complement strand
GTCTCGCAGGACTCTCTGCATCAGAGATCAGGAGCTGTTCTGAAAGGAGGAACCCGCAGTTTGACCCCTGCTCTACTGAGAGACCTTTTGTGCCTCTGCAAAGCTCTCTGCTCTGCACCAGCCCCTCGGCCGGAGGAGGGAAACACTGCAGGAAGCACGGATTTATTCTGCTGCTGACAATTGGGAGCAGCAGTGTCCTCTGGTGCCTTCATTGTCCAAAGGTGTTTGAGTGTAAAGCTCGCACATAATAGCAACTTTCCAGTGATGCCTGTTGAAAAAGCCCTTTGGTGCTCACCAGCCCTGCCGGGAATGCAAGACCTCAGGTGTCCAGGCTTGTCTTCCAACGAAACTCATTCATTTAACAGCCAACTCCGATTACTCCTTGTAGTTAAAAGAAAGCCCTAAAACAAAGGCTCAGTGGCTGCATGCTCCTCAGCCATTCAGCGCTGCCGGTGCGGGAAGCAGGTGTTTCGAGGCCTGCATTCCCACTTCAGTCTGAAGAGGCTGGAATAAGATACTGCCTTTTGAAATGTCTGCTAAAAAAGGAAGAAAGAGGCAGCACACCATTGCTTTGCAGGCCGGGGGCAGTTGAAGGGCTCAGCTAATTCATAGCACGAGCTGGCTGAGTGCTGTGAAAGGCATTCCCACGGAAATTTCTGCAAATATGGAAATGAATCTAGCTGAGTGGGTTTTACACCTTTTTTTTTTTTTTTTTTTTTTTTTAACAGGCTTTCTGTGAGCACTTGGGGAGTGCACACCTTTCACTGTGAACATGTACGTACTGGGCTTGCTGGTAAACAGGTGTTTGCAATAGAAACCGCTAGCTCCATCGCTCTGCAGTCACAACGGGAACCACTCAAGCACCCATCCCATCAGCATCCCTCCCAGCTGACAAGGCACTGATAAGACTGGGAGTGCTTGGCTGGCTCAGGTGAACTATGGCCACTCAGCTCTGAAACCCCTCACCTGAATTTAGGAAAACATTCTCCAACGCACAAACTTTTGGCTGGGGGTGGGGGGTGGAGGAGGGGAACTTGCAAAGAAAGTTCTTAGTAGGAGCAAAAGATAATGTTTGTCACATAAGTAACAAACTGCAGCTTGAAACCATCCAAGCACAAGTCAGGATGCCAGTGTGACCTTTGTTTTGCCCTCATAAATGATAGTAATTGGTGTTTGTTATGCAGAGGTATTAAAAGAAAGGCTGATGAGGGAGTGCTTGTGCTGACACAGGCTCAAAGGCTCTGTCTCCCAGGGCTTCATCTAGCGCTTGGCAATGGGAGTAGCTCAGGCAGGTGCTCTGAAATCATGCTTGAACATAATGGTGAGCTGCTTGCTCTGCAACGGTTCTTTGAAAATGTGCCCTGGCCACATGGCAAACATGAATGGGATTTCCTGGAAGTTTATTTTTTTTAAAAAAAGGAATAATAAATCTGCTCCACCAGAAAATTACAATTTCCTTTCCTTTTTCACACTCGTCAGCCAAGCAGCAAATGTGTACTCGTTAAAGTACCGGTCCAGCTCAACTGGTTTCTGTGCTCTAGCATCCTCCAGGTGTTTGACAAAGGTTCCTTGTCCTGCTCTGACTACACATGGGACAGCTGGGCAGTGCCCATCTCAGCATTGGATGAGCCCAGCCCAGCCCCACTGCCTGGATCAGAGAACAGCAGCACGTTCAGCTCAAAATGGCCCAGACAAATTTCTCAGCATCTCTGGCTCTAAGCTGTACCTCAAGCTACCAAGCCTGCAAGCCTTGCAGTCCAATGGGGCCCTCCTGAAATGTGTATTCCCTCTTAACCTAGCTATTTTAAGATAATAGCATCCCCCCACCTCCCTTTTTAATAAAGCTGCCAGTTTTAAAGATGCATCACAGTAATTTCTTAAAAGCTACAGGCCATCAGTGCTGCCTAAGTGCTCTTTACTTGGAGTATGGCACCTGGGGACTATGAAGAACTCACTTGCAGGCTAAAAATATTCGTACCTCCTTATATACTCTGGTGGATTACTCAGTAATTACACTTACTAGATCTGAAGGTAATTACTGTTTTACTAGTCAGATGTCCCTTTTGTTAATACATAAAATCAGCCACCCCACCACTACCTGTCAGTAATGCCCCCCATGCCAGCAGCCAGGAGGTCCTCTGCACTCATGCCACCATGCAAGGAGGGTGCTCATGTCCCCACGAGTCACTTCTAAATGCAGTCTCCTCCTCCTCCCACAGGGGCAAGGCTTCTGTATCCAAGCCACTGTCAGGCTCATACAGAATCAATGTGACTGTCAGGAGATAGAGGCCCCTTTCCTCTGCCCAAGCCTTCTGGCTCCAGAGCTGGAACATTTGCCAGAGGTGCATACCAAGGTTCATACCACGGGTGATGCCTTCAACATGACACAGACACAGCACAGTGGCAGCTCTGTGTGTGTGCAACAACCACAGTCCATGCTGGAGTGAGAAGGAGCCACCATGCACCCATCCTCTTCATGAGGTCCCACCAGGACCAGGAACCACCTCACCTAAACTTCCCCATGAGCCTGAACACCTTCACGAGCTACTTGCAGCAGCAAGCTAGGGATTTGCAGTTGGATTTAGGCTCTGAATAAGTGTCTCTTTTATGAATGGTGGCCAGATCAAGCCATTCCCACATCCCCTATGTGTTTACTACCATGGCTATGTCAGAGCTGCCCCATCAGCTACCAGCCAACCAGCCTGCGGGGAAGAAAGCAGCCACATTGGGGGCTTCACAACCCTTCTGCCAGGAGAGCCGTAGAAATCATTGCTGGTGAGTGGCTGCGATGTGTCTAGACAGTCCAGCCAGACCAGGACCAGGATATGTGTCCACGGCCTTAACTGCCTTGGACCATTTTTACCTCCAGCGACCACCAGCTCTGAGCTTCTTCCACCCTCCCAAGCAAAGCCATCAGTTCAGTGCCTGCTTTTACTTTGGTCCTCAAGTTGCCATTTCATGGGATGGGTTTCTAAGAGCAGATAAGAGGGAAAAGGCTGCCACGTTGCCAGCAGAAAATATGCAGGAATGAGAGGTCAGCAGTACAGTCCCCTCGAAATCCCAAAGACATGTTAAAGGCTTTATTGTTTGGCATTTAATACTGGGGGCTGCTTTGTCTCTTCTCTCTGCATTTAAAGATACACTCACTTTTGGGTTTTTGTTCAAGTCTGACCAGTTACCAAAAGGCATTTTTATTCTCTCCACAGTCCTTTCCGGGAAGAGTAATTAATTTATGTTAATTTGGAGAGAGAAGACATAACGATGAACTTTTCAACTAATCCAGAGATAATTGGTAATATATTAAAAACTTAACGGTGATAAAAAGATAAGACACATAAGTTATGATCTTTCCACCATAAAGTACTGCTTATTGAAAGAAGCAAATTATTTTGAGTAGTTTCAACCCTTTCAAATAACCCAACTTAAAACAATAATCCATTTTTTTAGCCAAGCTAAAATGCATTAGGTTTGTTCCTTCCAATACAGATCATCTTCAGTTCAGAAGGAAGAAATTCCCTTAACAACTCTAGACTGGCTGTGCCATAGCTATGCATGGGAGATACTGAGGGGCTGGGTTAGACACGGATGGGAAGAAGAGAAAATCAAAAGGATTTTACTTTCCACTGAGTATTTTACATTCCTGTTACCTGTCTGAGATGCTTTTTGCCTTTTTCTTTCAAAACAAAAATATGTTTTCAGCAAATAATACTTTTTTTTTTTTCCTTCTCCCCCAAAAAACTGTTTCTTGCTCCAAAAATGTTTGGAGAGAACATTTTGATGTGCTGCAGGAACACAACAATATACAGAGATCTGGGTAGTAGCCACAGAATCACCGAATTGTTTAGGTTGGAAAAGACTTTTAAGATCATTGAGTCCAATCGTTAACCTAACACTACCCAGTCCAGCACTAAACCATGTCGCTTTGTGCCACCATCTACACATCTCTTAAATCCCTCCAGGGATGGCAACTCAACCACTTCCCTGAGCAGCCTGTTCCAATGCCTGACAACTCTTTCAGTGAAGAAAGTTGTCCTAATATCCAGCCAGCAGACACTAATGCAATCCCTGCAGCAGTCAGCACTAATCTGCAGCATTTAAGGACAATCACAGGTCTGAGCCACACAGGTACATCAGTGCAGCAGAAAACACACCCCAGGCTTTGTTTAACCTAAACCAGGTGCGTTCAGGATTGCACAGACACACACATGCTATTTCAGCCCAGAGACTGAATGACAACTCGGAATTTGATAGACTGTTTACAAGAGGAGACAAAGCTCTGAAGTAATTGCTGGCAAATTATCATAAGGAACATTATCAAGCAGCAAGGCAAAACCTCTTCCAGAGGGGAAGATGTGATGCTTGAGCTAGTGTCTCCTTGGGGATATGGCTTAAACCCCGCTGCCGGCTGCGTTTAGAGAGAGGGCTCAGGGCTGGCATTTCAAGGCTCTCTTCACACAGTGCTGTTTGTCAAGGGGGTAACAACTGCTGGCAGTGCTTTCTGTGCCCTCTCTCCAAAATCTAATTACATTGTGTAAATGGAACATTACCTGAGAAATCAGGCAGTCAGTTAACAAGGCATCAGGATCCGAGGAGGCGGAATTAGGTGTACAGAGCCAACTTCTTCCCAGTGGAAACCCCGGCAAGGCACGGCCAGGTTGAGATCAGGTTCATAAATGCTCTCTGATGTCTGTGTGATCCTTCTAGACTTGTCAGCCTCAGCAATCATGGAAGGAGGTCCCCAGGACATCAGGAGCTTAGTCATATCCCTCCCCCCCCAGTGCCTAATGGCCACATTCAGCTCTTCTCCCTTCTCCTAGCTGCATCTCTGCTGCTTCCCCA
Organism: Falco peregrinus; assembly: GCF_023634155.1. Taxonomy (NCBI): domain Eukaryota; kingdom Metazoa; phylum Chordata; class Aves; order Falconiformes; family Falconidae; genus Falco; species Falco peregrinus. Next base: position 108,602,099 of record NC_073725.1, on the reverse strand, counting down.
GCCACCGATTTCCACAAGCTTTGGAGATACTCGACACCTTCCCCAGCTCCTCACCCCGGCAAACATGATGGTCATTCCTCAAGAGACTCAAAAGCTCTTACCAATCATCCTACAAAGTGAGCTTGATTCCTCTAACCAAGACAAAATACCACAAGGAGCCAGTTGGGACTGGGCAGCCAGTGTTGACCCCCCAAGCCAGCTCAGCCCCTCTCTATCCATCCATCAATGAGTTTCTGCCCCATTTCAGCAGAGGTTTTTCAAAGTGGCCTGAAGGATCCTGGCGACCATCAACACTTTCGCCACAGTTATGTCGCTGTCCTTTCCTGCTGCATTTTCTGCAGCACTACGGAGACCTGCCACATTTTAAAGTTGTTTGCAAGGGAGGCAAACAGCTTTATTATTTACCTTTAATTATTTTTATTTATTCATTATATTATTAATGATATATCTGTGTAATATATGTTTAATAATATATTTAATATATTAATTTTATTATCAGTTAACGCACTATGTATATATTTATCTTTGTTCTGGCACAATGGAGGAAAAAAATCCCCAGCACCAAGATGTCAGATACTCCTCCAGAAGGAAGGCAATGAGGCAGCACCACTGTGGGGCTTAGAAAACGCTCTCTCAGGGCTTCATGTTCGATTCACCAGTCCACAGGGCTTCTGCATGCTCTGCTGCCGCTGGCGAGGGACAAGGGAATGGGAATTACTCCCCCCAATGACTCTGGGTTGTTGCAGCCTGGCTCCCTTGGTGGAGGAGCTGCAGCATCATTTAGGTAAAGGATTCATCAATGATTTATGGTTTCTTCCACAGGGGAAAAAGCAAAAGCTGCCAGCAAGCAGCAGCTTCTCCCTACAGGGCAAGCGGCAGGGCCAGCACTCAGATAACTGTGCAGCCAGCAGGCTGGTGCCAGGGAGGACCGATCAATGCAGAGGCATTTAAGGGCATGGCTGTAAGCCCCTTTGAAGGCAAGAAGTCCTCACCTCACCCTTCATTGCCCTTCTGCCCTGCCAAGGAGTATGGAAGTGGCTGTAGAAAGGAGCCTGTGAGCTGATGTATCAGAAAGACATGGCTGTGGGTGCCCTGCTCCAGCTGTACCAAGCACAGCCCTGCCGCTGGGCTGTTGCACCTGGCCATCCATCCCAGCGATATGCTAGTGGGTTTTTTTAAAACCTAGGATCCCTGTTTTACCCAGAAATTGAGCTCAAGTCAAAAGGAAGGCTTCTTGGATGCTGTGGCTCTGGCAGCAGCATTGTCATAGCCCTGCAGCTGCTCACCTCCCTTTGCTGGCTACAGGAGCGGGATTTGCAGTGGAGAACTTGCCTGCGCATCTCTCCATCGTCTTTGGGCTTAGGGGAAGGGGTGCACTGCTGTGGCACAGAAAGAGGAACCCCGTGCCTGCTGCAGCACAGTGAGTGAGTTTGACGGCACCCTTCATGAAAGCCCAGGTCTTTCTACACCTTATTCCCCAGCCTCTCCACTCCTAATATCACTGAATTTCTACATTTTCAGGTAATAGATGCAACTTTCACACTCTCAAGCCTAGCAGAGGAACCTTAACACATATAATGTGGCATCCTGACCACAGCCAACTTTCAGACTCCTTTGAGATCCCAGCCCCAACCCGTTCCTCAGCGCAGAGCTTTATGAGCAAGGAAAGCATCGCTGCCGACAGGAGCAGGACAAAACTCTTTCCTGCACCACAACAGCCAAATTGTTAAGCTAAAGAACATGCAACACAAACGTTCCTTAATGCTAAAACAATAGTTGCAGAGCCCAAGCAGGCAGATGTAGGGTTCCCTACCAGGCCAACCAAAACTTCTGTTTGCTTCTGGGAGCCTTCTGAGGTTCAATGATCCTAAATAAACAGCCCAGCCATTGAAAATCTATCACCGGCTCCCCTGGCAGCCTGCCTGCCAAAAGCAGAAGCTTGTAAAGAAGGTATTGAGCTCCAGCTGGCAGACACGAACCACAGTCAAGCACATTTGCAGGGAAAACTGAGGGCAACACGCTGGCTTCTGTGGTTAGGAAATGGAGAAGCTTTCCCTTGCTTTTGGATATACCAGCAGTGAAATTTGGGGTCTTCAACCTGCAGCCTGAAGATGAACAGGGTTCTCCTGCCCCCAGAGACCTGGGACCAAAGTGACAGCAGGATGCCCGTGGGCAAGGATATTTATTTGTGTTCCCTCAGCAGTATCACTGTGGCAATAATGATGACCCAGTAACTTAAATTAGGACATACGAGGACTTTTCTTAGAAGAAATGGGATGCTGTTTTTAGAGCATGTAGGACAGCCACTGTAAACAGCAAAATTTCTCCACAACCATAAAACCTCACAAAACCCCCAAAACCACAGGCAGGAAATTAAAGAGAATTCAGAGTAAAAACAACACCAAATGATTACATCTCTGTAGGGATTATACTGGGAAAAGCTAAAAAAGAACAAAGACCTTGATCTTTCAAATACTCGGCCCGTGCTCAGCTGTGCCGGCAGGAGTTGCAAATGCAGCACTACAGACCCCAGGGGTTTGGCTGCTGCTGGGCAAGACAAGGCACCAGGGCCCACGACTGATGACGGGAGGGGAGACAAGAGGACCCAAGAGACCCCCTTTATTTCTGGCTTACTCTTTATTAATTCCAAAACCGGAATTGAGTCCAAACTAGCTGATGCCGCAGGCTTATTACACTTGCCTAAATTTCCCCCCCCCCCAACTTTCTTTTTCTCCTTCTCTAATATGCAGCTCTGTAGTACGGTTTTTATTTTAGCTAATGAATCCCTGCCCACACATGCGAGAGACTCCAAAACACCCACAGACCAGAGGCAGGGGAAGGAAATGCCGGAATTGTTTGCTGAAATCTGGCAGAGGCTATTTTTTGCAAGGGGCCAGAGGAACACAGTGTTCTCCAGAGATCCTGAGAAGGGTGAGGTCAGAGACTGGCTTCTGCCACAAGGCCTCAGTGTTGGGAGGGTTTTTTGTCTTTTGCAATTACATAATGTCTTTTCCATGCCTTAATTTGGTTGCTTCCAGATTGTTGGAGACAGCTCTGAAATGACACACTCCACGGCTTTAAAAAAAAAAAAACCAAAAACAAAAACAACAAAACACACAACACACTTCTGCTTGTATAAAACTGCAAAACCTCGTTTCCTGCCACAGTCCCGTATTGTAACAGATGGAGGAAGGGGGGGGGGGGCTTCCCCCCCCTCCTTTCATTTTTCCATATTATCCATGTGTTGGCAACACACTGCTGTCACAGAGTGGTGGAAAGTTCATTTACGGGAAACCTTCCGAAACTGGAGCAGCTCATAAAACTTTTAATGCAGACCTGGTTAAAAAATAATGACATGAGACCTGAACATTTTTCGGTTCAGTTGGGGAATGCATTTTCGGTCTATTTCTACACTTTGAGCAAAATGATGGTATTAAGAACTATTTTAATCATTAAAAAAAAAAAAAAAGAAAGAAAGAAAGAAAGAAAAACCCATCTAGAAGGGCAAAGCAGAGATGAAGAGAGGGTCCAACAAGTAAGTGAAGCTCCCTGGGTCTTGTGATCCAGGCCAGACAGCGAGAAGGACCTTACACTGCATTGCCTAACCTCTTTACTCACCCTTACCTATGGATGAACTTCTTAGCAAGGCCTTTAGCCAACACCGACCAAATGTAAAGCAGCTATGGAGCAGCTTGGAAGCTTTTGGGAATGAAAAATGGCACTTTCTAATTTTTGAATTCAGGCAGAAGATGAAGATGATTTGGATGATAGGGCAGAACCACAGGCACCCAAGGACTGATGAGTGCTGCACCAAATTTGCCACAGCCTGGAGAAAACCACTGGATCCACAAAATTACTTTGACATCAGACCGCTACCGCTTTGAAGGCTTCAAGCAACTTTTTCAGCTCTTAGAAAAATGACTGTGTTCGCTGAAATAAAATAGTGTCCCCATCCCATCAGAGAGGTATGAGTACCTGTGGACCTGAAGGGTCTAACAGCACAAGGAAATATTTGCCCAGGACGCTCTTCCCTCTGAACACCCTCTACCACTGATCCTCCCGTGCTTCTCCTCTCCCATCCCATGGCCTTTCCATCCTCCCCCTGCATTTTGTGCAGCTACCTGGGGGCACAGAGCATGGGGTCAGTAAACAGGATTAGCAATGAGAGTGTATTTGTCCACTTTGAGTATCTGGATAGATGGAGCAACTCAGAGACTCTTGGACAAAGCTGCAGGAGGTTCCATAACAGCCACAGTTTGCTGCACCCCTGGGTTAAATGGTTCAGCTGCTCTAAATCTACATGGTCCATGATTTTGGTGAACCTCCCAGCTCAACCCCTAGGGTGAATAACAAAGTCAAACAACACCCTGGAAGGGGCAGAGCAAAAAAGAATAGGAAACAAGAGAAAGCTGGTCACAAACAGCCCATTCTGTCCTCCAGCGATGAGTCAAAGGCATTTTCTACATAACTTGGACTGTACGAACAGGAAATCTGTGTACTAATGTATTCCCACAACCGTGCACACGAGGGGTCTGTGTGTCTTGAGTGCCTACAATGAATCACTCATTGTCCTTCCTCAGGCTTTCCAGTAGGAAGAAGCTACACGTCTGACCTTATAAAAAGCAATAATTTTGCCTGGTGAGATTTGGCCAGCAGTAACCCAGGCCTTGCTGGCAACCTAAAATACACCAGAGAAGATACGGGTTGCTGCTATGGTGCCGAGTGCTGTATCAGCATTTCCATATGAAACTACTATTTTCAAGGCTGCTACAAATAAGCCAAGAAAGAAAAGAAACAAAAGGAATCTAGCGAAAAATATATAAACTCTGCTGAAGGTTTTATCTCCATTAGAAAAATTTAGAACTGGACATTCTTGTTTTACAACATCTTTGTTCCACATGAAGAGGACTCCTGTCCTCTTTGTGATCTTTTAAGGTAACCTTTCTTTCCCACTTTCTCAAAAAAAGGAATCAGTTAATTTTTTGTCAGAAAAATTGGTAGCGTGATCGATCCGAGGCTTATGGAGGTCAGTAGGGTTAAATGGGGAAGACAGAATGAAGGTGCCTGTCAGTACATCTAGTAATTTCTCTCTTCTAAAATACTTGCTGCATCAGTGGTTTATATAGCATTATCTAGGAGTCCTTTTCAGTAACAAAAGCAATAATTAGGATTTTTGGAAGGAATTAGTCATCCCAGGTAAGTTGATTTTCAGTGCCTGTCATGGAAAAGAGTTAGAGAGATGGGTCAGTTGTTGAGACCACCTGTCTACGACATCTTTATTCCTTCCCAGATTTCCTGTAAAACCTTAAGGACACTTGGAGAATGGTTTTGGCAACGTAGTATAGAACCTGAAAACCCAGCTAAGTCCCATATACATTGCTGGATGTTCACATGCTGCCAAAAGTTGAGTGCATATGCTGTGACTGGCCTCATGTTCTTACTGGTAAACTGGGAACAAGAAATCTTCCCATCTAACGGATGTGTCAAGAGCAGAGAAACGTCACTTGGGAATCCTACACCACTAGAGGTGATGCAAGTATATCAGACAGAAAGTGGACCACGCACCAAAAACTTGCCCTGTCTTGGCAGACCCAGCGTTGGAGTCGAGACAGAAAAAGGGACATGCCTGCAGACCTCACCCATCCCTGCTGAGAGCTGCTGAGAGGGACAACGGTATTTCAGGCTCCAAACCTGAACATCTTGTGTTTCATGTAATCTCATTGAAAATATTTTGATTTATGATCTCAATTATCCGTTAACTGAAATCCCACATCTCAGATATCATGAAATTAAGCAATAATGAATAAGAAGCTGTGCTGTTGAGGCACTTTACAGAGTGATTCATATTAAATAAGAGACTGTGCAGCCAATATAATAGTTTGCCAGATTAACACATGCCTCGCTGAATAGTAAATACTTTTATTTGTGGCTGCTTTGGAAACATCATTGGGTTCAGTAATTAGCAAAGTGTGAGACTAATAAAATATTTAAAAAAAAAAGAAAGAGGAGAAGAAAGACTTTGGGATGAGCAGAGCTTGTGCCTTATCCAAGCCTGAAGAAGTTAAAGATTTAATTACAGCTAATGAGAACATATTTCAAAGCTGCAAAGCTCTTTTTGCAGCTTAATAATGCATAGAAGGAAACACCGAAGAGCGATGCTCCCCTAGGGGACAAAGCATGTTTCTTTGGGAGCACATTCAAAACCCAGAGGAAAGTGTAGAGTGAACCAGAGGCCAAAGGGGAAAGGCAAATCCTGCCATGAGATGGTCACTTCTTTTCCAGCTTTAGCACATTAAAATTCTTCTCAAGCTCTTCTGAGAGTTAGTACATTAGGCAAAGGCAAGGCTTATAGTAAGCAAAGAACCTGGGAAATTGTCCTCCACGGAGCCAACATGGCTTGCAGAGCCATTTCTGCCAATTTTGTTTATTTATGAAATATCAACACAGTACTGATGATAGTTGCTGGCTTTGACAGCACTGGAGACCAAAGACCTGTAATTTGTAAGGGACAGCCAGCCCGCTCTGAGTGCCTGGCCAATGTGGTGGAGACCAAAGGCAGCCCATAATGGGGGGCTTAGCCCCCCCCCCCCCCCCCCCCGCCAGGTTCTGACCTTGCCTGAACACCAAACATGGGTCCCCTTTGACGCTCTTGCAGCTCAGGTGGGCTCAGCACTCAGCTCCTGCAGGCAGTGGCCATTAACTGGGGAAAACACACTCTGGTGCTTTGAGCTAGACATCATGCAGGCGAGTGGCGTCCTGACCGGCCATGGGCACATGGTCCAGCTTGGACAGAAAAGCTGCTAGCCTGAACTTTGCTCTGAACATCAAATCAAGCTCTAAGGCTTAAGGCCCAACCGTATTTCCTTCCATCTACATTTTCTTCCTGTTGCTCTTGTATTTTGACTTCTCATGGTATTTCCAAGTTAAGATCTCACAGCCCGGTTTGGGGCCAAAAGAGATAATTGAATGTTTGCTAACTTCTCCACTCTAAGTCTTCAACTTTTACAAGAGCTGACACATCAATAAGATCAGAGTTCCAGCTCACATTGAAACCTGTCTCAAATTCCTACCCATCATTTCCACAGATGTTAGAAACCTTTTTTACTGGCAAACATGGGATACACATACATGTTTCCTTCTGACAGTGCATGTGAAGAAAGCCTGAGGTCGTAGATGAAGTTAGGGGATTGAGCAGCAGGTAAGATTCCTGGGGTCTGGCTTGACCTTGAAGTACTGTGTGTGATGTCAGGCAGATCAGATGCCCTCTATGATCACAAATCTTTTGTTGTACATGTGAACCCAACCACTTACACACACCTCCCAGGTGGAAAGAAAAATGTAAGCCACAATCAGTATTTGTAAAGCTCCTAGAGATCCTTGTAAAAAAGGCACACAGACCTATTTAACTCAAAGCACTCTGAAATTATACTATATATACACTACTGGAGGACTAAAATTGGTATGAAATGTTCCCATACAAAGACTCAGCCACCACAATAGCTAAAACATGAATTACTTTCTACCTGGAATCTACCAGATGAGTTATGTTTTTCCCACTGAATGTTCAAATGTATCTCATCAAATCTTTGAATGAATTTGTTGCTTGTAATTTTGCTGCACTGTACAAGTCTATTTCAGTGAATACCTTGAAAACAGTGAATTTCAGATAGCTCACGGTCAAATTTAGGAATTTGTTCTGTACTGAATAATTATAGAAGCTCCAGTACTGCACGTGTTCCCCATTTTGGTGGCTATGTACTAACAGCTTGCAATGCATCACAGGAAACATGCGATGCAGAGTTCACATTCAGAGATAATTTGAGCAAACACATTTCATTTGCTTAGAGAAAATCACCCAGCAGAAACACCGCTCTTGGAATGTTCACAGAAAAGATAAAAAAGGCCACAGAAAAGGTAAAAAAAGCCCCAAAGAACTCAACCCCAAAAAACATTCAAACAGAACATTCATACAAAAAGCAAAAATAGTCACAAGCTGGTTTGCCATTTGGTTTCTGGCCCCAGTTTACTGAGTGAGGGGTGTTGAGTGAACAGAGGAAATTAGTTACATTTTTGAGGGTTTGACACAGCTTAAAGTATAATTTTCATGACATCAACAAATAGTTTGATTTGGAATCTGCGTACAAAATTCAACTCACTAGCAAGCCTTTACTGGGGTAAAAAAGATCATTCTGCAGGTGTGCAGAACTTCGAATCGAGCCCTTCCCACTCCTGAATATGAAGAGTAAGGGTTATTTAAATTCTTCTTTCTTTTATTCAGTAAATCTATCCCTTGGAGCACACCATGCAGTGTATTCCTATATGGCCAGTCTGTCATTGCACTTGCCCATGTGTCATATAAACATCAGGTACTTGTCTGGAATAGCTGTTACTGGGCCACTGCATGGCTAAACATGGTAGGCAAAGATAAATTAACACTTCAAGCTCCAGCCAGCAAACCAGCCATCTAGGGAGCCTACTTTTCCTTCTGTAATAAGCATAAGAACTGCAGTTTACAGATTTTCAGGAACAGATTTCTGCTGCTAACACAGATATCCACGTCAACAGCAAGAGTTTTGCCCTAAAAGAGGATTCTACGCCAATGGGACCAGCCTGGTTCCGAGGTTGGCTCTGGGATGCTGGTAGGAGTTCAGAGCAAAAGAGCATCCACCTGTGAGAACACAGAGGACACCAAACAGCCCTCAGCACTGCAGGGATGTAGTCAACTGGTGGTGAAGACACCACCTCTGTCCTGCTTTGGGTTTTCCAGCAGTGCTACGAGCACGCTCTGGGGCTGCAGCCACACCAGCAAACAGCTAATAGACAGCATCAGTAAATAGCACTGGAGCATACGGAATGTAAGTCTTGGGTTTTAAGACCAGGAAAACTCTGTGCTCTTCTCTATTTCAGCTTTTAAAGCAGAAGAGATTGCAAAGGCACAAAGTACCCACCAGCATGCCCAGAAGCTGTACAGCGTTACAGCGAAGTCATGCATAAGCATCAACCTGGGGTAAGGGCCAATTTGTTCTTGGCTATATATGGCTCCATTAAGTGATTATTTTGGAAAATCCCCCCTCCAGGGAGGATTAAAAGGTACCTCTGGCTACGTATCAATCCTAGAAGGGTCAAAACCCAGCAACAATCTCTATCATAACAATAAGATAACCTGTACTGGAGACAGTGATTTAGGGCAGCTTGTCTTGCATATCCAGCTCTCAGGCCACCCTGTTGGGATATGGCTGCAGACACTGGAATCAAGCAAATGTAAAAACCCCAAGCTCATCAAAATCCAAAAGCTTTGCATAAGAAGCCACCAAAATCGTATGACATGACTCACACCTTGAGTCCTCTTTAAAACCACAGATGACAACTGGCTGGATTTTTGTTCACTTGCTTGTTCTTAGGACAAACACATTTAAAAGCAGTTTTCTCTTGCCAACAAAGTTGCTATTAAGATCCATGGGCAAACCCCTGCAATTTATTGGTAGCCTAACACTATTTGTAAGGAAAAAAAAGCCAAAATTAGATTACAAACAGAACAAATTGTCTTCCCAAAGGCACCCTGTGCATCCTGCAGCCAGCACAATCACTATGCCACCAGCAGTCCCTCGGCAAGACTGTTCAGGCAAATCCAGCAATGCCCCCTGTGCAGTTCCCACCAAGGGCACGCAATGGCTACCTACAGAGTAGAGCTGATGGTCCATGAGCCCATCCTTGCTTCTGGAATGTTTTACACACCCAGTTCCAGTTTTCACCAAAAAGGTTGGTAGGAGACACTATATGGAGCCTCCACACCCCACCTCCGCAGAGAGCTGTGTGCTGGAGAGATGGGCGTTTAAATATTGAAAAGCTTAGCAACAAATACTAGGTACACAGAGCAGGTAAATCATTTAACAACTTCTCCATGTTTATTAGCCAAAGCAAATATTCACAGTGTCACGTGCCAACAGCAAAAGGTGTATTTTTCTGTTTGGACCAGGCAAGAGCTCTCTAATCAATCACAGCATTAGCTTTATTTTCTTTCCCAGTCGTGGAGAAAAAAAAAATTATATCGCACCAGACTGGTGCCCATAACCCATCTGCCTCTGAAGACAGAAGCTACCCCAAGTGAAGAACACACTTTGATTTGCTAATGCTTTCCTGCTTCCCTCTGGTTTGCATTTCAAATAGGTGTCAGTCTCTAGGAAGCTCGGAAATACACTCTTAACCTCTTGGAGCTCAACTTCTCAAAACACCTCCTTGCTCCAGGAGCTTATTAGGTTGAGCAGGACTTGTCTTTGTCAGTCTGCTGCTCAAGTGTGAAAATAATTATTCCTTTGGCACTTTATTCAGTTCTGTTCTGCTCCTTATAAGTATTGGAGCTCATTAGCACAAAATACAGTGTCTGAGAAGTATTAATGCAAAGCAAAATATCCATGTAAAATGTGGAGATAAAGAGTTTGACATCTATGTGTAAAGCTCCATTTCCCAAAGTTTCAGTGGGTGCTAAGGCCACCGAAGTCTGGAAGCCCTGGGAAAAATCCTTCTGGTTTTGGTGTGCGTAACATCCTGCTCAAGCAATCCAAACAGATGCTTTTATTTAGGTATTTAAGAAGCAAAACCCCAAAACCGCAGACAAAACAAAAGCCTCATGAGGCTGCATGAAGGTGGAGGGGAGAGCACCCTGCCCAGGGCAGTCTCTGCAGTGAGGGAAATGGGGCTCTTCAGTCCCTCTGCCCGAGTCCCACTACCTGGCACCACGCGCCTCTTGGGCACGTGCTGTGATCACAGAGAGGCCGGTCCCACTGTGGTCTGTTTTAAAAGGACAAGCCATACTCTCTCCATGTTTTGTATTAGGCATCTATGAACTGGCCTCTGCTATGAACATTAGATGCTTTGTCCCCAGTGAAGAGGAGAACTTAGGACATACCCTTTTCCGAAGCCTCCAGCATTGGCCCACTTACACGTTGCCCTGTGTTGACCACTGTGTATCCTATTCATGCGCTACATCTATTAGAAGGCAACAACAAACAGTTCCAGGGTTACAGCTTCCTGACACTCCACATCCTCCCAGTTAAGTGCTCCAAAGCTAATGAAGCGTCTTGTGCCTTAAAAGAAAACTGCTTGCAGATACATATCAAAGACACTACGAACATCACAACCACCCTGCACAGCATGACACTGTCTGTCCACTGAAACACCTCAAGAGGCAGAAAAGCTGTGATGCCTCCTTCACACACACAGACTTCATCACCCAGGGTCCTACCCCACTGACGGCTGTACTGTCTCCTTGAGGACTTATTCCTCAAGGCTGCGACTTCCCTGTGCTGAGGGAAACTCCAGCAGCAGCTTCCCAACCTTTCACTTCCATAACAATAGCAAAGCTGGGCCAGATCACGGGATAAAATATGGGCACATACCTCTTAACAACACCTTGAAAATGTTTTCAGTCAGCTACAGAGTATGTTTTCTGTACAGCAACCTATGGAAAACCCAACAGGCTGGGCTCAGCGCTCACTTTTGCCCACCAACCCTCCAGCATGTTTTGCAAGATGCAAGAATAGCCCTGTTGACTCCTTGGCGCTAACGGCTGCCCCTTCCTTTATGGGCTGGCCCACCGCTGCTAATCAGTCACCCAGTAAAAAGAAAAAGACCTGGTCTACGTGCTCAGAGGCTGGTGTGCACGTAATTAGCTCACCGACCTCAGCCGCTGAACATGAAGGTTAAACACAAGAGCGGATATGAACTTTGGACGCTCATCAAAGATACACTGGGTAACAGAGGGAATGTTTAGAGATGAGATAAACATAACTGCAAGGAAGGCCAGAGAGGGGGGTCCTAAAATGACTGTTCCCATAGAGCCCCCCACCTGAAGGGGTACTACCCACATGGAAAACAACACAGGGGCTTCATTGCTGCCATTCACTTGCTTTACACCTGAAGTTACACATGATACTTCTAGAGCCGCTTTTCACACTGAAGCTAACCTGAGAGCAGGCAGCATTTACATTACAAGAGATTTGCATGACTAGCATCTTCCTGCATGCTCTTTACTGCTACCAAATACAATTTTTTTTGTCCCCTTGTTATCTCTTTTCTCTAACAGTTTGCTGCTTCTGCTGGGACATGCAGTGAGCTTGGTCTCAAATTAATGAGTGCTGAGTGGTACGCAATGGCACGACTGTGCTGTTAATGATGAACAAGAGCAGCAGCTGTCAGCCTCTGTAGGCAGTGCAACACCCACACCTGAGAGCTGGTCCGTGTTTAGAGGTGCTGGTGAAGAGTCACAATGTCAAAAATTAGGATGAAAATAAAATAGTGAGTGTGAGTGCGCGTGAATCTATGCTTCCCTTCTGGGTTCCAACTTGTTTCTGTTTGTTTTTTAAGTAAAACTAACAAAACAGATTTTAAAAAACAAGGCTAAACTTAGACAAAAAAGGGGAATTGGGAAAAACAGCTTTTTCGTTACTTATCATCTGATTGAAACAAATCTTGCCTTACACTAAGAATTACTCAGCCACAGGAATGGGAGCGTGGAAGGTTCTTGACTTTCAATCCTCTTTCTCTAGGAGCACACAGGAAAATGGTGTGAGCAATGCAGCCTTGAACTCTCCCCAGTAATTCCTGTAAAGGGTCTCAAACAAAGTAAGGTTGTTCTGAATGACTGTGGGATAGGAGAGAGGACAAGTGTTTCAATCTGATATATTTCAATGACTTTACCAGCCTAAAAGCTCTTCCTCTAACTGAGGCTGTGTCTGGCACAGTCTCTTTATCTGATCCTTTATCTGTACAGAGGAAAGAGTGCCAGGCCCACTGCTTCCTATGAGCATACGTCATTGTGGTTAATCTCTAACACGCCTCATTATGTCTTCACATACAACGAGGAGTTGACGTGATGCTCTACGTGTCTGTTCTCCTCTAACATCAACTCCAAAGGCTTCCACCATCACCAGCCCCACCTTGAACTGATGCCATCTCCAATGCTCTGTGAGAAATGTGAGTGTTGTCTTGCAGAAACTCACGCTGCTTCCCACTTCAGTCATAATCTAAATACTGGCTAAAATAAACAGGTTATGGCTTATATCGTCACTGCATCGTCCTGTCCTTAATTAGTTTTTACACTGGGAAACTCCCGCGGAGACAGGGAGTTTGTCTTGAGCGAGGGCTTCGGGATAGGAGGAAACGTTTCAACCACCAACATCACTTGTGGGTATGCAAAGGGGACATAGTCCAGGGAAGTGATGAAAAGGTTTGTTTTGTGTGGTTTTTTTAGCTGAATAGGCTTGGCCCCACAGGGCAGGGACAAAATCTAAGGACTTTACAGAGTCCTATTAAAGCATTTGCAACAGAGCAAGCTGGCCACCCTTATCCAGAATTGAAACGGGTCTGTAGTGGAGATAATGTCGGCTTGTGTAGTCCTTGATCTCCCAGTTACCTTGCCCAGGTGAGGCTGTGTTGAAAGATGAGAGCCCCCAGCCAGAAAAACCTCTGGCAACTCCCTGCTTAAGCATACAGAGTTTTATCTTCCTCTCCAGAGGCCCCATTTCAGCTTTGCAGAACAAAATCAGCTCTGGCCTGTTTGGATAAAAGCTCTTCCAACCATCTAACCATGCCATCTCCTAGAACAAGGGCCTTCACTAGCACTGGAAGAACAGAATACACACTGGGTTTCCCTTCTGTCCTTTTGGATTGAACCACCAGCCTTGGGTTTCCAACACAATAGTTATCTGTACAATAGCTAGACTTCAAAGTACAAGAAAATAAGAATGTTTCCATCTCACTACTAGCCAAGCTGTCTGGACATACAAGCAGATTCTGGCTTGTGCTGGAAAAACAGAGCTCTCTTGAGGAAAATCATCCCAAGCAGCATTTTTAAGCCCAAATGCAGGTACTGAAGGTATTTATTTGGTTATTACTGACTGCTCTTGTTCACTTTGTACAAAATTTCCATTGCAAGATGCTTTTCTGAAGGCCCAAAGGATTGCTGAGCTGCCTTTAATCAAAACCTGTAGTGCTTGCATTGCAGGTGGCTAACAGTGTACAGCAACTTGCACTCGTGAATCTCAGAGGGTTTCAATATGATTTTAACTGAAGGATGTTACAAGCTCACTTCTCAACTGCACCAAGTGGAAAAGGAGGTCTGAATCAGACCTTTGATGATGCTCTGTATAGAGATCTCCCTATGTCTGCTACATTAAAAGCACTACAGCTGGCCACCACTCTGACATCCTTCAGGAAAAGTATCTGGAACTGGGGAAAAAAACCCCAAATTGCAATAATATTTATCTTTCCAGGCCACAGCTGAAATCCTTTATGGCAGGCAGATCAACAGTTTCATGAGCTGTTGTTATCTATTTTATTTGTAGGGGTTTTCACATGAAGGCATAATAATGAAACCAAACCAAAGGGATAAAGAGAGTCAGCACGATGAACACAGCGGTTCAACCCAGTCACCTCACAGCTTGCTCCATAAGGTATTCCTTTGCTTTAACTACTTCTCACGCTTTTCACACTGGATTAAACCCTCCTGATCAGCATTTTCAGCACTCTGCCATCCCCCTGAATTCAGGCTTTAAATACCTTTGTCGATAAAAGTGGTTTGGAAGCACATCTCTGTTTGCTGGATGGGTCCTGTTCACTCACACCAGTTTAAGCATCCCCAAAAGCTGTGCAGCCCAATTCCCTCCTTGCCCTCAGCTTCCCTCATTCTCTCCTCTCCACCCGGCTTTACAGTTTGGGGTCCTGCATACTGATAGGTCATCCGCAGCTTTCAAATTATGGAATGACTAGCTACCATTTACTGCACCTGCACCAAAGAAAAACAGCGTGGCTTTTCAAGGCTGTGACTCGATGAGATGCCATGTTTTGTACGGTGCAGCTGCTCCATTGTGTAGTTTAGAAAAAAGTTCCCATGAATCTAAAAAACTATGAAAACATTTTGACGGGTCACCTACAGCAGCTTCAATTGTGTGCCATTAATGGGAATGACAGCAATACGCTAATCAAATAATCCTGCTGAGTTTAATATGTGGGGTGTGTTCTGCCTTGCAACTCTTTTATTCCTCTAATTGGCAGATGACCCAGTTATAGGTTTATGATTACAATTTTTTTCTACTGCAACAATCCATCCTTTGAAATTTTAAAACCTACTGCATTGATTCCAAGTTGTAGAAATGTCCATACATTTCTACATTATCCTTTAAACACCAAACCAGAGGAGGAGCTAAAACCAAACAACAGTATTCCCCTTGAATGTGCTGGTTGGTGCCTTTAAGGTATCTCTTTTTTACCTGGAAAAGGCTTGCTGCCATTTCCAGATCTTAAAAATGATCAGACAATCAGTAGAGTGGTACCCAGGACTGTTCTCTTCAAAAAAATCCCCTTTTGGATGACATATTTTGCTCAAGTCATTCTAAACAGTTAGAAATAAAGATCAAGTACATTTTGAACTGCAACGTTACTTTAAACAAAAAGTACCCAATGCTTTGTTTTGCAAGTGCTAAACCAAGATGCTTTCCTGATTTCTGATTCATTGAGGAAAGAAAAAGGGGATGACAGGTGAAAGTTACTTTTTCAGGAAGAACGTGCAGGCAAACCCATCATGCCCAGTTCCTGTTACCTGCTGCAGCCAGGACTGATTTTTGCTGCATTAGCGTCAGATGCTGATCTCCTTAATTACAGTGAGGTCTGTTCCCTCTGTAGCTGCTTCGTCTGACTCTAGCAGGACTAACTATGGTGAAAGGCAGAATTCAGGAGGAGCTGGCATTATCCAGATCCTCAACCTACAGGACAGTTTTCACCTAGAATATTTTCACTTACAACTCTAAACAAAGACATCTAATCTACGCTCATAGCCCTGCTTTCTGGCATAGGCAGGACATGGAGAAGGTGCTTTTACCTCTTGGAGCCTTTACATTTACCTTTTCCCCTTTCTCCATCACTACCTGGTTTTTATGGGTAGACTCTAAGCTCTGCGAAGCAGGATGGATCTCTCACCATGGCAGCAGCAGTGTTGAGCTCCAAACATGGCTTTTGCTAAAATGGGTGTCAGTAAGTCATTAATCATTATAGTCAAATGTGAACATGCATTTCTTATTTTCTTTGCACTGGTAAATCTTGGTGGCCCCCCACAGGATGTTCAAACTGCCACTTGATACAGCACATGGACCAACTTTGAGAGCATGGCAAATTTTGGAGAAGTAAGGGTAGACCAAAGCTGCAACTGAATTCTTTCGCCTTCTGTCCCCTAACAGACAACACAGAAATTTATTCATTCCTTAGGACTTGTACTCAGTAGCCTCTTCATTGTAATATGATGCACTATTAAGTAAAGATAATGGTGAATGCAACTGCAGGCAGGGAACAAACGGCTATTTGGAGATAAGTCAGGCAGCTAAATAGGCCCTTATGAGGCCAGTGCCACTGAACCCAGGACTCGGATGCCCAATTAGCTGCATCACAGGCCAGAGAGTTGGCTCACAGCCTGTGTTGGAGCGAGATGGATCTTTCGTTAGCACACAGAGGAGGCTCTGATCTCTTTCATGATGCATATGACATACTTGTATGAATCCATTTGGGCTAACAAAGTGGTTATTTCAGCAGCAACATTAAGGAAGCCTGACTTACCGCTCATTTGCTGCCCATGTTCCTACACTGTCAATACAAGTTCCTCCCTTCTCGCCCTGACCACCTTTCACTTCTTTATCCAACAAGAACACCCTGCTTTTCCCCCATTGTCTCATCATTCAGCACAGGGTAACCTCAGCTTTCTATACATCCCCTACCCTTTTCCCAAGCAAGCGGCAGTGCAGAGTGACTTCCCTGCTGACAGGGGAACTGCTGTGGGCACAGATTAGGATGTTAATTACTGCTGTTCCCAAAAGTACATACTGAAAACAAAGGGAATAGGGGAAAGGAGGGGGCAGACAGCACAGAAGACATTAGGTAGGACCAATCTTTTGCTAACTAGCAATAAGCAAAAATTTTCTACATGGAGGGTCATTCAAACTGGTCTTGATATAACCCCATGGCATAAGGGCCACCCAGGTCTGGATGCAGCAGCAGTGACAAAAACATGCTCAGCATCTCCATCCCTGTCCCTGGGATCCCACCCAGCTGTCCAGGGCAGTGATGTCTCCTACAGCACAAACAGCCCTTTCCACAGAGAAGTCACAGCTCAATTCACAGGCTTTTGTGAAGGCTGATTCAGCTAGGGCTCATTCATGCCTTTTCTCGGCCGCAGGAACTAACACTTCACTCCTGGCACAGTCCCGTGGCTGTTGTGGGGGACGTTATTGCTCCGTGGGACCACAAAACGGAGTCCCTGGCTCAGTCCAATGCGCTGGGCCAAGCAGGTTTGCCCTAACAGACAGCAGAGGCTTAAGCCACTTCATTCAAGCCATCCAGGGCCTGGGGAGAGCCCTGCCCATGGAAGCACCCACATGCAGATGGTGGCTACCAGACCCTTCCACACCACCCTGAGGCAGCCTGCAAACCCAAACAGCCCTGGACCCTAAACTTCTCACACTGCTTGCTTTTTCTCTTCTCTCCTCCTGATGTCAATTCCTGGTGCAATCCCAGAAATAACATGGACAAATTCTTGGCTTGCTATTTTTGGCAGCTCCTCCCACCGAGGAAAGAGGGAGATTACACTGCGGGCTATTCAGGCAAGCTGGCACGCCGGCCACAAATACGCTTTCTAGCCCATACTGCTCTAATGATAAATCCTGGCCAAGCTGAACAGACAGTTTTGACTTCAGAGCGTGTTTGGAAGGACCAGTGCTGTGCTAGACAAACCGCCTACGCGTTTAGAAGGTGCTATTTATTTATTAAGTATATTTAATGAGTAGAAATAGAGCTGTGTGGTGGGCATGGTGACCGAGGGTGACTGGTGTGGGACGAGAGGCTGCCAGCATGTTAAAAACACAGTGCCTGGCATCGCCACCTGTATTGCAAAGATAAGTAGCTGGGTGATCACCTTTTAATCTGTGTGTAATTAGCAAGAGGCAGATGTCAATTGGCAGAGATGCCAAAGACCACGAGGCTGTTTATGGACACTAAGCCACAGAGAAACCTCCTGTATCTAACCTGGAATGTCCCAAAGACGCAAGCTTAGAAATAACAGCGTGCAGCATTTCATCAGATTGCCGCAGAAGCAGCATGCTGTGTATGTATGATACATCACAGTATTCACACCCAAAAATACAGCTTTGTGTTGTGGTAGGTGGTAAATGAAAGAACATTTTGTTACTCTGGGTTTACACAGCATTTACTACATCATGGCACCGCTTCTAGGAATTTGTCTCTGGTGATAACAATAATATCCTTGGAGTTTCCCTTTTTTTTTTTTTTTTTTTTTTTTTTTTTTAAATACAGTGCCCACGCACAACTCAACTCAAAGCAGCACAAAACGGAGGAGCACACCAAACAAGGCTGGTTTAAAGAAAATCATCAGATTTTTTAAAAATTTACAAATACTTCAATGGCAAAAAGTCTGAAACAGTCCCAAATTGAAGAAGATTTTTATGGAAAGTACATGAGATCTTTCATGCTCATGCATAATAGATAGGTTGCACCCAAACGAATCCTGCCAGGCCTAAAGATGAAATGTTGAATCATCCCTTTCAGGGCAGTGAACCTACAATTTCATCCCAGAAAGTCTACCTCTTTCCCAGCTGAAGTTTGTTTAGACAAAAAGATAAGCTTAAACTACACCAGTTTAGATCCTCCTCTAGTTCTACTTTTCTACAAATTCCTGCACTGTTCGGGGTTAAGAATTTAATTTACCTGATCACAAAGATTCAAGATAGACACAACATTTGGATCTGGAAACAGGTAAGGATGTCCCCATAGAAGAGGCTGGCCAGCTTGTGGCTTTGATTCAGGGCCACATCTCATCATAGCTGGCATTACAGCCAGGATCAACTGTGTAGCCCCTCAACTCCTTGTACATGCCAAAGAATCCATAACTCCAGATTCACAAGCCCTAACAGTACCACAGAAAATAATTTGTGAAGTTTGAGACCTCCAGAACCAAACATAAAACCCAGGGAAACGTAGGAACATGACAGCTGTGATATGCTGGGTTCTACTATGGAGCCAAGTTGTCACCCTGGTCCCAGCATTATGGATTAGAGCTGAAAACCCTTTCTGCTACATAAAAAAGTCTGCTACATAAAAAGTAGAAGATGTATTTCCTAGTCCAAGACCCGTTTCCTAGTCCTATCTTACAGTTCTCATACTTTCTTCAATGTAGCCAACCCAATTATGTGGTGGATGAAAGAGCAACTCTCTGCTTGACCCCAGCAAAATCCACAAAAGTGCGTGTTTTGAAACCCAGGTGCATGTCATTAATCATAAAACAACTGCTGGGGGGCTTCAGAGGACAGGGTGGGAGGAGAGGAAAATCTGCAGGAGGTGGCAGCATCTGGCTCATGGGATATTGACATGGAGAAGCTACACTTTCTGATGAAAATCAAAGTCTGGCTCATTGCCTTGACTAGCAGCCACACAGTCACCAAAACCTAACGCCATGCTTCAACTAGAGTGAAGACATAGGAATGTCTACGCTACGTCTAGACGCAGATTAAGAACACTCTGAAACACAGGCTTAAACTGAGCCTACAGCCTCTAGACAACGTAGACCCAGCCTATGCAACACCCATTTTCTTCAGGGGGACATCCAGTAAATAAACCCCATGATGTCAGGGAAAGGTGGAAGATTCTGCCAGGGCAGACGGAGTGCAAGGCTGCCAACCTGACAATACTAGTACGACAAAACCCAGATGTTTGTAACTGTTCATGGGCCAGAAACTCACAGCACAGCCCTCCCAGTTAGATCTTCAAACATAAATGCTTAGCCTTTGCAGTGCTTTTGAAGATGCTAGATTACAACAAACAACTGGACTGCCTCGTCGTGTTATAAAGCACATGAAGTTGCCCGACCAGGAGTACTACTCTGTGCTACAGCAGCTACAACCTTACGGAACATTGGACCCGGGTTCCTGCTAAGGCAGGCTGCAAGGACTTCCATTTTAGTCCTCCTCTGCAAATGCCCATAACGTTCCTGAATTTTCTGAGCTGCAACTTTTCACACTGCTTTCTCTGCCAGTGTTGGCTTTCATTATTTCTTTCAAATATAAACTTGGAGCAAAACCTCTTCAGATGTTTTAAGTTACAAACGTGTGGAGAAAATATAGTTTTCTACACTAAAAAGAAAGTTTTGTGTGCAAGTGCAAGGGAGACACACAGAAGGAAAGAAGCAGGGAATAGCTCAAAAATGGCAATACTTTGAAACCTGAAACTTGGCATGGGAACAGTTCCCGACAAACTGTGTGCTCGTCTAAGTTTAGAAGAAATTGTGGTTGTAAAATAAAGCAACGAACACTTGAGAGTACACCCTAGTGCGCAGGCAGCAGAGGACACTGTTCGGATGTAGCTGTTAAGCCACAGGGGCGGGTGGCAGGCGCATGCCCGAGGATTGTTGTTTGCATCCTAAGTAGCAATTGCAAACAAGGACCCTCCAGGTCTAAACCCAAAAGCTCCCATAGCCTGGGATAAAAAGAATAAAATAAAATAAACTGAAAAAAAACCCCAAACCCAAGGGTCTATCCTTCCAGTGCATACCAAGATATCTGAGAAATTTGGGGTGTACTAAATCAGATAGGCAAAGCCTCGAGTTTGGGCCAGCAAGCTACTAATCACTAATTCATGGCTTCTGTACCAAACAGCAGCCCAGTGCCTCTTTCATTTAAAAGCCAAAACCTCAACTGAACTAGACCTTCCTACCACTGTAGGAGTGACCTCCCATTCCACAGCCATATTCCTCCTGCTTGTAATCCTCCCGACTTCATTCAGACACAGGGGGATGCAAGGGGAGAGACAATGTCAAAGTAGGCAGAGCACAGATGGCTGCCTGGGGAGCCCCTCCCGTGGCAGGGATAACATCCCCAGGATTAAACAGGGCGAGTGTCATCAGATGTGAGTCCCAGCTCACCGGGAACAAGTAATCCCTGCAGCAGGGAACAGCAATTAGATTAGACACCTTTATTTGCATCAGGGCAGAGCTGAGATTGTTCCAAGCTTCAGCAACAGGTACAGTGAGCCCCCCTGAGCACAGAGCGATTATACATTGACACTCAGAAATACTCAAAGAGTTCAGGCATCCGTCCTTGCCCCCCTCCCATCCACCTGCATGAGAAAAACAGGATGTACAAGCAATGCCAGATTAAACCCATCCATGTGTAGGGCAGCACTGGGGGTGGGAGAGGGTCAGGAATCCTGTGAAGGGTTGCAGTGAGGAGAGATGTTCCTCCTCTGGCTGTGCAAGGGATGAGAGATGCAAATCTTAAACTGGAAGAATATTCTGTCAGTTGAGACTGCAACTTGGACAACCTAGACAGACATGGATATTCCTCTGTGGACAGGTGTCCACCTGTATCTGCACGATACCGTACTTTTGCAGGTGTTGGCTGTGTTAATACAGAGCCGAGGGAGCCTTCGATCGTAGCTGATGGAGTCAGCCAGTGCAACAAGAGCGGGGCTTGTTCTTACACATCAGAGATGGAAGCTGCGTTCACACTTGGGACTAGGATCCCAGGCTGTGTAGCAGTCTACATGCTCTGGTTTTCTTCTGTTTCAACTCACACCACCTATGTAGCTGTTTCATAGATGTCCAATGTGCTCCTGTGTACAATCATACCAGTCCTATCAGTGCCCATCTTGCTCATGGAGACCTTTTCTCCTCCCACAGCACAGTTCTGCATCCTTCCTGTTCTTCTGCTATTGTTATTTCTCTTTCTCTGTCTAGCTGAACCTTGAGTGATGCATCCCCACGTAAGTGCTGTTAGGAGAATGAGTGGGGCTTAGGCAGGATGCTGGTGGCAGTTAACGCTCTGGTATACCAGCGGCCACTACTGTGATCTCCAAATAGGTGAAACTGAGACCATGCTCAACAGTCAGTGCTCATCCCAGCGTTTTACCCTTCCACTTCTCTCGTTACCCCCAAATCAACAGGTATGGTGGGAAAATAGGATAGACAACCACCGTCAACCCCAGCCCAAGGCTGAGAACTGTGCAGATGCCTTCTGAGATGTCCACCAGCTAACAGCTCCCCAGCAGATCAGCCCGGTATCACAAAATAATGCACAAAGTGCTGATTCTGAGCAGTGCTGTTCACCCACGGATCTCACAGCACTGTCCCAAAGAAAGCAGGTAGAAAAATAAAAAAAGTAGACTTATTCCTATTTTAGGCAAGATGAAGCGCAGAGCAGCTCTGAGGTTTCGATCCAGCTGAGCACTGCTCATGGGTACTGGTACCCACGGTCCAGCCTCAGACTGTCGTGGCTTCCTCAGTCCAAAACCACACAGGCACTCCCAAGCCTTGCGGACAAGAACAGTCCCATGAAGAGCTAGAAGTAACAGCAGCTCTGATTAATTTTTATATTCAAAGTACGCACATCGCAGTTTGAACAACTGACTGTAAGAGTACCTCACAGGGCTCTGACAGCCCCCCTCAAAGTTAACCTGGGACATGTCACTTGACCAGTGAGTCTGTCTGGAAGAAGCCCCCCAGCCCTTGCCCTGCCTTCTGAACTTTCCAACAAAAGGTTCAATTTGTGTAATCTGGGAGAAGAGCTCTCTGTTTTCCCACCTTTAAAAGCTGGACCAGAACCACCAAACCCATTTCACTCGGGAAATTCTGTCTAGGCACAGACACGCAGAGGCAAACACACGAGCTGAAGCCCCCGTAAACAGAACATTTCCTTCCTCACACATACGTGTAAAATAGTGGGATGGTCTTGAACACCCTGCGTTCAGAGAGACCTTTCATTTTAGTTATCCTGGGTCAAAGCAAATAACATCACATGGTACCTCAAGATGGTTTGTTTTGGCTTTTTATACTTGGGAAACACTGAGTGCATTTTTACGGATCCAAGTAACATCCAAACAGGCACTGGCATCACTTCATATTAGTTCCATCATCCTCTGTGCTGCAAGCATGGAAAATAAAAAGCCTCAGGCACTGGGGAATGACCTGAACTTTGATCTGAAGCTAACCTGTGCAGAAGGTTGGAAAAAAAATCCATGTGCGCAAATTATATTTGCATTTGTAATTTTCCAGCCTTATTTTTTTTTCCTCCTTTTTTTCTCCTGTTCTGGGGAAAAGCAAGAACAGAAAAAGCAAAAATCCCAAGAGAACTACCACGAAGTATTTTGAAGACAGATTATTTGGAAAGGAAGTCAGAGGCACAGCACATAAAAGCCTACTCTAGTGAGATTTCCAGTCCAATTTTGCCAAATTTAGGACATTTGCATATTGGGAATTTTACAGGCATCCAAACTGGAGTTAAGTGAATACAAAACTTGTGCAATAAAACCTGAGGTGCAAGTTGAACACACTGACCTTACACAGCATTTGACCAGACCTTAAGTGCAATAGGAGGATTTGGGGAACACTTTGGTGTCAAAGAAACCAGGTAATGCAACCAACTTTTTGTGAGTTGCATTGTCTGACTATGGAAACAACTGCAGCAAAGCTGCTCTGGGATCAGGATCTTGGCAGAATCAAATAAAAAGTTTAGGTATTGGTGTGGATAACGAGAAGACACACTCAGGAACAAATGGCATCAGGATCCTGGTGCTCCAGGGCTGAACTGGTTGATGCCAGCAGGAAAATGTCTCCTTTGAAGATGGCATGGACAACCACCTCCCGGCTCAGGCACTCTAGAGCTAACAGCCCACATCAGAAGTGGGATGTTGACAGAGGATAAGAGGGACTTTGGTAACACTATGGATTTGCCTATGTGGTGAAGGGAGCTGCGAAACAAGACTACTTTGCTGATACTTTCAATCCTATATCAAGGATCCACTGAGTGTGGCTCCTGACTCTGAGCTGCCTGGGGCAGGATAAGGCCTTATCCTACAGTTGGTGTAGGACAACCTCAGCATGACCATAAATACGTTAGAAGACAATACACAAAATTAACGCATATCTAAAGCAATCTTAGGCCCAGACACCTTTTCAGTGAGAAATTGTGCCACTGGGTGATTTTGCAGGTGATTTCTTTGATTCTGCTCAATTCAATGAAGTCAGGTGGCCACTGGCAAGCTTGAAACAGCCAATGCAGCCTCGAAGCAAGGATGAATTTCAGGATTGCCCTAGAGAGCTGAGACCACACAATGTCTCTCTTCTCCCACTGAGGACCAAACTTGCATGGCTCTGCTCCAGCCGTAATGAGAATCATGTAACTGAGATAATACCAGAGAGACAAGAGCAGCCTGGATTCACACCATTTCAGCTGATGTGTATTTTTGTCAGGGGACCGTATCTCAAACTCACACCCCATTTATTAGTTTCTCCTCTCCCACAGGAGCTATTCTGTGGGCGAAGCGGAGGAATTCACGCCAGGTCTCTTGCTCTCCCTGCTTCCCATCAGCAAAGTCCTTTTAAAGAGAAAAATCAGGCAACAGCTGGTGACGTATGCACAGGCATTTCTGCCAGCCCAGCTCTGCAAGGCAGGGATATGAAGAGGTGTGATCCTTCACTGATGGAGCTGTGCTGGCAACAATCCCATGTGTAGATATGGTTATACCAGCAAGCTTCTCCCATCAGTCCGTCCGTCCCCGTCCCCCCTCTTTTTTTTTAAAAAACAAAGATAACTTGTGTTGCGCTGTATATCTGTGTCTGCACAAAGGTATGTTTCCTCCTTTACACTGTGACAGTAGAAAGCACAGCTATGTCCAGATGAGGAAGCATTTTGTGGGCGTAACAGCCTTCAGTGTCCTATTTTGGGCAGGTGTTCACAGTGTAGCCAAGACCTCAGATTTTTCAGAATAGATGAACACAACTCAGCTTTATCCCTTGACACATCTTGACACAGCTTACTGGGAAGACATGAAGAAGGGAGGTGAAAACAGGACTTTCAGAAGTCTAGTTACATGCATAAAATGAAAAGCAACTGCATTTTCAGATCGTGTTAGTCTCAAGAAAAAGCAAGCAGTAGGTCTTACTGGTGGGGGTATGGTGGATGGACGGAGACAGAGCAGACGAAGAGAGAAATAAACACAGCTGAAAGAAATTCCGATTTCTGATCAAGGGAATATATTCATCGAATATGGCATGCGATATTTGCCCAGCTGAACACACAGCAGCAGCAGGCAGTGCGACCCACAACCGCAAAGTGAGAGAAAGCTGTTGGCAGCAGCAGTCCATAAAAAGGACATAAGCAATTAGAGTTCTTCTAAACAAGGTCAAGTTTTAGCTGCTGCTTCTCTTCCTCTATTTAAGAGTCAAGGGAGATGGTTCAAAATGATTCAGGGTGAGTTTTGTCCTGGTAAATCTCAGAGCAAGGTAGAAGATTTGAAAAGAATCTGAGCCTACCTCTTTACCACAAACTTTGCTGTTCCTTAAATGTGATCTGAGCCATGACCTCAGCAAGTCCTGGAAGATTATCTTGCTGCATGCTCAAAGCAGCTTTCCTGATGGGAACTTGGTTGCTGACACTTGTTTTAAGATGCTGCTGCAATTTTCATGTCCCACCCCACAAGTCCCTGGAGCACTGAACGATAGTGTTCCTCCAACAGTGTTGCCCCTTCCACTTCCTCTCACAAAAGGGGGAAAATATACAGCATTAGCTGCAGATCGGGACTTAAAAGGCTTTTATTTTTTAAATTATTCAAGGCAATTTAAATATCCCTCCACTTGCTGCTGCTGCTACATGAGTGGTTGATTTGTGGTTTACATCGGAGGTGGCTGGAATATAATCATCTTCAATACTATGGACATGCTTGGACGCTTGCCTCTGCATCCTCTCCCAAGCACAAACAGCCTTGCTTTCCACAACTTAATGGAAGTACAACATAGCAAGGAAGTCAGAAAACACCATGTAAAGAAAGCAGCCGAGATTATTAGGTTAGGACTTCGACTTAGTATTTTAACGCAAAAACTCCTGGAAGCATCTGAGTAATCAGAGAGTCTCTCTCCCAATGTAAAAGACTCTTGTCCTCATAATCCTTGCTTCAGGTAAAGAAACATCCACCTTCAAGCTTCTGTGCTCCTCTAGAAGACAGCACAGAGAGAATACCTGTTCCTGTTGCTGCTTTTCATACTATAAATCCCCACCATTCCCCTCCAGCATGAAGACATCCATCAGAAGGAAAGTTATTTCAGATCTGACAGGCAGTCAGGGGCAGAGCAGGATTGTTACGTAAAGCATCAGTGGGAGTAAACAGGAACATTACTTATAGGCAGTAACGTTTCCATCTTGAGGGACCCTCACTCTACCACACAGGCTCTGGGATACCTCCAAGTGATTAAATACATAGATTAGCTTTTTGGCAGCTACTCAAGACTTCATACCACATACTTGCCTTTTCTCCTGTATGTTATTTTCTGTTTATGTGCGCTTCTGCCAATGCTGTCTCCTTCTATGGAACTTGCATTTAGCACATAAGGGTCTCTTCCATCTGCAGCCA
This sequence comes from Falco peregrinus, assembly GCF_023634155.1. Taxonomy (NCBI): domain Eukaryota; kingdom Metazoa; phylum Chordata; class Aves; order Falconiformes; family Falconidae; genus Falco; species Falco peregrinus. The sequence goes on along the minus strand of NC_073725.1, from coordinate 108,575,648 downwards.
AAGGATGGAGCAGCAGACATATCCTGGCTTCTGAGGAGCCCTTACAGTGTCTCAGTAAAGGTTTCTCCACTTGGTACACTGTCTACTGCAATGTCATGCAACCATCACTGCTGTATTCTGGTTTGGAAGTACTCTGTACCATTTGGCATTTTTCTAACAAAACTGTGCACGATCCTTAGTGCCCCCCAGCCCCAGCCAGCACTAACTCAATGGACTGATAGTTGTGATACAGGGTGGACACAGAAGAAATTCTTTTTGGCCAAGTGAATTTTCAAACTCTCCTCGCTCACAACACAACCTCTCCTAATAACAGCATGTGAAGGAACCACAGCCCCAGAAGGAACCTTGCTGCCCAATGCATTCCCGTACTGTGCCCCTGAGAATGCATGTGTCATCTGGACAAACTCACGCAATGTTGCCAGAAAGGGACAGTGCATGCTCTACAAACAGCCTCTCAAATTGACATTCCCTAAGTCAACCCTCCCAGCTGAAAATTGGGCTCCATAAGAGATAACCAACTTGCAGGACCTTAGGAAACACCAGGTTTACTTCTCTTACAAAACATTATCCTCTTGTTGGCTGAGCACCTCTTTGTCCAGGCAGAAGAGCAATGCAAATGCTCATCTTCGAAGTCATCACCCACTGTGGCCTTCAAAAGTGAAGGCTACTTGCCATCACCCAAACATATTCCATCCTCTTAACTCATCAACAAATGTATTGGTTTTCTATCTCCTGTTTTGTGCCATGTATCATGCGTGACTATCACCAAACAAAAATTACTGCTGGAATTAATGTCTCCATACTGCACTTTTGGGAAGTGTTACATAGCCTCTTGATTCCACTCCCCAGCTCCTGTTGACTTCAAAAGACATGCACCTAACAAAGACCTCCCCCTTCCAAAATGCTGTGCACAGGAACATGGCTGGGAAGGAGTTAATTTTCTTCCTAGCAGCCCATATTGTTCTGTGGTTTAGATTTGTGACTTCATTAGTGTTGATAACACACCAGTGTTCTAGCTCCTGCTGCACAGTGCTTGCAGAGCGTTAAGACCTTCCTTGTTTCTCACTCTCCCCCTCCAGCAAGTAGGCTGGGGGTGGGCAAGAGGCTGGGAGGGGACACAGGTGGGACCAAAGGTAGCCATCATTCAGAGACGGGCTGGGCATCAGTGTGCTGATGGAAGGTGGTGAATGACTGCCTTTGCAGGACTTGTGTCCTTTCCTCTCCACCCCCACTTATTTTCCTTCACTTATTACACTGTCTTGACCCAGGAGTTTCTCTCACTTTTGCTCTTCCAATCCTCTCCCCATCCCACTGCGGGAGGGGTAAGGAAGTGGCCAGGTGAGTGTTTAGCTGCTGGTAGGGGGCGATCCGCTACACCCTAAACCCCTCCAAAAGTACATTTTCAGGCTAATCTTTACTGGGCTTAACTATATTTTTTAATCACAGTTAAAACCACCCTGTACCAATCAACTCCCTTTAGCTATGTCTCAAATTGCCCTGCATTCTGATTTTTTTCAGATGTCTCAGTCACTTCAGACTTCAGAACGTGCTAATTCAAATAAATGTTAAGTAAAGACACGTAAGGACCTAGAACACATTACACCTGTAAGGAATCACAGTACTTTTCAGAAGCTTTCTAGACCTCAACCCTTGAAGTTTAGAAGGTAAAGCTGTGGGTTTGGGGTAATGGCATTTGGGCTGGATTTGGATTCCCCAGTCCTGCCCCCTAGAAGTCCAGTCTCCCCGAGGCACTGAGGAAGCAGAGAAAGGAAAAAGCAACCCCGGTCCATCAGCTTTCTGTGCAGCTCTCAGCCGTGCCCATCTCTGGATTTTGTTCTCAAGTGCTGAAACATTTCAGGCTGTTCAGACAGGGAGAGCTGTGCTTTTGGAGGCTGTCCAAACCATCCATTAGACTTCTCTTAGCGAATAAATTGTTCTGCTTGATTTGTGGGCAACGCTGCTGTCTCTGAAGGGAGTTAACCAGAATGTAACCAGGACTAGTGCATAGTGCTACACAAGCAACTGGGACCAGTTTGATCAATACTGAAACAAACAGCATGAATTTTATTCCAACTGAAATGTAAGTTAATTGAGTCCTGAAAAGTAGCTTTTAGAGGCAGAGAGAATGCTTCTGCAGGTATGCGACCACCCCTGAACCCCGCATTTCACAGCCTTCTCTATCATCCTTTGCACTATTTGTTATCCTCATTTTCTCCACCAGCTTGTCAGAGACACCAGGTGATTATCACACACACTTGCCCTGCTTTTCTCTGACCCCATCAGTGACTGGCAAAATCTCAATCTTAGACCCACCGCAAGAGTTACTGCATTTCACACAGCCTCTCTCCATTGTAATACTGCTACAGTGCTCCTCCGAGCAAGCTCTGGGACACTAACGCTTCAAAGAGCTACACACCAGCTCAATAGCTCTGAGATAAAAGAAGCGAAGGCTGTCAGGTTCCCTCAGGAGCTGCTGCCTGACCAGCTTGAGCACAAAAGGCTCATCACCAACAGCTCCAACTACCATCATTTAACTCTCACGGTCATTCCTCATCACTGGAGGAATCAAAGTGCACCGAGTTCCTGTTCAGGGTCCCCATCACTCTATCCTCCTCTTTCTTCTGTCTCGGCCATGCACAAGGCCCTCTTCTGCATGGTGGGATGCAACCCATGTCTGTTGACCCTTAAACTCACCTGAAGAGTCTGCAACTCAGGATGACAAGCATTTCATTAGCAGTTCTCTCAAAGGGTACAAAGATAACAACCAACATGAACAAAGTAGCTGAGCTTGCAGAGCAGGCATCATGTCTGCTTCACCCTGGTTTGCCCACAGAAGCATGAAGAGGCCCCTAACAGCCCAAGGTGGGGACGTGCACATCTACAAGCCCCCACCAGTAGGAGCTATGCACGTAAGTCAAGCAGGAGAGAGCTTAGTCACCAGCATAAGAGCTAGCCGTACTTCTGGAAGTATTTGTGAGCAGCTATCGAGCCCCAAATGCCAGACCTCAAAAGCCAACTTCATTTCAGTCATGAAAATTTTGAGGACCTCCATTAAGGTTATTCAAGGTACATCCTTTTCCCTCCAGAATAATCAAATGCATATCTGGCCTACCATCCACAGTGCAAACAGTACCCAAACGCTTCCAGTGCTGACAAATATATTCTTCCATCATTGCTCAATTGCTATTTGCTCAGTTTAGCTCCGAGTGTATTATAATAGCATTTAAAGACAGAGCCAGCCCTCAAAAGCAGATGAATATGAAATTAACAACAGAGGCATTTTCACTCTGAGGTCTGGATGAGAGCATAAAATAACTGAACTTTGTTCCTGTGGCTTATTACATCATCCGTCCCCTCTTTGACTGAAAATATTTCTGTTCCTCATTCCAGCCCATCTGTTCTTCCGAAAACTCCTTCTCTCTATTTATTTGAAAAACAATTAACTGGAGGCAAAGGCGCTTCCCCCCTGCCCCCTCCCCGAGGAAAGTATGTTCATAATTAAGCAAAGAACTTTGCATGTTTATTCCCGCTAGTGCATGTGCATGCATACACACGTGTGTGCACATGCCTATTTTTAGTTACACTGTCAAAATCTGCCTAACATTTCACAGCAAAGGAGGTCTTTTGACCCGAAAAAACACATCATTATTTCTAATTAGGAAATAAAGAAACAGAATTGTCAAAAATATCTCACTGCAGGGGAACTGTGCTGCGAGATGACAGGACTTCTCCCTGCTGTTGTGTTTTCTTTAGCTTTAATTTACTTTGGTGTGAAAACTGAGCCTAGTGAAACTCATCAGCCAGCAGGGAAAGTAAGAAGGGGGTTCAGACAATGGTGCTGCCCTCACCTTCCTGTGTGGGTTAGGAAAGGTATTGTGGATCTTCTCTTCAGATGAAAAAGCGCACACCTCCAATAGAGGTTCACCTCATACAGCACAACCTCACCCACCTGTACTGCATTCAGGCTGTCTCTGCTACTGCACCTTTTGTTGCACTGGAAGGAGACCAAGCTGAAGCAGTATGAACACTTTCTATCAGTGCAACCCATGCCATCAGTATACAAATTATTTCCACTAAGACAGTTGAGCACACCTCTAACAAGAGGTATCCTCCTAACTGTTGCCATCTATAATGGGGAAATGCCACATTCCCCTTTGTATTATCCTTCCTTGTTAAAATCATTGTGGAAAAAAACCCACTAATTCACCACTTGCCGGTAATGAGGTGGGTCTCAACTGAGTTCGTGGCCTCAGGACACAACTTTAGCACACACAACAGCATAAGCATGGGAAGAGAGCTACACTGCCCTGTCCCCAGGAACAACACCCACAGGCCTGCCAGGCCATTGGGACACAAATACTCTGATGAAATCCTAAATGACTCAGGGCTGAGCTCGTTTGAAACAATGGCTACAAAACCACACACGAAGAGGAGAAATCCCCTCTAATGACTGCACTAATGAATTCTCAGAAATTGTCAGCTGAGGGGAAATGTATTTGTACTGTCTGACAGATGGAAATCACTTGGGCAAGGCTGCCCCAGTGACAATTTTCTCCTCTGGCAGAGCAGACCTCCAGGATGTGCCTTTACACCTTGGAGGAGGTGTGGAGGACCCAGCAGAGTGCACAACCTTACCCATTCAGAGCTTCCTTAGAGGAGCTCATTTATTTTTCCCAGAACAGAGGACAGGCTATGTAAGTTCAGAGACACTTGCTCAGGTTTTCCCTTTCAGCTACACCTCCAAAGCTAGACAAGAAATTCTGCTACATGGGACATGACACACCACACAATAGCCCAAACTAGCAGGGTTTCTAGGTAGAGTTGGACAAGATCATTCATTCTTCATGCTCACCATACCCTTGGTATCTCTGTTAACACCCTTAACATCTACCTAATTTGGTCTCTGATCTACTTAAATATATACCGGGCCCATTAGCAGTTGTATTACAAGGAACTCCACTGATGCAAGTCTACTTTGCTGCTTGTGACGTATCAAAAATTGCCTCTTTCTAGATACAGGGTCTATTCATGTGTTTCTGGGTTGAATCCACACTTGGTTACACTTTAAACAGAGAAGTTTCAGTGCAACTACTGAAAAGATTATGGTATATAAGACTATAAAAACCTGAGCAGCAAACCACTGAGGGTTTGAAGCACTTGAAATCTGTATAGACATGGTACACAAAGAATGAGGAAGAAAACAGGGATTCAGAAAGATGAGATCACTGGACGTCTGGAAGGAAGTGCTCTCCTAGAGTATGCAACCCACAAATCCCTGCAAATATAAAGCAAAAACCAGGTTCAAACTTAAACCTTTCCCAGCAATAAAAGGAAAAAGACCTATGACTCATATTCTGAATGAGGCCACTGAAATTCCAAGTAAGAGGCACGTATGTCCACCTTCAAGCCATCATGCACCCATTTTTTCCCAGTAAGAACTACTGAGCAAATCTTACCCAAACTCTCAGAGGGATTGTGGGGTGCAGAAGACGTGCTTCTGTACAAATGTACCTTTTAGTACATTTTGTCAGCCTGTCTGTGAAAGGGGCACTTAGCACTTCATTAGCCACCATGCAAAGCCCTACAGACTGCTGCCAAGATGACCTGCGAGAGTCTAGTTTGACCTAAGTGCTAGTGACAACATTATCTGGTGGGATCGCTCATCTGTGACACACATTTCCCAAGTGCAGAAAGAAAACCCACACTACTGGCTTTTAGAAAAAAAGAAAACCACGCATCAAGCAATATGCTTTAAGTCTGCATTCATATTGAGAATGAAATGGGTTCATCACGTCCTGCTTTATCCACAGGGGTTCAAAATGCAAGTGGTTTGCCTTTCTTCCTTTACCTCTTTTTGATGTTGTCAGAAGACTCCATTAGCTACGCTCAATCCATTTAGCTCCATAAAGCAAAGCGGCTGTGCTCACAACAAATTTCATTTCCCATACAGAATGAAACAGATCTTGCAAAGAGTATTATTTCAGAGAACAGAGTTTAAAGAAAGTACTTGTCTGCAATCTGTAGGCACCACAAGTACAGACAGAAGCCTTGTTTTTGTTTCACAGCAATTTATTGGCACAAAAGATCTAAGAACCAGGCCTTTAAACTTTTAAATCTGAAATACCCAGCTTCCAGGTAAAATTATTTGTATAGAGACGTTACTGTCCTTTCCTACTGCGGTCCACAGGAATACTGCCCTTGACTTTAACAGGAGCAAAGCAATCTGGTAGTCAAGGAAGATGCTCTTCTTCAGATACAACATATACGCGCAAAATATGCTTCTGTGTCCTTCAGCATGAAGTTTCCCTTCCCAACTTGTGGCATTAAAGCATTACATTGATTTGCCCCATTTGTTTTCCCAGCTCACTACACCCTGTTGGAGGGTGTCCTGCACTAGGCAATAATGCCTCCAACTTCCAGCACAGCACCACTCTGGATGGATCACGTAGCCCAGACCAGAGCTAAGTAATGCACAATGGGAGAGGGTATTTTCTTCCCTTCCTGCTTGTCAGTTTCTTCATCTTTCTACTTGCCCCTGGATAGTGTTACTAAACACTGACAGTTTTTCAAGCTCGGCCAGAATGGGCACAACCGATTTCCCGATGACTTGGAACCCATCCAAACCGTCCATTAGCCACGAGTTCACAAACTGATACATCTTCCAAAAGGCTCCTGGGCAATGCTATTGTTTGTAAAAAGAAGTTAACTTCAGGTAAATGAAAATAAGATTTACTGCTTAGGACAGGTTGCATGCAGTAAATAACTCAGAATTTATGAATTGTCATCTGGAAGACTCCATTCATCTGCAGCAATAAGGGGCCCTTGGACCACTCAGCACGATAGCTCCCCATTAAATCACTGTTATTTATGTGCATTGCTGTAGGAGGCCTGCATGTGGATCACGTCTCCACACTGCTAGGTGCTACCCAAACACTATGTCAGGTCATCACAGTTACATTATCCTGATAGTGCTGGTTGATGTGGCCCTGAGTAAGAACTCCTACTAGCATCTCTGCCTACACCTCCCCTGCCATCTGCTTCATTAGCAGGTGATGTAGAGCATTTGTGAGCCAGACAGGTAGCTCATTCTGGGGAAGGGGCTGGTGAGAAACCCTCAGTTCCTAGTCACAAGGCTGAGTTCTTGGTGTGGTGATCACCAAAGCACACCAAGGCCAGAAAAAAGCCCCAGAGATGACTGCCATGCAAGACCTTCCCTCCCCGCTGCTCCCTCCAACTAGCTGCTGTGGGCTTTTCAAGGCCAGGCTCATTGCTATCCGGCAAAAAATACAGTACCCAAATTCAGAGACCTGCTCTTTCCCCTTGGCACAGGGCTTCTGGCCTTGTTCCCCGACTCCACTGTCTTCTCAACGGCATCAGTCCTGAGCAGCAAGAGGTCCCTACCATCGGCACTTACATGGATCTACAGAGGCTCCTTCCTACCATTGTTATCTGTGTTTTCACTATTACTGAATTCCCTCCAGCACACAGAGCCTGTAACACTGCATTGCCAATGCAGGATGGATTTCTCACTCCTACAGATCTTGCCAGGCCCTCATGATTCACTATGTACAACCGTTGTCTACAGTGCATGTCCCAAATACACCTTGCAGCAAGGGCTAGTAGCGGCACATCTCAGGCTTGATGTTAAACCAGAGCCCTAGGGTTTTGCTGTTTCAGATCCCTCCGTTTGTCCAACTCCTATGATCTTTCAGCAGTTTCACACACAACTTCCAGAAATATCTTCTTAATAACACTCTTGCAAAACAACCTCAAGGGACTGAGTGTCACAAATGACTGAGCCACCATCACTCCCAGTGTGTGCAGCCCATGAAGCTGAGCCATCTGCTTCTCAACACTCTGAGCAAAGATGACCCTTCAGAAACTCTCCACCCTAGGACCTGCTAGTAGTGTATGGTGGAGGGGAAATCTTTGCTTCATGCTTGTGGGTTTTCACATCACGGTCAAAAAGAAATTCTGAGTCCCCATCTGTTTTTCAGCATAAGGCATTGATTGTCTGTGGCAAGGGTGGGGGTGTTAATATGGGACAGAGACATCCCTATGAAACAAAAGCTGTTTACAATTACCCAATACCACGTCATATTAAACACTGTTACCGCCAACAACACATCTAGATCAGGGTTGATTGTGGTCTGGTGTATGTCTTACCCCTCTGCCCCCTCCTAGAGGCTTCAAACCTGACTCAAACTTGCAGATATTTACATGGTGGGTGAATAACCACTCAAACAATACGAAAATCACCATGAGCGAAAGTACTCTGAGCCAGCAGTGGAGAAAAGTCTTTTACCAAACCCACACAAAGTGGAGAATGCAGGAGAGAAGCAGTGCCAGGGTGGCTAGCACCATCCGGGTGAAAACGGTACCCTCAGATGCAGAAGCGGGTTGAAATCTTCCCTTCATTTACACCCAACAGGGAGACCTGTCTGCACACACAGGCTACCTGCTACCAATTCTGCTGCACCAGGGACAGCAGCGGTGCAAATTTCATCAAGGCTTGATCCAGACAAAACAGAAACCCATCTAAAAATAAAATTACTGAACTGAATTGACATTCTTTTTCTGAGGTTGACAAGGTTTAACTAACAGGTTGATTATGCCACCAACATTACACACAGAGGTATGGAAAATGCCAGAATTTCACTCATTTTCTAGGTGTTATTTGTAGTAGCAGGCAATTCTTAATAACCACTCAGAACCACCCAGTGCCTAATTGTAAAAATAGTTTCACAGTTATTTGTAGGAAAAAATAGGTGATTTCAAACAATCTTTCAAAGCTGAAATTCAATCTCACAGACCAGGAGTCACGAATATCCAAAGTTACCTAGAAAGAAATATTGAGAAGAAAAGAATGCTTGAGCAGCTCACCTCCAAAACACTGCGGTTTTCTCCATTAGCTACACTGGCACCAGTACAGGCTCCGCTTCACGACAGAAGAGTTGAGCATCACGCAGCAACCAGAGCAAAACCAAGCAGTCCCTGGAGGAGCTACTGGTCTGGTGCTTGGGAGATGTGGGTTTCCTCTTCTGCTGCTAGCGCTGCCGCTCCTGCGTGCTCTCAGCCAGCCATCCTCCTTATTTCTGTGAAGAGAAAAGGAAAAAAATCATGTCTCGCTGGTCATCTCGCCTGGTAAGAGCTCAAGCCCCTTGGAGCAGGGCTATCTTTCCCCATGTGCTCTGCCCAGCCTGGATGGCCACTGCCAGCCAGAGTCTTAACTCCACAAATGCTGATGGAGCAGTAAGGACGGCTGCTAAGTAGCATATACCTGTGTAGACAGAGACACAAAAGGGGACCCCCGGCCACCAAACATGCCTGTGTTTCCTTGGCAGCAAGGAAACAGCATGGTGAAGAGTTCAGGCTCAGATGCATTAATAAAATGCCAAAGGGAAGCCCAGCTACTAAAAGACCTTTTTGGAGAGGCCGCTAATCTCACATCCCGATTTACACATGTCCATGTTCCTGCTCCCCGGGGCAGCAGTCACAGACTTTGCTTTTAAGCCCTCAGCAAGTTTCATGTTCCACCAAAATAATATATTTTGTACACATTATTACCAGCTTTTAACCTCAGAATCCTGATCCAAAAACCGCATCTAATCAGTCCTACAGTTTTAAAAAACCTCCAAAATATGGCCAGGCGAGTTACTGACATACAGAGAGGCGCTGCCTTGGCATGGCCTAGAGGGCCTCGCCTCACCGCCCGCCATTGCCACAGCGCCAAAAACGCATCGCCACCCACCACCAGGCAGCGAGCTGGTGCTGCCACACGGCACGAGGGGCCCCTGGCTTCGACAAAACCTTTGCTTTGTTACAGCAGCTTGAATGGAAATTTTGGGTGGGATCATAACACCTCGCAGTACCTCTCCAAGGGATGGGGAACGAATCTTTGGGACAGGTGTCAGGGCCTGTGTTTGGCAAGCGTTCCTCTCACCCACGTGCCCTTCAGCCAGCTTCTCTTCAGAGACACAGAGGTCTTGGCTACTACAGTTTGACGGTGGCTGCAAACTGACTAAAGACAACTATGCTGGTAAGGCTTTTCCAGCAAGGATGGAGGTGCTCACAGGCACTGGCCAGCCAGCAGACACAGCAGCACAGCACCAAGATACGGGAGCTGAGAACAGCTTCTGCCATTCACCCAGCAAGCTCACAACTGTTTTCCCTCTTTGGCAGGTCTTACTGAAACATTAACAATCTCTGAGCGGTCCCATTCTGCTTCCATGTTGGGATTAAGCCCCAAGATGTGCAGAACCCATGAAAATCACGTTGAGAAACTGAGGTGGCCATATTGCATCTGTTGGCTGAGAGGCCCAGGATCGCTGAGAGCTCCTGCTCGGGGGCCAAGAGACACCAGTGACTCACTGGGATCTCTACCACAGCAGACTTGATTGATCGATATACTATAACAAAGGATCTTGTGTTTTTCGCATTTAACATGGGCCAAAGTCTTCCCTGCATACATTTCAAATTTGAGTCCAACAACTGCAGCTAAGAAGAGTAAGTGTTCTGCAAGTATCCAGTCACCTAAAATTTACAGGAGTGAAAAGTATGTGCTGGCATGATCACCCCTGCGTTTGGTCTCTAATAAGCTGAACCTTGTGTTGTTTTCAAACCCTCTCCCAGCCGGCAATAACACAATGCAGGACACGTGTGTTCCAGAGGGCTGGGTGTCCCCACAGCACCCACTGGGGCAAGCTCTCCAGCCCAGTCTGTGCCAAAGCACCCACACAGGACACAGGGTTCCTCCTGAAGTGAGACCAGATAGGTTGTGAATGCCTTTCTGAAATGCTTTCAGGTAAGCCGATCCTCTGCCCTGCTTGACTGTCCCCTCTGAAGGTGTGCTTAAAGTGTCAGACACGTACATTTATGCCTGCCCAGTCTATATCCCCACAGGTTGTCCTATACTTTTTCAGGTTCCTCTACAGGTCCTGAACAGTTTTGCAACATTTGCCCCTAGGAATCACAAACCAGCCCCACATCTACACAGCTGCTACTCTCACCTGGTATCATGGCGCAGGGGTGCCCTGACAACACCAACATGTTCCTCCAGAAGCACCCAACTGGAGGCTTTTTGTTAGAAAATTCCCCTCGCTCAACTTCCCCTTGCTCTGCCAGCCTCCTTACTCGTTCCCAGATGGCCTTTCCCCACTGCCCCCATATTCTTCTCCCACTTCCCGCCCCATCTTGTTTCTCTTTGCAAGGCCCTTTTCTTTAGAAATGACACAATTTCCCTTTGGGGGAGATGAGCAAGCAGGGCTTGGCTGTTGCGTTTGGGATCCCTTGGCAAGGAGCAGTAGGTGGGGAAAAGAAATAATATATAACTTCTTGTGCTCAGTGTGCCCTCTGAACACGTGCTCCTTGCATGGGCAGTGGTAAATCACGCTGCCTTCAGTGCCGCTGCTCCATCACTGAAGTGTCACGTCCTTCATCAAACATGGGCCTGCAGCCACGTGGTCTGCGTGTCCTTCTGCACATCAGCTCCTGTGCTTGCCAGCCCTGCGGCACACACAGGCACCCCCCCAGGACCTCCAGGGGGAAAAAAATACTGCCAACACCTGTTCCTTTTCTTATTCCAGCACTTTGAGAAAATAAATACAGAGAAATTAACACTACCTGAAGCCACAGGGAAAGGGAATATATGAGATGAGCACAGAGAGAATAGCTGCAAGACTGTAAAGAGAACTAAGGAAAAATGCCTTGTTGGGACAGGTTTTCCATGGGATCACAGCTGTTGGAGCAGCACTGGACTCGGGGGGGAAGGATGATTGTGAGTAAAGGGTTCATTTCCTTCCCAAACTTTTTATTTTTAGGACTTATTACCATAGTGATGTGTCAGGCCATCTCTTCAGGTTAAGGTTTTTCACCCTTTCTCCTGGGAAACCATTCCTTCTATCAGCAATGCCCAAGGCCATGTCTCCATCTGGCTTCATATCCCACAGCTTTCAGTGAAGCTACAACAACCACCAGCAGCAGATCTGCTCAGCCCACCCCTAAGCTTTTCTTAACTTCTTCTGCTGCCTCTTACACTAAAGCCCACTCAGGCTAGAGCTCCTCTACCTTCGAAGTGCCTTGCCCCTTCATGTGCTTGAAAGTACCTTCAAACTTTTCAGCACTTCAGCAAGGAAAATTTAGCTGTTGTAGCCGCTCCTTCAATCCATCCCACTCTCGCGTACTCGGTCTGGTATGGAGCCTCCTGCTCCTACACATTTTTGAATACTTAACTGAAGCAAGCAGAAACCTCAAGATTTCTGAGGTGGGATCAGGGCTGGCACAGGATGTAGTCAAAGAAACCAGTGGATTAACAGCCATTAGGGAACCTCAGCCAGGCTTCAAACATAAAACCCAATACTTCCTGCGTGGCTGAGGAGCACATGCCTGAGGGACAGTACCCCTTTATGTGCTCCCAGACACGCTGTGTGCACTTGGGCCTTGAGAGTCCAATAAGCTTCATTCAGCGGGAGCAAAAAATAGACAAAGATAAAATCAAATATCATGACATTTTCTCAGCGTTTCTAGTCAAACAGAAAATTAAACAGGCTCAGTATTATTGCCAGAATGTTAATTTATGCACCACTTTGGGGAAAACAGACTCAGGCACACGCAGAAGGTCAGGTTTAATGCTGTTATTAGCTGGCCCCTCTTTCCTCCTAGAAATCCTCACAGAGCTACTTCCCAGTCAAAGGGGGAATATTTAACATGGAAATACTTAACTTTATATGGGAGAGGAAAGCGGGAACATTTCAAATCGCTCTGTGACAGGCAGGGAACTGGGAGGGCACTCTCTACCCCCAGTCACACCAACCTCTGTGCATTCATGCAACAGCTTCTGCATATAACAGTGTCAGGGATACACTATACCGGTGGGTTTTGTTGTTTGGTTTGGGTTTTGGGTTGGTTTTTTTGTTGTTGTTGTGACACTAAAATCTATTATCCTGTGCCATGAAATAGGCAGCAGGAGAATTTACCCTCTTCAAATGTCAAAGGTTGAATTCATAAATAAAACATTGAATCTGAATCAAAGTTCTAATAATGTGAGTTAAAGAAGAAGAGATATTTCTACATTGTGCTCATTAAAGCACTCTGTGGGAGGGCAGGAGAGGTGGCTTAAAGACCGTAGCTTACAAGTGATAAAATATTTCTACGTTTGACCCTTGCCCCAGGCTTCTCGAAATCAGGTTTTGTGCCGCATCTGTACATTGATGCGTATGTGGAAATCACATATGACCTTTAGGCTAGAAGTCTCCTCCTGTGGATTGAAGTCCCTCTTTTCACACCATGCAGAACACAGCCAGCAACGTTAAACTGGTGCTGGCTGCTCTGGCAACACACATAGAGGAGAGCTGGGTGCAGAAAGGAGGGGAATTTGGAAAAAATGCCAAATTGTCCATCTCCACAGGAACCAAACAGCAGCTGCAGCTGTGAAAATGGATCTCCAAAACCACCAGCATCATTAGAGGATGAGTGAACCCTCCTTCCCTGAAATCATACCACACACAGCCTGTGACCACCCTGGTGTTACCAGCTTACTGTGAACAACAGCTGATGTGCAGGTTCCCCACTGAGCTGTGGTAGTTCTGGACAGATTTTGGTTCATCTTTCTGAGTTCTCTGGCCACTGAAGGAGCTGGATAGGGAAAACAGGCTGACTGCGCATGAGATGTGAACCTGAAGCACTTGCTGGATAACTGAAATAACTCATTACATTCAGAGACTTGTGAGAGAACTGAATGCTGTAATGACTTTTTACAAGTTTGAGTGAACAGATGCATTGTGAACACCTCACAAAATCCCCCTCCTGAGTTCATATTTACCAGCCCCTGGAAGTCTCTGTTTCTTGGAAGATCAAACATCCTGACTCCTTCCAACTAATTAAATGGATTTCCCTGGGGATAAATTGTAGTTGTCACCTAATCAGATGGTACATTTTAACAAGATGTTGGCTTTCCAACGGTGAAGTGTCTGATTCCCACAGGTTAGACTACATGCCCTGTTTAGGACTCAAGTCCAGTTTGTTAACAAAGAAGTTAACAGCTCACTGGAAAAATTTACGCCACCAGTTCAAGCCTCCATTTCAGGTGTGTTTTTTTGCTTCTTTCATATCCTTATTAGGGTCTTCCTGTTTTTCTTCTGATTACAGTGAAAACTTAGCATGTCGTCAACAACCCTTGTGTCTTTTTGGGTACTAGCAACTTTTTGTGGCCATACCAAGCAACTTGGTGTCCCTCAGCTTTGTCTCAAGCCCTTTCTCAAATCAGATGTAAATGCTGAATGAAAGTTTCATCAACGTGCCTAAAAGCTAGTGTTTGCAGAATAACAGTGCCAGAAAAAAATAAATGCAATGAGCAAAACAAGCAACAAGGATTTCTGAAGTCATTCACTGAAAAGGACTCATCCTGATACATTGCAGAGCCATCAGCAGTGTCAGTACTTTGTCACCACTGCAAGCGATGGAAAATGCAGCTCAAGTCAAAGCAGGTAGAGAAACTGATCCACTTACTCAAAGACCCTTAATTTACATTTTAAAACCAGTAATGTGCCGATTCAGTAATTCACAGTTATCAGCGCTTTTAGCAGCAATGGGACCAAAGTGTAAAAGGTAACCACAGGAGAGGTGGCAATCTGAACTGAAACAATCGGTAGGCCTCTTGGCATGGTGAGTCTCTTGGGAATGATCTCTCCTGTTCTTCCCTGGCAATATAAATGTAAAGCAACCCCACCTGGTAACTTGTATCACTTCTACCGGTGAAATACTCATGCCCAAATAGCCTGCGTTACCACACACATGAGTGACCAAGCCCGGAGATGCATCTGGTCACATTGCATTCTTTCCTCAGAGGAACTCAGAGGGATGCAGTTCCTTGCCAGGAGCTTTTTAGGGGTATCACAAACCATGCGCCAACTGCTTGCTCATAGCCACTGTCAAAATAAGAAAATATTAACAACATCTTGCAGTACAAGTCATTAACACATTGAAATCATTAAGGGCAACGCTTGCAGCTGTGCTCTAGGTACCAACTCTGCAGAGCATTACTCCTGGTTTTAAGTAGGAAGACATCTGAGGATGAGCCAGGCTTTCTAGGTTTCTTGTGAAGGCGGCGCTCTGTGCATGCAGTGATAGAGGCCAGTTATATGAGGCACGATACCAGGGCTAAAAGCGAACATTAAGCAAAGGAGGCTGAAGGCGCGCCAAGGGAAAGGAGACCCAACTAGAAGAACTCTGCTGAAGTTGCAAAGGCCATAGCGAAGGCCATGAAAGACACTAGACTGCTCACATGACCAAGAGGTCAGTCACACAAAGTATACGTAGCTTTGCAGAAGTGGATTTTTTGAAAAGGGAAATAAATTGTGTGTCTCTCTCCCACTCACGTCTTGTCTCCCAAACCAACATGAATGTAATATGGCTAAGCCTTCTAGCTCTCTGCTAAACAGTTGAGGTGGGTCAGCAGGGACATAAACAGAACACTTAAGTCCCTCTGTTACAGGCTAGTAAATTGTTCTCAAACCGGACAAACTTGGAGTGGTTTTGGTGGTGGTGTTTTTGTTTTTGTCTGTCCATCCCCCCTCCAGGTTAAGTGGGGTTAACGTTCAGATGAGAAGCACATTCCAGTGTGATTTCACCACTGAAATGAAGCCATTCCTGGGGCGGAGTCCTGCAGCTGCTGGTAGTGCACATGTATTTTGCTCAATATATCCAAAGAAAGAATTATGCAAGTAATCAAACAAAACAACTGAGGCTATATCACAATTTGAGTAGTGCACTGAGGCGAAGTGTCCTTGTTCTTGCTATATGCGCCAAGGAAATCAAGGGACCTTTGCATTCCCTGAGAACTGATATTTTTTTTCAGCCATATTGATCCTAAGTGGGAAAGAGAAGACATCTCCCTCATCAGAAAGGCAGAAGGCTGATGGTACCCGTGCAGAGGGAACGCCTTCCTGCAGCAACGATCTGTCTTGCCACTCCTGTCCTTCACTTGCATACTTCTTCAAGGACCATGCAGCACCACCTCACTGGGTGCCAACCTGAGAGATCCTGACGGCAGGTCAGAAAGCTCTGAGAAACATCAACACAGGCTGATATTCACCTGGCAGCAACTGAGTCAAGAGAGATGCCCCTTTCCTTCACATCACCCAAGCGATGACTGAACAGCTGATAGCTGTACAGTGCTATTGAGCACACATAGCAAGAAGACAGCTATTAATTTCTTGCATTTTTTCTCCAACCTCTGCTCTTCTTACATCTTGCCAGCTCACTTCACCCTTCTTTACAGCAGGCTGAAGCCACTTCATATCCTGCTGGCTTTACTCCAGCTGTCTTGACACAACACAGTTTCTCCTATTTCTAATCATGCACTTCCTGGCATGATCCCCATTGGAAAACTCCAGTTCTGATAACATTCGATGACCTTTCCTTTATTATTTCCCCACAGCGCTCTTCAGTCCCTGATAGGTTCTAAAATTGAGATTTGCCTTCCTGGAAAGCCAGACACTCGGGGTGAATGACTCACGAGCCTTGGCATGCAGCTCCAACAGCACAGGACACAAAAGCAGTACCTTCCCCCACACGCCGTGGATCTAACAGTAGGAAGTATTATTTTGCAGGGCTGTGCTCAGTGATTTCCTAGAAAAGCAACAAAAATGCCACATGTGTTTGTGTTTCCATGTGAATTCAGCACAAGGAAATCCACACAGACCACATGCGGTTTAGAAATTGTAGGTGTTGTGAGCCTCGTGTCTGCATAATGTCTTGCTGTTGGTATGCAGTAAACATTCCACATCTTTAGGGGAAACTCCCACATAGCCAGGAGAAGGAGGGTTTTTAAAACCCAAGATCCTAACTTCAGCACAAAGGCACGAGCGGACAATAAATTTTACATCTGCAAAGGAAGCATCCAATTTCACTCAATTATTTTGATACACTACTTTAGTGAAGCGATTGTGCAAGACTAATCATAGACATACAAAAAAAAAATTGGTGACATACAAACTCCGAAGGGAGAAAGATGCCTTAGACCTAAGGCTCTGCCAATGACCAGGTCACACTGTAGAAGTCAACAGGGCCAGATTTCTACCCAGCTATACAACTGACAATCAGAGCCTTGTTCAGAAAGAAAAATCAGCTCTTACCTCACTACCAAAAAAGTCAATACACTCGAGCACTCAGCCTGGAGCATGATACTAAGCAGTTGCTAAATCATATCCTCCATGTCAGAAGGACCCAGACAGGTACTGGCTGTGGGATGAATTTTTGCCTGTCACATGGGATCATGATCCTGTGTGTTTCTTTGTCCCTCTGCCATTCCCCTCTGAGATGGGGATGGATGTCACAACATTACTTTATTCTTTTCCCCACTTTATATTTGATTTTAAGTGAACATGGTCTAAACAACCAAAAAAAAAAATCTGGTTCAAAATATGGATTACTTCAATCTGAAAGACAAAGAACATGACAAGCATTTGATCCGAAGCAAGAATGTCTCCACTGCATGAACTCAAATGTTCCCTTAGATTTTCTGCTGAAGAAAACCTCAATTTTGTTTCAAGTCTGAATCAAGATTGAAAACATAACATTATCTCAAACATGTTAGGGAAAAAAAGAAACAAATGAAAGCTCTTCTCAGCAGATGAACCTGCTTCTTGCAGTAAAGTGGCCAGTGCCACCTTTCAGAGCAGGATGGCCTCTGAGAGGTCCTCCCAACCCATTTCACGTGCACTGAATGACTGAATATACCCACATCCCTCCACAGCAGTGACCCAGCAGCTGTATGAGTTTTGGTTCTTCCTGGGAAATAAACGTACAGCATGCTGCCCAGCTTCATGTTGCAAACATCATGTAGATAAGAAATTTCTGCTCTTCAGCACACAGCAGATACACAGGCCAACACCTACGCAGCACACACCTCATCCCCCATCTATCGATTCCCAATGGGCAGAAAAACTGTAGAAGCTACAGGAGCTCCCAAGCCACTAGAGACCAGGCAGGTGTTAAAGCTCCTCCAGCTCTCCCATGTGTACAGACAACCCAGATGCTTTGGTCCAGGGAGAGCAAGAGACCAGAAAAGTTTCTACTACAGTATTACTTGGGACAAAAAGCATGATTCAACACACCTTTGAGGGAGGAGTCATGTGGAGAAATGTTGAGGAATGAAGGGGTGGGGGGGGGGAACAAGC
Source organism: Falco peregrinus (assembly GCF_023634155.1). Taxonomy (NCBI): domain Eukaryota; kingdom Metazoa; phylum Chordata; class Aves; order Falconiformes; family Falconidae; genus Falco; species Falco peregrinus. Next base: position 108,557,472 of record NC_073725.1, on the reverse strand, counting down.
CATGAAGTCATTTATATTTATTCCAGGCTGAACCTTGTAGATTAATTATGGGAGAAAAAAATAGGTATTGACAGCTCAATGTTGACTCTAAGCCGGTTATTAGAACAAAGCAGGCTGAGCATGATCTTTAGAGGAAATAGCTTCTGATAGGGTCCTGGTGCTACGTTTCTTAGGTAACTGGACTCCAGCCAAACCATCTGGCTCTTCTGCATTTTGTTCTAACAAAGAGGACTTCACAAAGCCTGGAAGAAAATCCTGTACACAAGAAATGAAAGAATCATGCTCAGAAACGTGCCATTCCAGGAAATATATTTAATATATTTTAGAAGCATTTGGAGTTAGAGGAAAGAAGGTAGGGAAATTAAAAAAAAAAAAAAGAAAAAAAACCCCACAAAACAAAACACACCACACACCAAAAAACACCAACTAGGAAAAAAGCTTATACCTGAGAAAAAAGCAGGGCAGCCCCTGCACTGTGATGCTGCGGGGTTTTGCACTTGATCTATGTAGGAAACAAGGACATACGTCTTACTACTGAAACGGAAATCCTCTTTCTCCTTGGGCAGAAGAAAATAGCAGTCTCAGGGTCACTGTTCTCAAGACAGCATCTTGGCTCAATTTAGAAGAGACCAGCCCAAAAGCATAGCTTGCCTGCCTTCTTTCCATCAAAACTAACAAAAAGCTATTTAAACCTGACCACGATGATGGTTTCCTCTGGTGTAGAGACACCCAAGTGAAACGGCCCCAGCTCAAATCACAGCCTGTTCATCTCCAGCCTGTTTGGCTATCAGGGAAAACCACAGGTCTTCCTCAAAGCCCCTGCACTCCCTTCCACTTAATCCACTGCCTTTAATCTCAGTAGCTAAAGCAAAATTGGAGTCATAGGGATGTTTATTGTAGGGAGCAAGAATGTAACTGTGTCCTTTGCATTTACTCATTTATAGCAGGGTCAGCAAATGCAGACTCCAAGTCTGCCATGTTAAACCTGTGTTGAGCTGACAACCACAGGATATTTGGCAGGGAAAAGGGATAATTAGGGTTTTCAGCAGATGCTCCTAATCTGTTCTCCAAGGCAGGTGGGAGATTATTGATAAATTCCTTGAGTTCAGATGGGTGTCAGAGGAGTTTCTCCCTGTCTCAGGCCAGCCAGGCCTGAGTTTCTCCCTGTCTCTGTCACGTTCTGCATAGCTAAGCAACACGACGGCTCTCCTCTTCATCAGCCAGGCATAGGAACAGACAACTACAGGATGTAGCAGAGATACTGACTTTTCCCAGCTCTTAGGCATGCAATATCTCATTTCTCTGTCAAGGCTCATCTGTTCTCATTCAGGTTCCTACCTGCACTAGATTTGTGGCAGCTGTTCCCATGCAGAGAATAACCCAGGCTTGTTGAAGTGACCCAAGACAGTTACTGTGCAGGGTGAGAGGGCCTATTCCCAAAAGGACAAGGGCAAGAGCCCGCAGGACAGAGATACAGAGATGGCAGGACAAAGACCGGGTGCTCCAAGGGAGCCAGAGCTTGCCCTGCAGATGAAGAAGTAAAGCCTCTCTGGGCCCCAGTCCAGGAGAGTTAAAAGTTCTCCCAGCTGTGCATATGTGTATGCAAATATAAACAATCATAACACTATGAAATAACACCTTTCGTGCCTAATAGTTATTCTTGGAGCTTTCAGTTTTCATCGTCTTGGGAATCTGTTACTGAACTGTGGACTCACAGTGTTATGCCAATGGGCTGTGTTAAGTAAACAGCTCTGACCCCATCATCAAGCTTCCCTTGGCTTTTTCTACTCTTCCAGCCTCCCAGCAATGTCAGGGATTACCCTCTGCTCCCAGCTGTTCGGCAGCCAGACCAAGTGCTCTGCCAGCATCCAGCACCCCCTGCATGAGCAGGAATGGCAAATTGTCATAATCAAAAGAAACGTGAGACTGACAGAACAGATTATCAGAGCTAAAGCCAGCAGACACTTAGCTATGGGGCTGTGTCCCTGCAGTGCCCCAGGCAGCTCTGTACCAGGACTGCCTAGAACCATACAAAGATGCATCACCACCTTCCCTCTCTTTCCCACGTCTCAGCTCCTCAGTTTTGATCTCAGCAAAACATCTCCTTTGTTGCTCACTTTCATCATGAACTCCGCAAGGAACTGAATTTCTTCCACCTCACCTGGAGTGAGGGTCAAAGCTTCCTTCCAGAAGCTTTTTCTCTGAAAGAGTGGTCCCAAAGGTGCTGGGAGTAAATGAATCAACTCTTCATTTTGCACTTTTTCAGCTTCGGCTGTCCTAAAGCTATCTTTCTCCTCAAGTCAAAATGTGTATGAAGATCAAAAATCTTTAGTCCTAATGTAAATGACAGATGTACAGATTGAACCGATCTAATGGATCACTGGTGCCAAAAGGAGCTGGTTCCCTTATGCATGCTCCCCCGTTTATCCTCTTTGCCATAGCTCTGGCACTCAGCAGACCCTGCACTGAAGCAAGTGACTCCCCAAATACAGCAGACTTGCTTCTGACAGGTTATCAAGGTGCATCTTCCCAGCACAAGGTCTGCCAAGCACCAGGACCTGCACCAGGGAAGAGATGGGAAGACACAGCTGGAAGCAGGGAGAGGATGTAACAGTTCGCTGCTGTCAGGAAGAAGAAACCAGCTTAGCTGTAGCATCTAAAATTCACTCTTGCAACTCTGGCTACTAAAGTGTGACTGAAATAGGGCAGAAGACAGTGAACAGAGCTGGAACCTATGCACACCCTGGCTAGATGGTACAGCACTTCCACTCCCTCCTGAAACCTCACTTTGCTCCCTCTTACCAAGTTTCTTCGAGAAATGGGGGGAGAAACTGTATTTCATATTATCAATCTTATCTCTCCTCCTGCTGCTAACGATCTGACTGGAGAAATTTTTGAAAGCACCCATGAAATGCGTATGCCCAAGTTCTGATGGGAATAAACTACCAAAAGCCCCTTTAGCTACACCACCGTAACAGCACACGTATGCAGCCTGCCATAAAGAAATAACAGCTATTTACTGAGTGGTATGAAAATTAGTTTAATGCTATAAATAATTCCAAACGTTGTTGAAACATTAACTAATTCACTCTCACTGCAGCTCCTTGTGACAAATAAAGACCATTCTTTTTGCATCGCAGGGAGGTTTAGAGCAGAGGGCTTTTTTATAGATGCAGCAGCATCTCCTGGTAGTGGCTCTGAAAACTGTCAGGGCTCTTATCCCCTTTGGGGATGGACCAGATTCTAGCATGAGGGCTGATACAAACGCACACCTCAACTGGATACTCTTTAAGGAGGAGACGGGGACCTGGCACTTCGCACACAGATCCAGACAGTTACTTTCCCCCAAGAGGAAGCAGATATTTAATCACAGTCAATTATTCTGAAACAATCATAATTTTCCTCTTTTTCATTGGATGGCTGTGATTAAAAGATGAGAGGGACGAACACCACATAACAGGCTCCTGAACTCAGCCAAAAATACAGGATACAGTAGCTGATTGTAGAAAATTGCTTTCTACAGATACTTCACAGTGGCTCTCAAAATTATTGTGGTCCATGGTGGTTCAACCACCCTGAAACTACTCTGGTTATCTGCTTTGGAAAATGCAGGTATAAGCATCAGCATGCTGCATCTTCACCCATGTATCCTTAGATTTTAGGAAACAACTACCTATAGAAACAGCCTATTCGTTATGTGAAACTATAGGAAAAAATTATATAACTATTACACCTGACAGAACATTTTATATATCTGAAAAAAATGGATATAGACATACATCAAGCTCAAAGGGCAAAGTATCCTCCATGGGATCAGCTTCTCCCTTTTCAGCTGGCTATCACACATCTCCTGGGCATCCTGGTATCTGAGGGCAGCTGCCTCTTTGCTCTGAAGGAAAACCAGCCACTCACATCAGAATACTGTCCTCCCCACTTCTTGAGGGGCCACCCCCAAAGCCTCTGCTGTGGAAGGCTCGTTCAAGGCAAGAAAGGAAAGACTGGCAGAAAAGGGGATGAGAAAGCAGTGTGGGAAGCTATCTGCTAGGCAATACCCTCCCCATGGCTGTAGGCAAAGGACTGGTCACATGGCACCTTCCATTTCACCTCAGGAATGGGAACCCACAGGCCTGAGGTCCCTTATAATAAAGGTCCCACCTCACCTTCTGGAAAACTATCTCCAGAATATCTCATTTGCCACAGTGATCCACCACGTACTCTGCAAATGAATCTCAGCATGTGTGGCAAGGGGTCTACCTGCAAACCAAGAGAAGCTGGCTTTCACCACGGTTGGGACTGCCAGGGGTCTGCAGACCTCTCGTGCTGAGAGGCTGCGAGCAGAGCAAGAGCTCAGCAAATGAAGCCAGGCTGGAAGAGGCTTGAGACTGATGCATACCTGTAGTTCTCTGGGACACCTAGCCCTCAGGAGTGTCTGCTTCTCCCAGACTTGAGAAGGAAGCACGTGGGCTGAAGCACAAACGAAAAAACACACCAGGAAAGATCGTATGAGAGGTAAAAGCAACCCTGGGGACAGTCCCTGGGTTTACCCTTACATGACTGAATAAGACAAGTTTATTTTCAATCATAATGGGAGAGGTGAACACTTCTGGGGCACTCTGTCCCTCCTGGGCCCGCTCCCCATGCTCCTGCCAGACCATAGCCACCAGGTCCCAGGAACAGGACACAGCACCAAGCTGTTTCAGTTTGGCTCCCTACTTATAATACAGCAAGAGGTCCAGCTTCTCTTCCCAGCAAGGATTTGGATAAGCCACAGTGAGCTTGGGTTGGGCACCTTAAAATTAAAGGTGGCAAATATGGCTATGCTGCACAGCCCAGGGTGAGTGCCCGCTTACACTAGCCACCTCTCTAGTATTTCTCATTTTAGACCCAAATCTACTTGCATTTCTCAGAAGCCTGCCATTATCTCCATTTCCTTGTGTAAATTACAGGCAGGAGATACAACCAACACAGGGCTGAGGTTGTACCAAACACTGCTGCCACGCAGGGCAGACGAGATTCCCACTGCTGGGAACATCTGCTGTTCTTTTGGAGTAGCTACAGAAATGTCTCTAATCCTTTCTGCACTGATCACCTTCAGACCAAGTTAAAGACAGGGATTATGCAGAAAGCCAGGCTGGGTGGGAAGTGCCTTGCTAGTCCAGCTAGCAGGACACTGGTGCTGTAGGCAGGTAAGAATCTGCTTATAGGCAGGTAAGAATCTGCTTACTCTTTACTCTTGACACTCCAAGATGGGATTTTGGTGCTAAGCCCAACTGGGCAGCAGCAAAGTCCCTGGAAAGCACCATCTGCCACACTCCAGCAGGTGCAAGTGACATCCCCTATACTGGCTCAGTTGTGCCAGAAGGAGAACAGGAGAAGGCCAGTGCAGCTCTGGACTTTTTCTCAGTTCACTCAGTTATTCCTGAGCTCTGACCAAGGTCTAGGCCATAGACAGCTTTCAGTCCCCTTCTCCATCTGTTCTTGGGTGGCCTTGCAGGGTAACGCAAGCGCTGCAGCTGCACATATAATCCTGTACAGTTACATTGGCTGCTAAGCTCTTTCTGCTTAGCTTTGTACCCCGTTATGTCCACTGATTTATGAAGCAGGAGAAAAACCATCTCTGTGTCAACACAGGAACCTGGTCTACCTGTATCCAGGTCAGGGCTGCCAGCCAGCCGGGCCATGCAGGTCGCTGGGAGCCCCCGTGCTGAACTGGCCCCAGAACCTGCTGTGGTTGTGCCAGAGACAGATACGCAAAGGAATCTCCCATTTTAAACAAAACATACTTCAACAAATGCACTGAAATACTTTTGTTAAACATTGAATGGAAAGAAAAGGTTTCGAAATGCCTATTTTGACATTTTTGAAGTCATGAGTCACCAGGAATACTTTGGGGTATTTATAAAAATCTTTGTTTAAATAAAGGGTATAAATAGAGTTAAGGTTTTTATTTGAAGTGAAGATGGGGGGGGCGTGGGATCTGCAGTTCTTCTTCTGTTGTTGTTGGGTGGAGGGGCTTTTGGGAAATTCTGAGTATGTATCCAGGTTTGGGGGTGGGAGGGGGTGGGGGGTGGGGGGTGGAGGGTGGAGGAGGAGGAGAGAGAGACTCCAGAAATTTTCCACAGACCAAACCCACTATTCCTGAGCATCTCTACTCACCACTTCCATTGCTTATACTTCCCCATCAAAACTGTCACGCATCAAGCAAGCTTATGTCCACTGTCAGCTAATTAATGTTGCATAGGCCTGGATTTAAGCAAAAAAACCAAACCAAACCAAAAAACACGCTAAAGGTTGCAAGCAGTAAAACCCCGGTGGGAACAGTCTGGAAAATCCAACCTCGCAGTGGCCAAGAGCTTTCCCCTCTGTGTAACATTTCTGGAGCGGACGAGCCAGTAAACAGCATATCAAGCTGATGTGCACCATATGACAGAAACCTGTGAGGAGAAAACTCTCCCAGCCCTCGCCTGCAGGGACACAGGAGCACTTCTTCCTCTTGCCAGTGGCTTAAGTCTGACCAGTTTCTTGCCATTGCCTGCTTTGCTGGGAGGAGATGCTGGGTTACTGCCCACAGCCTGCCTGGCGCAGGCCTGGGAGGGGTGAGGGACAAGCTACCTGCTCCACCCCCCCCACCCCCACCCCCCCCCCCCGCTGTGAAGACACAGCGGAACCCCCAGCAATGCTTGTCCTTTGGCTTCTTGCCTTTTGCAGCCCAATACTTAAGCCTGAAGCCACCAACAAGACTGTCAGAGCAACTGGGACTGGGAAAGCCGGGCTAAGGCTCCACACGACCACCTGGTGAAAATGGCCAGCTGGCCACCAGGGACAGCAGGGTCACCACAGCATGCTCAGGAAGGTTCACCACCCTTCCGTCTGCCACGGGCTTTGTTTTCATGCAAAAAATACCCTCCTCATAGAGCACATTGCAACTCACCTAGTGGATTTTGGATCTTGTAGGTCTAAAAGAAACATTGTGGTGGAAATAAAGGCAAGAAATCAGGTAACTGTTTGAGGGATGGGGCAAACAGCTAACAGGTCTCCAGGCAGGTACATCTGCTCCAAACACAACCAGAGCTACCACTCTCAGACCAGGGTGTTCTGGACAGTCTATGGGAATTAAAGCCAATTTATGAAAATCAAAGCCAATCTGTCTGCAGAAGGGACCATGTTATATGTGATGAGTTGAACTCCAGAGCTCAGTGATGCTCTCAGGGGATAACCGAAAGATGCAGCTTTGGCACTTATCTCGTCACTTCCATGTGGCGATTATAATTCCAGTTGGTTGGATTTATATACGCCAGCTGGCTCTCTGGAGGTGAAGGGGTGGGAGCTTGTCAGGATATCAGCTGGGAACACAGATTAGCTCCAGACAAGCAAGCAAGCATTTGGGCTGCGCTGCCTCTAGGCTTGGAGCAGTTTCAGCCAATCCCCCAAAACCAGTAGGAAGTGTCAGAGTCCAGCCCAGTGGAGAAAGCAAACATTTGAGTAAAGTAATCCCAGGAATTGAGGCAAAAGGACGGCATGGCTGGTATTAGAGTGGGGCAGGAAACAATGTTATCATCCAAGGAGAATGTGGTATTTTGCAATGTTTTCCTGTCCAAGATCAGTGCAAAAAGTCTTACTAAGAGTTTTTTGGCAAACCAAGCTTGAAAAAACCCAAGACATTATTTTAAGTGTTCAATCTGTACAGGCCTCTCTCCCTAGTTTGTTCTTTAAATTTAAAGGACAGAAGAACCACTAACTCATAATTTTTCAGTTTTTTCAGTGTTAAGCAACACAAACCAAAAAGACAAACTAGTCTTGACTCTCACAGGCATCTCCCTGCCCAGCACCTGCTTCCATTGGGGTCTGCTCTTCCTGACCAGGAACATTACTTCTGCACCCACCTAGGGGCAGTCCACCCTTTCCTTCCCTCCCTCCTGCTTGGCAAAGGGTATAACTGGTTAGAAAGCCACTCACATGAAAAACAAGCAGGAACCATGGGCTTTCTGCTAAAATGAAGCCAGGCAAGCAAGATCTGTAACACAGCTGAAGATTACTACATAGCTGCACATCTGCAGCTTTGCTGTTGCGCTCTAATCAGAAGCCCCCCAGCTATTGGAGATTAAGTGCCCATGGGAGCAGCTAAGGAATGTAATAAATTCACAAACAAAAAGTGAAACACAGTATCTTGAACAAAAAAGCCCCACGGAGGTCCTGAGTTGCAATGTTATACCATAAAATTAAACAAATCCTTTGCCCTTACCTGTTTCTAGCCTCGCATTTCTGCAAAGTTCTGTGACAATCTTTGAACAAAAGCCACAACGCTTGTACGATTTCCTTACATTTCCTGCCTCTGCTAACAGGCTCAGGTTCTTTCTGTACGTAGCTCTGGATCAACACTTCCCAGTGAGAAGCCACATATATTTCAATTTAGGGGGAAAAAAACCCCCAACCTGAAACACTGCAAACTGGAAGCATTATGTGTTTCTTTAACAGAGAGGTAACCCTCTGTTAGGGTTACCTTGTGCTAGGAAGATGCGCCTTGATAACCCTACACTGCACTAAAGAAAATATAACAGCAGCTGAACACAATGGTGTGGGTTCCTTGCCCCCCTCAAATGGCAGACCCCTCACCTCCCCACCAGAAATTAAAGTGCAGAGCTACACCAACACCTCCCTACCTCCCTGTGCAAGGGGCAACAATGCTGATTCAAACTTTCCTCAGAGAGGAAACCCCTGGGGCTGATGGTGCAAGGGTCTCATGGTATTATTGCAATAACACAGGCAAACAGGGTAGAAGACAATGAGGACAGCAAAGGGAGTAAGAGTAGGAGCATTGCCTGAGTAAATGCAGCAAGGGCAGCACAAGGAAGCTGACCAGCAGTACAGGGAAGGGAGAAACCTGCAGAGCCAAACCCCACACACCCCACAAGCAGACAAGGCATCCCAACTCCATCATTTCATGAACAGAGGTTGTTATAGCAAAACAGCAAGGAGTGAACAACAGGGAATCACGGATACACTGTGGAGGCAGGTTTCTACATGGGCTGGCAGGAGGGGCCAAGGCAAAAGCTGGTGCTGCAAAGCCTTGGAGATTCATCAGTGGCTGAGAGATGCACGCCTGTGTGGCATGGAGTGGTGGCCATGACAGAACTGCCGTGGTGAGGTGGAACAGGGGACATCTGCTTAGAAAGGGCATGTGAGCATGGCAGAACCGAGGCAGGAGCTCAAGAAAGAAAAAATACTGAACAGAGCCAGACCAGATGACTTGAATAACAAATACCCCTTGTTAAGGGGAGAGAAAAATAAAATAACCACAGTTCAACCCTGTGCAGCAATTCCTACGTGAATTGCTAACCCTCCTCCGTTTGCGCAGTGACAGCCAGACTGACAGACAACAACAGAGACACAACCTGAAATCAAGGAAAGCACTCTCTGTCCACAGAGGCAACTGCACACAGCTGATACTCGTGCTCTTTGCATTCAAGCCCCAGGGCTGGGGCTCTTACTATACTGACTTCTCCATAAAGAACAGAAATTTCTCTGCATCACAGCCCCAGAGACAAAACTTACACCTGTTCACCCTAAAGACTAGTCACATTAAGAAAAGTAAATTAAGACCTGGTGCCTGCCAAGGGTCCCAGCTCATGGTTGCTGGGTCCTTGTAAGCTGCAGCAGTTGGAACAGAAATTAGATGTGCGCATTTGACCCAGAAATGCATTTCACTCTTTCTTGCACATAGTCCAGAACCTGCAAAGTAAGTGCAAAGCTGCAAAATGGCTGTTCTTGTCCCACCCCTTCTCCAGCAGACCTGCAAGCAGGCTGAAAGACGTACCAGCATCAACAGAACGATAAGGGGAACAGGTGCTCCAAAGGCTACAAAACCATGCTGGGGTTAAAATCCAGCACGCACCAAAACATGGTGCTGAATCAGGGCTCCTGACCTTCCCTCCACAAGCCATGGCTGCCGGGGGAGCCTTTTCCAAACGAGCTTTCCACCCTATTCATTTGAACAACACAGCCTGCACCCTTGGGAAGAAGGGGAAAAAGAAAAAGCAGGAAGATCAAAGCTCTGCAAGTCTGTAATATTTTATTAGTTCCTTCCATCTGTCATGCACCAATGACTCATCAGGAAATAAGCCCCCTCTTGAGAACCGCTACCTTTTCGTTGCTGACTTCAGCTTGCGAGCAGCCGCTATTGTGCGCCTTTATCGGTTATTTGTTCCGTCTGAACGAGTTTCGGCTCCTCATTCACAAACCAGTCTCTGCTCCTTGAATCAGAGGGCAAGTAAGGGGGAGGGATGGAGGAGGATCTTGCTGCGCTTCTGTTATCTCTTTCATGCTCTGCTCGGTGCCTTCTGCATCAATAGAGACCTTGGGAATCCTTGGGCTTTGTTCTTTTCTGTATGCGGGGGATTTTCCTGCTAAAATAGCAGGTAGCAGCAATAACCCTGAGTATATGCAGTCATCCAAATCCATCTGCCTGGGCAAGAGAAAGGTGCAACATGCTGCTTTTGGAGAAAGAAAAGCGCTTTCAGGGAGCAGGGGAGAGAAGGGGGAAAAGCCAGATTTCCTGAACACCTCTGAATAAGGTGGAGCAGAAGGAGATTTTTTTTATAATGGAGAAAAGTGCCTTGTTCTGCTATTACTAGGATGCAAATGGAGGAATTTGAATGGCTGATTGCACAGTATGCTGGTGGATAAACTCCGTAAGCTGCTGTGCTATGGAAGTGGAAGTGCTCCCACTTTCCATCCTGCTTTCTCCAGAGCTCTAAGGTCCCTTCACAAAGGTCCAGTGGGGAAAGATTTCAATAGCCTTGACTTTCATCATCAATTATGGATGCCCTAAGTGAAAGCATCTTAAGATGTTCAAGTTTATGTTATGTTTCCACTTTCATTAAAAAAAAAAAAAAAATTAAAATCAACAAACCAGCTCCCACTCAACAGAATCAACTCAAGCATTCAAAAATCACTCTCAAAATAACTTCTGGTTTAAGGAGGGCTTGATCTTGCTTCACTGAAATCAAGTTCCTTGACTGAACACAGGCTCAAGCAAATCAAGAGAACCTTTTGTACTGAAGCCTCTCAAGATACCCGTGCCAAGCAGGCCAGCTGCCCTGGGCACACGTCCCTCAGTTCCATGGGTGGGTGCATGCAGACATGTGCTCCCATCTCTGTTTTTCATACATGGCTCTTTTGGCATAGCTGCGGCTCCTCAGTGAATGATAAGCCTGCTCTATTCTTCATTAGGGCTTTTGTTAATGCACTGTTGGTGACTTTGCATGAACGGTACCCACTGTGCTCAGCACCATGCTGGGTAACGGCTGGCTCCGAAAAGGAAATTGCTCCTGCTCCTTCACCCTGGAGAAGGATGCCTGCACGCATCAGCTGCTGCTTTCCTCTGACCCACGCCTCCCTCTTACCCCGCTCCATCTGTCTGTGTAATTCAGGGCTTGCATTTCATCCGGCCTGGCATTACCTTTGCCAGAAACTGCAGATGTTCAGATGTGGATATTTGGCTGGTCTGAATTTCTCAATGGCATGGCAGGTACAGCAGCTCCCCCTGCCATTCCCAACCCTGTGCTCATTCTCTAAGGCCCCGAAGCATCTTCTGGGCCCATGGTGAGCCAATACCCCCTGGAACTTGCAAAAAGCCTCGGGGTCCTATCACCTGCTTCAGAAATCTTGCTGACAGTGCCTTGGGCCTGGACACACATGGCAGAACAGGACCCCATTTTGTATAAGGGCTCACACACAGAACCAGACTATTTGGGTAACATCTTCACTCTACTTATGAAACGTGATGCGAGGTGCAGCCAACTGGAATTACCACACATGATCTTCACCTCCAAAACAAAAGGAAAGAGCTAGTAATGGATTATAGGAAAGCCAAATATTTTCCTCATTCCACCCCAGAAGTACGTTTCCCCTTATTGCATGGGGCACTAAACCCAAACCATACCCCTGGGGGAGCTGAGGGGTGTTCCACTCGGGCTAGTACCACCTGGGCAGCCCCAAGAGGATCCAGTCCCTGCGACTCTTCCCTTCTGACACTCAAGCTCCTGAATAGAGAGGAGCCATGCCACTTTCTCACACAAAAGGCCACAGGAACCAAGCAGTTAGAGCAAAGGAGGATTTTAAAGCCAGCGCTTTACCGAGTTCTCTCTTCTCTGAAGTTTTGCTACTCTCACTCAGTGATTTCGGGGCCCACCTTCCTTCAGACACCACTTGGCACTACTGCCTGCTTCCCTCTCTGTCTCAGGCATGGATACATCTAAGCACAGACTACAAGGTAGTATATCTCAAGCTACTCTTCTCTTTCAGTTGTATTGGGGGGGGGGGGGGGGGGTGTTTGGTTTTTTTCTGTTTGGTTGTTGGTGTTTTTTTAATTTTTCCTCTATTAACCACACAGTGTTCACAGGATACAGGGCAGCTCCACACTACCTTGGAAGGCGCATTTTACCATAGATACTTGCTGATCCTGGTGGTTCTGGTTTGTAAGTGACAGCAAGTCCTTACCCCTCACTGATTCACAAAACTGTGCAATAAGCTTCTAAAAAAATCACTGCTACTGTCACCCCCAGCAACACAAATCTACAGTCAGTTTTTCAGAACAGCAACAACTCCGCAAACATTCCTTTCTCTGTCCTACCTCAAAGCATCTGAACAGTTCATGCTATGCCAGCAGTCACGGGGAGAAAAGGAGTGCAAAGGTGCTTGGTCAAGGCTGCACAATTGTGCTAGATAAAAGTCCTCAGCTCCCAGTCTTCAAGCTGGTGTTCTCCTCACCAATCAGGTAAGCATATCTGGATTTTTAGGCTCACCCATCCCTTCAGTGGAAAACAAGCAAGCAAACCTGTGGAAGCTTTCTGTGTATCCTGCAGATCTGAGAGCAACATTTTGAGCCATAAAGCAATTCAGAAAAAGAATTTTAAACGGTCTCCGACCTACAGTGTACCAGCCGCAGCCTTGTCTTGGAAGAACAGCTGGCTGGCCTGAACATCAGAGTGGATTTTTGTCCTGAGGGTGCAAAGTCAGAGATGAGGCTGCTGCGTGTCATTAAACAAACAGATGGAGAGACAGCCCCAGAGGCTCAGACAGAGCCTGATGCTTTCTGGCTCCAAGTGTGATTGTTCCAGGAGCAGGAGTGGCTCCAGAGCACTCTGTGAAAGGAAGAGACGTGGTCACGGGCTGCAGCCTCAGAGACTCGAGCTAATTGGTGATGGAGAGCAGAGGAGAGAAGGGGACAGAGGCCTTGTCCTTATAAGCAGCTTTTTGGAAGAAGCATGCCACAGGGCTCTGCTGTGCCACTTCAGAGTGAATCCAAACTGCCCAAAATGGGCTCACAGGTGCTTTGGTGGAAGGACACCAGCAGCAATCGCAATGAATACCATCAGTTATTCAGACTCAGCCACAATTTTTGGTACTAGCAGCTGCAGGCTCTTGGGGCGTGCATTTTTTAGCATCTTGCTTTGTAGGACTAACACATTTTATACTAGTTTTAGAGGAGAGAAATGTAAATTACAGCTGTATTTGTAGGAATGTCTCCATTTCTCATTAGGGTTCAGCTACATTTTCATGTATATAAACAAATAGCACAGTTCTTCCCAAACAGGTGACGCTTGGCACAAAACTACTGCAGCTCTAGCAGTGTTGGGACAGAGTGACTTGGTGCAGCATCACTGGACATCCAGCACCTTTGCAAGCCAGCACATTCCTGAACTGCCACAACACACTGCTGTGCTTCATGCCCCCACTCCCCACCCTTCCTTCCACCATATATTTGTTTGACAGCAAGGAGTCTCAGTCACAGCATGAACACACAGAGAAACCAATCCGTCATCTCAATTAGCAGCAGCTCTCCAGCACACCACCAGCACAGGGAGCAAGACAAAGCAGGACCACCTCCTCTAGATCAGGGCCTTCCCTTTCCTGAGGGAAGACGCCAGAAACCAGGCCACCTCTCTTCCATCCTGAAAAAAGAAATCATTAGAGCAAGTCTGCTAAGGAGAATTGAGTTTGTTCCTTCCAAATGTTTTCCTGCAGCTGCCTTGTAGTTTCACTGCTCCTGTGCTACCTGAAGTTAAAAAAATCAAACAAGAAAGAAGGAGGCAGCTTCTTCCGCACAGTCACATCCACCAACATTACCAACTAGGCAGCTGGCCCTGCTGCGAGTAGGGGATTGGACTAGAAGACCTCCAGAAGTCACTTCCCACTTCAATAATTCTCTATTTCTATGACTTTCCAGAACTAAAACCAAGTCAACAGGAAAACAGAACCCAGTGCCCACACAGTTTTCATTTAATTCCTGACTACAATCATTAGTTAGGACCTTTCTATAAGCTCTACTGGACTTTCTCTCTTGACCTTCAGAGTTCAATCCCAGAGGAGTCGAAGCCTGACATGGTCTTGCAGCCAAACCAGGCTCTTGCAATGTGATTAATAACTTGATTTACCCTAAATCCTGTCCGGTCTCCAGAGAAATGGAAGCCACATCCTCCATTGAAGCATCTCATGGCCAGACCTTTCTTCTGAGCTATCTGGGAGCCTGTTAAGGTCAGGACATAGGGAGGATGCTTACATCTTGCAAGTATAAAAGCAGGAACCTGAAAGCCCAGCTAGATGGAACTGAGAAAAATTTTCTTGCAATCTTTTATTCAGTGTAAGTGCATGACCTCCAGCCCCAGAGAAATCTTAAGACTATACTCTGAAAAAGTCACTGCTTGAATACATGTGGCAATTTTAGAAACAGTGGAACAGTACAGTGCTCTAGAGGTCTCAAGATGGGGATGATGCAGCCTCTAACCTGCCAGAGAGACTTTTTTTTTTATTTTAAAAGGAAGCATTCTGCTTACCTGGGGGATAATGATCTCATCCACATACCTGCTTCTTAGAGGCTTTCATCGTGGTTAGAACCAAGTAATATCTCTGGGATGGCAGTTAACTTCTCACAGAGTTGTTCTGGCTGAACTCATGCTAAGCTGGTATTAATATCAGTTCCTTTATCTCCATTTCTGAAAAAGGCTCCAAGCATTAACAGCTTCAGTAATGATTCATGGGTTTAAATTCCTAAACCTTTTGAGAACAGGAAATTAAAGCCAAGATGAACAATACCCACAGATTAAATACATTTAGCTGCTGTGTTTCTTGTTGAGAAACTCAGAGAACTGTTTAGTGGTGCTTTTCATGTGGCTTCTCCATGTGGAAATGATGGCAGCTTGCATCTGAAATCAAAATGGCAAACTAAAGTGCGATGCAGGAAGACATTTTATTGTTTTCCTTGTGCTTTCTGCTTTCCAGCAGAGCTCCTCCAGGCAGGAGCTTCTCACTAGCCTCCTCAGCACAGATAAAAACAACTAAAGGAACTGCCCCACATTACGCGGTAAGGCACAAGCCATGAGGGAAGGAAACCACCCTTGTGTGGACAAGTTCTTCCAAAAGGAAGGCTCTGGAAACATTTGCAGAAGTGGGTCATGTTCACTCCAGGCAGGCAGCAGCAGACAAAAGCTGGCCTCCACCGTGCGCCACTGCAGCAGTTGCTCCCCGAGACAGAACCAGCAAAGGCATGCAGCTCCCAGCACCTCCCTTCTCTTTTTGGGCTGCAGCATCCTTTTCTGCATTTCATCCACGACTACACTGAGTCAGTATCAAAACCATCCCTTGGAGCCCCAGTTCAGTGCCCTGGCTGCTAGGTCCCTGCTCCTCTGCTCTCTCAGGGCTGCTTGTTGACAGCTGCTTCATAGAGCCAAGGATCCAAGCTCTTTATTTTTCCTACTTCATTAGTTAAACAAACAATGACACTATATAAAATACCACCCAGATCATCTGTCTGGGAGACACAAACCCATGCAGAACTATCTCAGAGACAATTTTAGAAACAGGCTGTGCCTCTGCCAAATGCAAGCGCCTGGATCAGTGTGGTGGCTGAGCACGCAGCTCCAGTTCTTGGAGAGCCAGCAGCCCGCTGAGCTGAGCCCACTGCAAGAGTGGCTCGCGGGGGGGGAGCTCGCCAGGACACAGCACAGTCATCAAGATACCAGGGAACTGAGCTGTAATTCTGCTAGGACTTCCAATTAAAAGGCTGTTGATGACCAAAATATCAGCACCGACTAATTCTTTGAGAATGAATTTGACTTACAGATAGTAACTTAGGCTTGAACTCTTTAATGGAAGACGTTATAAGGACATTTAAGAGAAACACTGTACAGCTGACTGCCTGGATGGGAGACAGATTTCCTGTAATTTTCAACACCACGTGTTTAAACCTAAGTCACCATGGGAGACCATGACTGCAGCAAAACACAGGAAGAAAGGCATCTGGGTGGATAAATCCCTTCCTCACACCCCTGTCAGTCTACCAGCACTCACCCGCCAGGAAGGAATTATGGCTCCAGGACCCCCAGGAGCCTGGGCAGATGAAGGCAGTGGACGTGGCCCACCAGTACTTGAAGGAAGAGACAGGACTGCACACTTCAGAGCTCTTTGGAGCAGGATTTTCATCCTTTTTGTTCAATTTACATCAAAGCCTCTGTGACAGAGGCAGCAAGCACAGAAGCCACTAGGCCCATCTCACAAAAACTGCTGACAGAGGTGTCAAGATTGCTCAGATGAACAAAACTCATCATCCAAGACAGCCTGCAAGGACTCTACAGCTACAGAAGACAGCTACAACAAAAAGACCCTTGCAAAGCCTGGAGAGGCAGCAGTGCCCAGCTTTCACCATCAGGGTTTCTTCAGCCAACATTTGTCCCAGCCTGCAGTTAAAAGGAGCCAGCTCTACCACCCACACAAATCCCTGGGAAACTTCTATCACCTCTGATGGGTTTGGATCATGTCTCTGAGGTTAAACGCAAATGGTTCATGCAGGCTAAGCATACACTCGTTCTAATTTAGCAGACTGGTTTTTCCCCCATGGAAAAGCTCTATGAAAGACACCACAACCAGCACCTCCATGGCACCATGTGGCCCAAGGCACTGTGGTGACACCAGCTCACATGCAGCTTGGCTTATCTGCTCATTGGGGACATCTGATGCCTGACTCAGAGCACTGCACAGTCCAAACCACCCCCACAACATGCCTCAAGCTAGAGAATTAGACTTGCTATTCGTATTTCAATTGAGCTCATAGCTCCTTCATCAGAATCGGCGAGTAACTGATTGATAAACCTGCTTGGTTTACCAAGTCTGAGGAAGTTTTTCAAGATTTGTTTAATTTAACTGAGTCTCCGGTCTCAGCACCTCTGTCTGGGAAAGAAAACAAAGTGATCCTCAGAGACTCTCTGACCATCTTTTTAAAGACAAAACCTTCCCTGCTGTGCCATGAGCCAAGTGGGCACCACATCTTGGCATCCACTTCGAAGAGCTCTTACCATCTTCAGGAAAAACATGAGTATGCAAAAACACCTCGTTATTGTCCACACTGTTCTGTGCTATGCTACAGTTTGTGACTTTTCCAAGTTATCCACCCCCATTTTCAGTTATGCTATACTCTAAAGGATCTTTGTGTGGCACATAACAGGGCTGTGGGCTCCTGACCCACAAAATAATTGTAGTTTACTGTGCTGGACTAGGCTGGGTGTCTCTTGTGAGAAGAAAATGGTGCCACGTTCCCCTTTGCATGGATTCTCCTCCCTTGCAGAGGAAGCAGAGAGGTGGGAGCTGGGGGCTGGTAAGCCAGCCCTCAGTGTCCTTTGCAAACCAAGGAGGAGGACATCTCTGGTGTGAGTTAGAGCAGCCTGTTCAATTCAGTCATGCACCTGTCTCAGCCAACAGGCTCAAATCCTTCCAAGAAAAGTCATCCAGGAGCACAGAAGTTCAAGAGAAGGTGTCAACCTGCTGAGGTGACCCCACGAGCAGCAGCAGCTTTGGCAAGGGATGAAGTGGCTTCAAGTGAGGTCAGTCTCATGGTATCCATCCTGCTGGAGAGATGGAGGAGTGCTCTTCAAATTCTCGATTGGAAGATGTGAGGACCACAGGGAACAAGGGCTGTTCTCAGTGTGTTTCAGGAGAAATGAGAGGTGAACTCCAGATGGATGAGGGCAGTGAGGCTGTTTCACCCTGCAGCTGTAGTCTTCCTGCTCCACAGCCTACGCAGCCCCTACACTATGCTGTCCCTCCCCAAAACAAGGCAGCCAGGATTATGTGAGGATGATATTGTGGAGAAATCTAGTCTGATACTTTTACCATTGAGCACTTCAGCTTGCAGCATTGGCCCTGTAAAGCTGTAGCACCCCTACTGTGATCACAGCTTGGCCCTGGTGCAGCTCTGTGGGACCCAGGAGAGGACATCTCTACGGCTAGAGTCTGGTGGTACCACAAGGTAGCTGTACCTGCCACACTGGTGGGTGAACAGGACAGCTGTGTTCTTCCACCATAGCCTGAAGAGGCATCAGGTTCTACAAATCTGGCCATTAAAATCCAAATATGTTTTATTTTCAGCTATTTTTGAAATGTGTTTTAATAACCTCTCCTTCTCAGTATGTCTTTTCTTGCATAGTGTGGTGCTCAATGGGCTTACGGGGGGGGGGGGGGGGGGGGGGGCGCAGAGTGGAAAGGCAGGTTAAAACACTCTAGCTCTGACATCCCCCTATCCCTCAAAAGCATCTCAGGAACTGACTAGCACAGTGCTCGTGACGTTGCTGAGCATCCCTAGCCCTTGTGGCAGATGCCAACTGCATCCGCACACACAAGCCACTTGGTACTGCCCTTCGCTTCTGGGAATTCTGCTCCACATCGCTCAATCATTTCAGCAAAGCTCCAGATGAACAACAGATGCCGTGAAACCCAGCTACAGAGAACACCAGTCTACTCTTTGCTCTTTATGTAGAAATAGGGAGTATATTTGGGGTGCAGAAAAAGTCTACACAACTAAACCTATGAATGCAGGAGGTTGCATTTCCTCTCTAAAGCTTCCAGCCCCTTCTGCGTCCCAATGACAGCTGCTGCTTCTGCAGCTCAGCTAACAGGGACACCTTCCGCGGTCCAAAGTGGCTCTGGTTAAGCCACAAGTTTCAGAAAACTGACAGCATCATCTAGAAGCTAAACAGTCACTTTAAAAACAAGACCCAGGAAACCAGTTTCTTCTGGCTATATTTCCATCAACTACCAATACTACTTTTTGACTAAACCTGTTCGCAAATTAAGATTTGAGCGGTCTGGTCCTTATAAAAAAAACCAACCAAACAAACAAACAAAAAATCTGACAAAACTATTTGCAACATTAGAAAAAAAAACACTACAAGACAAAAATCTGTCCCATTTATCACTTAGCTCCAGCTTCTGGGCCAGCCATGAAAACTGACATTTTGAGGTTTAGAAAGAATTCCTTCAGTCTCCATGAGAAACCAGCATGGAGCAGATAAACCTGCTAAAAAGCTGTTTCCTTCCAGTGACACGCAAGGCCAGCTGCAAGGGCTGAGCATTTACAGGTAGAAAGGTCTCTAGTGTTTCAGAAAGATTTACTTGGGAGAAGAGAGGTGGGTCAAAGTCACTTGCTTCTTCAGCTGGCATCTCAGTACTTTGCCATTGTCTCAGTACTTCCAGGTTGGCACATGCACTTAAAAGTTCTGGCTTTTAAGTGTCAGGGTTTTTTGTAACAGAAGTATCATGTTGCCTCCTTTTTACCTCAAAAGACAGCGAGCACAAATACAGCACTAGAGACACTTAAGAC
This sequence comes from Falco peregrinus, assembly GCF_023634155.1. NCBI lineage: Eukaryota > Metazoa > Chordata > Aves > Falconiformes > Falconidae > Falco > Falco peregrinus. The sequence goes on along the minus strand of NC_073725.1, from coordinate 108,537,824 downwards.
AACTTCATATTTCACATTTTCTTTTCAGATCAGCCATACTGGATTCTCCTGTGTTCATGCTGGAGGTCCTGTCCCCCTCAATTACAGAAATATCTACTTGTATGCAGAAATACAAATTACACAATGATTTCTCTGGTTCAGGTCTTCTAGCCATGTACATGGGCGCTGTATTCACACGCTCCTCTGACTTGGCCCACACACACCACGCTTTAAAAAAAGTCTCAGCATCCCTCTGACCCTGTGACACATGGCAGCCCAGCAAATGAGCACCGGCATGAAAGCCAAGAAACAGTTGCTGGAAATTTTCATGTTTGTTCAAATCAGCTGCTAGTCCCTCCTCCCCCATCCCTTTTTCTGCAGGTTCAGGAGACACCTGTAGGATGCCAATGCCCACTACTGCCAGCACACTCCTCTCTGCCCTGCCTCTAGCAGCTCCCAGCCTGTGTAAGATCCTCCTGAGACTCAGGACAATGCACCAGAACAAAGCACCCCAGCAGCCCTCTGCTCTACTGAGCAGCCACAGGCCACTAAAGGAATAAAACATGTCATGCTGCGACACTGTTAGAGCAGAAATGTAGGTCAGTGAGTTAAAGGCTCGTTCCTCACACTCGGCATCATTCCCTGCAGCTTCTGAGCTCTAAGTCAGCTGCAATTCAAAGAATTCAAGAACCCTAGTTAACAGTAGTTCTCCTTCCCTCTACATGGGATGTTGGAGACCACCTCGCACCTTCAGCCCTAACACTGAAGACAGAGCATTGAAGCACACACAGATACAAGAACCCACTCAGTGCCAGATCCTCTGCTTCGCAGTGACTGCTTCCCACTTCCAAGTGTGCTCTTGCCCTGAGCATGAGGTAGAGGAGTCAGAGAAGCTCGGGGAGTTCTGCAAGACCAAAGTCACTCGCACACAACTTTCAGGAGCCAAGTATGATCGAGGAAGCAGCTCCCCCCCAACCAAAACTCCAAAGACCAAAGTTATGGCAAAGACATCATTCCCCTTGCAGACGGACAAGTTGGCCCCATGCCGCACTGCATGTTGCCTTATGATCCCACAGACTTGCAGTGATGAGCACAGAACAACTCCATCAACTTCCACCTCCTCCTTCATCCCCTTCCAGAGTACCCATGCCACCAGCTAGCTGCAAACATAATTTCTTCCTTCTGCCCCCAGGCCACAACAAGAACTCTGTGCACAGCCCATTTCCACTTGGAAACAGACCTGGCAGCAGTGGGGGAAGAGAACATCCTCGCAGCCCACAGCTTCTGCACTAGAGCTAGTACTGGTACCTGTGCTGTGGGGTTTGGGATATCACCTCACCGTCAAGCCTCCACATGCGTTCAGCTCCTTCCCTTCCCAAAACACAGCAGTGCCGCCCACCAAAGAGAGACCCTGTCAGGACAGCAGTCTTACTCGCTTACAGATGGCTGCCCCCCCAAAGCAAAGTGGTTGAGACACAACTGATTTTGCATCTGCCTTGCAGAGCTAATTACACACCAAGACGCTCAACACAGACAGATTCACACGTTTCTGACAGTGCAGCAGAGCTGCTGCCTGGCTCCAGCCCCTCCTTGCCCCGTTCCTGCTGAGCAACGTCAGCTGCCTCCCTTCTTCTAGGGAACCCACCACTTTCTGGATAAACTAGAGTGCCTTTTCAGACAGCAGGCTAGCACAACAGGGCTGGTGAACACAGCAATGCACCTCACTGTGACCCTCCTGCCACCAGCTCTCCCAGCCCCAGTCCCCAGCCAAGGACAACCAGCCTTCTTCTCTCCCAGCCACTGCTTTATGCTTCACTCTTCACTTTGCCTCCAAACCTTGTCCTGAATCAAAGCTCCACTCAGCTCAGGTACCAAGAGAGAAACACCCCTTCCAGGAGGTATTTCACTCTGCCAGGGTATCCCAGCTGTTCCCAATTTCCCTGAAGCCTCCCAGGCAGCTTGCCAAATTTCCCCTTACCCTGCTGATTACTCAGCCTCCTGTGTCTCTCAGAGTTAACTCAAACTACACAACCCCCGACCCTTTGCCTTAACAAGCACCACTCAGCAGCAAGTCCCATTCTTACAGCATCCTGCATCAGGGCCCCTGCAGAAGGGTACAGAACAACTCCAGGGAGCTGAAGCTAAAGCCAGGGTTTGCAAGATGAAGGCAATGGCCTAAGCGGTGCTGGAGCAGTGGCTGTCCATAGCAAGGCTGGTTTCCTCAAAGTCTGACCTAACCCAGCTGTCTGGGCAGGACAAGGTTGATTCACCAAAAGCCCACATCTTATATAAAGGCAATTTTTAGATTTTTCAGTTGGAAAACTGAACTGGAAACCACCTGCTGAGCACCCTTGTGCAAAGCCTGCATTTTCTGTACTTTAAAGGTACATTTGAGCTGTTTACTTTCAACAGTTTTCTAGGAAAAACCACAATCGAAATGAGAAGAACTGTGTTCTGATGGGCTCTATTATTTTTGTGATGCTCTTCACCAGAAATCTAACCTTAGGGTTTTGGTTTGCTTTGAAGAAAAAAAAAAACCCTAAAAATTAGAACTCTCTGAATATTCCCCTAGAAAGAGAAATGTGGCTCTTAACCCCCTTTTAAGAGATACCTTTTGCACCCAAAGGGCTGAAAGCTATGCCAGGCCCGGGCCCTTGTGTGATCCTTCCTGTCTATGAGCAGCCACCAGAAGACTGCATATTTTGGGGAGATCCTCACTGCCTCAGAGCAGAGCAAAGGCACGCTAGCAGGGGAAGGCTTGCAGGTTGTGGCTCCAGATACTAGTAGCATCCTTTGATTGCCAATGCAATGTGACCCTGATGGAAAGTCATGGGTCAGTCTGGCTAAATTAATAGGGGAAAACCCCAACGTTTTGTTCCTGATGCAGCAGTTGAGAGCTTTGGTATCCACTTATCCCAAACCCAGTACTTCAAGCAGAGGGGAGGCTGGGTCCAGCCCTCACTGTCATTTCACTTTTAACCCTCACAAACACTTAGCAATCTCCTCCTCCTGTGACAACTACTTGAGCAAGGACAAGGGCACTTGTAATGGCCTCTGGTTACTCCAGGAGCAGTCCAGTGTGCTCTGTGGACCTTTCCCTCTGCCACCACTGTGTTTACTGGACACACGCTTCCAGGGTATTGCCTTTTCTTGAATAATTTTTAAAGTGTTTGGACTCATGTGTAGGTTTACCAGAGGGCAGACTAAGGAAACCATGGTTTGATTCAGGTAGGGGCTGGACTCATCGCTGGAGCTTCGCTTTGACCTCAAGTCTTGGCATCACTTCATGTTTTCCTTCAAGTCCCCAGAGGATTAACTCAATGTGAGGCCGATGAAATCACTGTGCCAGGCTTCCCCCTGGTCTGTCTACTGTCTTCTACTGCCCAGCACCAGCTCTTGCAGAAGCAGGGTAACATTTTGAGGGAAGAGACAACTGGTGCAATTGTACCTTATGCAAATATTATGCAGAAACTATACATAAAGCACTGAGGCCAACAGAAACACAAAAACCCAGTACATTTGGTATCAGCTGGTAGGGAGGGATTTTTGCATATTGATTTACCCCCATCCAAGGGAACAGCATTTTCTGGAATCAGTGGTGCCCTGAAGAAATATTTCAAAGCACAAGACAGACAAGGCAGAGCTTTCCCAGCCATGCCTGGCGACAGAAGAGTTTGTCTTGCTTTGCCACCAGCTCCCTGCACCTGCCCTGCCAAGCAGGGACGATGTGACCTGCAAGGCCATTTGGCACTGGGCAGCAGAGTCTAGGCACACTGTGGAGGATCTTCAACACCCTCATGTAAGTGGGACACCAGCACACAAAGGGACCAGCCAGAGACAACCAGTATTTAGACAGGAAAAGATTATAAAATACTACCTGAAATTAGGACCTTCAAAAGTGTGCCTGGTTTTGAAGAGTGATGATAATCCAGCAGGATTTGCGTAGAGCCACCATGAGAGGTGAGAACAGGCTTTAAATACAATCCTGCATGACTGAATTTTAAGCACTCCAGTTGGATCCTTTTGGCATTACAGTGACAATCTTGGCATCATCACTCCCACAGTTGTCTGCAATTAACAGTTGCCACATTCAAGCCTCCTTGCGTTCATTAACGTCCAAGGTCCTGCCTGACACCCCACTGAGGCTGCAAACAAGACAGCAGAGTAGGCTAGGAGATGTTTTGCAGGAAGAACTTCAATCACTCCCTTCCCATCATCCCTGACCATCACAATTTTCTTTCTAGACTGGATAATGCCTTTACCACTTGCTCTGGTTTTCTCTGACCACACTGTTCACACTATCAGAATTAACAGTGCTAGGTTAGACAGCAATGGCATACTGGCATCTTTTTACACCCTGATCGCCACAGCTGTGAGGGTACCAGCATCCCCTAGTGCTGCAGCCCCTAGAAATATTTAGTATCCTCAGATGGAAATTAAAAGCCTAAATCTACAAAGAAAAGCCAGACAGGATGAGATGCTGCCATCCTGATTCACTGTGTACAATCAATAAAGAGAAGAAGCAGAACTTGATTCAGTACCATATTCAAAGTACAGGATTAGCTTTAATGACACAATAGTCCAGGGAAATTCATACAGAAGTGCGTTCCCATACTAGGGAAATGGTATTTGCCAGTGTCACAGGCTGCTGCTGGCAGAGCTGGGACTGAAAAAGAGAGAATTGATCAAATCAGTCTTAACCACAAGGCAGTCCTTGGCTCTCAAACAGTAGTGTCAGTAAAGCAGTTTGTACTCAATTAAGTTGGAGGGGGCAGGGGAATAGGGACATTGCATTCCAACTTTAAATAGCATTCAGAAATCCATATCCTCTTATCCACAAGGAGAGGAGAGGAAGATGACAAAGGTCTTGCAGAACTATTTTCCACTACCTTATAGTTTCATGATTTCCCTGGCTTTCCAAAAATAGATATTTTACTGAGAATCTTCATGTTTTCACAGGTCTGCCTTGGAGATTTTTAGAAGCACAACTGCCAAACCCACCCCTCATCTCTGCTCCTCCTGTGCCCCTAGTTTGGATACCTCAACAAAGAGCAGAAAGAAATAGAGGTGGCCTTTCAGAAAGTATGATAGCGGAAAAGCCTAGAAAAACACATGCACATGGAATTTTGTTTTCAGCCACTCAGTTCATTCCAGGCTGGCCTAGGCTAGGAAGTGCAAGATCTTCCAAGGCAGAAGCTGTGTAGCTTCCATTCTTGTCCATTAGGGTGTCCATAAACATAAAAGTACCAGTTTAGCCCCAGCCAGCCTGGAGTTGGCCGCTGAGCTCTTAGTTTTGCAGAGCCCTTGACTTGCCTGTATCTTAAGGCAGTCCCACCAGACTAGTTTTCATGATTACAGCCTGACCTTTAAGCTTTCCTTGCCTTCTCCCTTCCTGAGACCCCTGGACTAAGTTCATACCTTGAAACTACTTCCCTTAGCACCCTGAAGAAGGTGCCAGGAATTAAAACTCAGTCCCAGTCTCCCATTATCGCTAACAGAGTAAGACCTTGAAATCCCAGCCTCCAAGCTGTACCAGCCATTGGAGAAACAAGCAGGATTTCTATTAGATCAACGATACAACCTCTAATCAAATTGAATATTCTTCCCACACTGCGTCCTTCTTCAGTAAGATAGCTTAAGTTGGTATTTGAAGTATTGGTACCCTTTTGCCAACCTCCCTTGTTGTGTTTGCAACTGACTCCTTATATCTCATGGCACAAAGCCTGAAAAATTGCTTCTGTGCTCACTCCAGTCAAGCCTAAGAGTAGAGGATGGCCGATAACTGAAGAGGTTCTGACCTGATATATGGAAAAGTTCTTGCGTCAGCCCTACTCTTCCATTTGCCATTCACCTAACAAAAACTAGACTTATGATCTAGTCTTATTATGATCTAGACTTACTGATCATAAACTCTCTCTGGGTTTACTCTGCACTGCAGCACTTGACTTTCTGCTGTTCAGTGTGTGCCAAAGGGAGTACCTCAGCAGAAATGGAAGAGGCATGTTTATCCAGTTGACAGACTGGTGGTCTGACTCAGCTAATCCATAGCAGCCCAGTGGAAGCTTCAGGCTAAACACAGAATCACTTCAGTTCTTTACTAGATCATCTCAATTTATTGACAGCTGAATAATCCATTTAGCGGTAACAACTGGGAATAAAATCACAGAATCACTGAGGTCAGAAGGGTACTCTGCAGATCATCTGGCCCAAATCTGCTGCTCAGAGCTGGTTGCTAAGGATCATGTCCAGTCAGGCTGTGAATATTTCCAAGGGTAAAGACTCTACCACCGCTCTGAGCAACCTATTCCCATGTTTGACCACACTCACAGTGAGTTTCTTCTTATGTTTAAATGCAATTTCCTGAATTTCAGTTTGTGTCCACCGACAGGATCCCCCTCTGAGCACTCCCCGCTCCAGACCAAACACTAGATACTTCAACTCCTTAATCTTGACCCTGCCTTTGACTCATTCCAGCATGTTCATTTTTCTTTTATACTGGGAGTCCAGAACAGGACAGAGCACCCCAGATATCTCTCACCAGTGCTGAGCGGAGGGGAAGGATCACCTCCCTCCACTGCTGGCAATGTTCTGTCTAATGTAGCCCAGGATGCCAGATTTCTTCTTTGCCATGAGGGCACGTTGCTGTTTCATGTTGAACTTGGTGTCCACCAGGATCCTCAAGTCCTTCCTCTGCACAACTGCCTTCCAGCTGGGCAGTGTCCAGCCTGTACTGGTGCCTGGGGTTGTTCCTCCCCAAGGACAGGACTTTGCACTTCCCCTTGCTGAACTGCATGAGGCTCCTGTTGGCCCATTTCTCCAGCCTGTCTAGGTCCTTCTGGATGGCAGCATGACTCTCTGGTGTATCAGCCACTCCTCCCAGTTTTTTATTCCCTGGACTTTGTATATAGGGCTTCAGTCAAAGGATACTGATGAATGTTAAAGTACTTACAGAAAAAGAGATAATTTTAAATTTTTTTCCACTGTTTTCACCAATGATATGATCTTATATGATCTCACAAAGCTATACCTGAAGCCTGTAGATGTGTTTGCACAAACTCCACCTGTGCACGACCAACTAATACGTCAAAGACCTGAGATCCAACAGCCAATCTCATGCTTCCATGCTGGAAAAGGGAGAATCTTACATATAGACAATAATATGCATCCTATCTGCTCGTTCTTTCCTTCTTTTATTTTATTTGTCTATAAAATTATAGAATTAAAAATTAGCAGCTGCAACTCAGAGAGGCCAATACCCTCTGTGGATGACTCACCATCTTGTGGGGTTTTTTGGGGGATGTGTTCCTGAGGAAATGAAAACATGCTAGTGTCTTTTTTTCTCTTGCTTCCTTATAGAACACACTCACTGTTCTCCTGCTTAGATGCTGGTACGCGTCTCTGTGGGTCCTCTCTGTGTCAGGCTACATGGGCTGCATGATGTTCTGGCTCACGTAGGCAGTGGGAGTCCAAAAGAAGTAACAGTGGTGTCGTATCACACGCCTGCTGCTGTCGCTGGCTTGGTAGAACTGAGAAGGATGAAAATACCCAACAGATGGGCAGAGATTGAAATGAGCGTGAGGCAGAGAAAAGAAAGCAAGCATGGCCCTGAGGAAAGAGGCCACACGGTATTAGCATTAAGCTAAGTGTCGACAGCCAAGTGCCTGTTGATTTTTAGTGGAAGACCACTGGGCACACCCAGCGCTGGGTACTGCATAGCCTTGCAAGACCATGAGAAACTGAAATAAGGAAGTCAAGCCATGCTTGCAAAGTCTTGGTTCCAGTTGCTTTGTAACACACTTGTGCTGCCCTGCCTTCCAGAAGTCACACTGTGCACCAAGAGCAGGCAGTTGAGGACAGCAACAAAAAGCCTGACCCCCCTTAAAGTCCCCTTGAGGTGAGGGTGAAGAGCATAGCCAGGGGCTGGGGACAGTCTTCACCCCAACCTGCGGCAGTTTGGCAACAGGGATGGGGCAATGGGGAAGCAAACGCCATGAAATCATGATGATCTTATGAACTCCTCTCAGCAGCTAAGCTGAAGAGTTAGAGAATCCACAAAGCTGATATATCAGTGCCCGATTCCCAATCCTTTCCCTCATCCCTAGATGATGCCGGAATTTAAGAGCTTCTGCCTGCTGGAAGGAGCTGGTTTTCCCTCAAGGTTCTCCTGCACTCTGGCACAGCTTTTGATGTGCATCAGATTGAGTCCTGGGGTCTCAGAGCTGATGCAGGCTTGGCCCTCAAAGCTTAGCAAGCTGGTCATGAAAGGAGCTGATCCCCTGCTGCTGACAGATGCTGAGCTTTTCTGATGTTCAATATTTTTAAGTGCTTTTGGGACTTCTGCTCTAAAGCACTTCCCTTTAATTTCCATTTAATTTCCTTAGAATTGTCACTGGAGCTGTTGATATCTCTGACACGTGTCAAATGCATCCTTTTCTCTGCTTTCTCCCTCACTATGCAGTACACATAAAGATTTAAAAAAAGGTTTTCAGCTCAGCACTTCACTACCCTCCTCCACACTTTTTTTGAGCATTCAACCCCCCCCTTTTTTTTTTAATTAAAAAAACCCTAACATAATGCACCTAAGTGAACATATAATTGTTTCATGTAGTTTCCCCAGAGAATTACATAATCTCAACCTGCCTTGCTTAGGCACCATATAATCACGCAATTTACTGGCTTTTTGCTCCTCTTCTTCCTTCCTTTTTTTTTTTTCCCTTCTCCCCAATACTTGTAATAAGTTTTCCACCTTGTCTAGACGTTTCTGATATACGCTGCCTTTACCTAATCTTCAGCTGCCACAGCTAACAGATGTAGCAGCTCTCCTCATTCCACAACTATATCCTGGATCTCAACACCCCCCAGCTGACAAGTCCTTATTCCAGCATCTCATCTGCCAGTGCTATTTCTACCTCTCCCAGCTGTGTATTTCATCTCATTGAGAGAATTTTATTTTTATTTTCCTAATGTTGTGACTGTTACCTGATTAGAGTGAAGGCTCTCTTTTAATGGGAAAATACCTGCAATGACCAAAATTGGCCATATTTGATGATCAATGGCTTCAGAATTAATACAGTGCTACTAATAGGTAGGTGTGAGCACAGGTTTTCCATTATAGTAGGCTTGAACAGGAAAAGTACAGTTGGGATATTTTTCACTATGTTGTTTTATGAAAAAAAAAAAAAAAAAAGTTTTGCCCTCCAAAAACTATTTGCATACAGAAAGATGGCCAGGATATTTCTTGGAAATTGTGGCTTGCCTGGTGTACCTTCCATTGCCTCTCTCTCACCAGGAAATGTCCCCCGTGATACAGCACAGCTGGAGATCTGTCAAACACAGCCTCCAACCCCAAGGAAGGGGCAAACCAGTACAGCACCACGGGAACTGCAGCTGAGCAAAGTTTCCCCCAAAATTCACAAGGCAGCAGTATTTCAAACCACCACTGAGAGTCCTGGACAGCATGCTACCACTGGAAAAGCTCCCTTTTCCATAGGCAAAAGGCCTTGTCTTCCCAACCCCAGTCTGAATGAGTCCAGTCCTTAGCTCATGCTAAGACAGAGGTCACGTTTTGTTTGAGTCTGGCAGGAAATTCCTTTCCCCCAGTTAGTGCACAGCTTCCACTGGGGCACAGAGAGCAGAAAGCAACATTATTTGCAATCATGTATTTGAAATGTGTAAACAAAATTACCTTGGAATGAGTTCACATCCCGTTAGATCTAGCTTTTCACCAACAATCTAGCAAATATGTTCCCTGGCAGGAATGTTTGCTAAGACTATAAATCACATTTTTTAGCCCTTTGTTCAAAGTAACATTGAAATACGCAGTGGTGAGTGTTTACCTCTCCAACCTGACCATCAGAACTACCCTCATCCACTTGAAGATTAGGAACATACCACATAGCTGATGTGTCCAAACATCGAAACTTTGAATCCAAGCAACAGATTTAAAGATTGTGTTTGCACACCCTGAGAAGTCCCAAGTACTTGCACCAAGAATAACCTTACAAAGCAACTGCAAAGCTCCGGGGCACTTCAAAAATTTTGGTGAATAAAGGAGGAATAGCTTGAAACTGGATTCAGCTCCATCCAGGTTCCCTTGCAGGCAATGCATCCCATGTTTACACAGGCACTTCTCATATTTTTGAGCTTCCTCAGGCCAGCTGACCAAACAGTTGCCACATTTCTCTTGTAACCTGCTTCTTCCCAGCTTTCCAGGTTCTTGTTGCAACAGAAGTGAGTAATTGCCAGTGACACTGAGACACATTAAAAGCATCACATCTAATTCCTTCCCATCTTTCCCACATTAGCCTGGTCTAACTACTGTTGAGATGTTACACTCTTCAAGCTACAAGTGCTTTAGGAAGGGATTGCCCGTATTTTGAGGACTTTCATCTTCCCAAGCACATAAATAAGATCCATGGTCATCCTACGGCTTAATTTCACTCTGGTGCTTGAATGAAAACAGCCTCGTGTTTGAGTACTTAGCCTGGGCTGTTGACCACTGCCTTTGCTGCCCAGAATAAAAGGTCCCAAACGCAAGCACTTGCCCATGCCCAGAGACACAGCTCTGAATTGGTCAGGCAGCTGGACTAGGTGGTCATTGTAGGTCCCTTCCGACTTAAATGGTCTGTTCTGTTCTGTTCTACCATGTGTTTCCTAATCTAGCCAGCCACTGACACTGGCAGCCCATTCACAAATTCACACAGCAGCCTCTACCAGCAACATTACTAACAGTACCAAACATTCCAAATGCATATGCAAGAAATCTAAACACAATGGTTTGTTTCTTTAATTCTTTTTTTTTTCAAATATGTTTTTATTTCTCTTTATTTCCCTTTGAATTTTGGAGCCTTCAAGGACTGCATTTAGCAGGTTCTTTCAGCTACTGCAATGCGCTGTTGAAAAGAGACAATCCCTTGAACCAGGACCTTACACTTTCAATGAAACTCAATGTAACGTTGCGACAGACTGCTGTAACCCTGACACATATCTCATTCGTGGCACTTGCAAAGAAATGAATCACTTCCAGATAATGATTTGTGGGATCCTGAAGTAGCTGCAAGAGAACAGCAGGCTGCACTCCTACATCTGTCACACCACTTCCAGGTGACTCCAGCAATGTGCTCTGCTCTCCAAAGTCCAGAGCCAAGTACAACAGGCAGTCCTGGGAGCCAGGAGACCTGGCCTCTTGGCTTGGCCATTGACTCATTCACCAATTCGCAGCAAGTCACTAGAAATGATCTGTTTTATCCCCCTGCAGAATGGGTTGTGGGGGTCACTCCTTTAGGGGAGCAGAAGCTCTCTGTGACCTGTGGCTGGGACTCACCACAAACACCATACCATTACTCCTTGTTAGCAACACTGTTCTTGTAGCAAGACCATGGCACAGAAAACAGCCAAGCAAACTTTTGCAACACCGTATGAGTGCGGCCGAGGGAAACCAACTGAAGCCCCTTTCCTAATTTAGATGGGACAGAGAGATCACAGAGCAGCAAAACAATATGATTTCTTTGGTGCTGACCTTTCTTCTGGTAAGTATCAGTTGGAATTTATTTTTAAGGCTACCTGCTGGAGGGTCTCCACTTTGGTGAAATATCTGTGAGGCAGCCTCTACTGGATTCCTCCCCTCTCATCTCAGGTGAAAAACCACAGGGTTGTATCCTGATTAACAGGAAAGCCTGGGTGTGGACCTCAGTTAGTCCCCAGTGTTACAGCTGCAACCTTCCGTGGAGCTAAGCAGGGGATGTTCTGCAACAGGGAGCAGTGGGAACTCAACCAAAGCAGGACCCAGAAACTTGGGTGATTTGAAGCTACATGTGGACGAGACAATCAAGGGAGATGCCACTCTAGGTGAAGAGAGGAACAAAACAAAGCAACATGGTTTAACACGACCTGTTGCACGTGCCACACTATCCATGACCATCATTTGTTGCTACCAGCCCATCCGCAATGGCCTGGCTGTGCTATGATGCCTGGGCAGCAGTGCCCTGGGCCATTACTGTACCACATGAAAGCACTGTATTTTCCTAACAATGTTCTGTGTGAATGTTACTTCCTCAGTTAGCAGCCTATCTACCAGAACATTAATGAGAAACTAACAAAGAGCTAATGCAGAAACAGTAATGAAGATTAATCTCTCCCCAAAGAGAATGACATGCCTTCTCAGAGACCTAGTGCACCACAACAGCATTTGGAGGGTCAAAAGTGGGTCAATGAAAGCTAATTAGTAGCAAATATCTCTCTTGTTCTTAATTATGGAGTTGTGTGCAGGGATTTCAAATAAGCTGCTTGGTCCATTCTAGCCACTGAATTCCCAAGCCGGGACCCGTAAGCCATGGAGGAATTTGATGGCATAACTGGGCATAGGTTTCTAGCGGAGTCAGGGAGACTGGCTTGGCCTGGATTTCATTCCCTGGTAGCAACTAGAAGTCTTGGGTTTGGAAGATGTGTAACATAGCCCAGGATGTCACTAGAGTCCTACCTACTCACTTAGGCAGCAAGTGATCCCTGAGCAGGGATTTCAGGTCAGGCTGAGATTTCCTTCTCAGCAACAAGCTCCTGGCACTCTCTGGCAGCCTGTGGAGCTCTCCTACAGTACAGTTCCCTGCTGCATAATTTATTGCCAAAGGATGCTAGAGTTGTACGTGACCTCAAGGCATGACCTTAGGAAGTCTGTCAAATAGGATCTCATCAAGGGCTGTTACCTGCACAGATGTTACTATGGGTCTGAAAAGCTCCCAAGAACAGAAGCAGCATGGGAAGACCTGCAACACTGGAAGACTTGCCATTTGGGAATGTGAACAAGTTCCCAAACCTTCTGTTCACTTCTACTGTGGCCTTCCATCACTTCAGCCCCCTAACCTCAATTCCTGGCCCACCACATGAAGGCACTTTGGTGGCAGAGAGTGCAGCATCCCAGGTAACACTCCCATCTCTAGTACTTGTGTGTCTGCACCGTCTCGTGCAGCAGCCTTTACCAGGCCTTCAAGACATGACCATTGTACTCATTTGATGAAGATGCTTCCATTCCTCCTTTGCCTGCCCTGGGTAAACCCACTTAACAGGAAAAAAAGCAAACAATTCCCCTGGGCCACCTCTGTGCTGAGAGCGTGAACTGGGGGAGAAAGCGTTGGGCTTTGCTGCTGCAGATGAGCCACAAAGCAGCGAGCACTTAGGATTCCTGTCTTGCCTGGCTGGAGCCCAAGTGGAAGCAAATCCTCTGCAGGCAGGGCTGTCCTGCCAGCTCCATGATCTCACAGAGGGAAAACACGCTGGGGCTAAAGAAAAATCAATGACTTTGCATGTCTTTGCAAGGCTGTATTTAGAGAGGTGACTGGCACTGAAATTGCCCTACTTACCACAAAAGCAGTGACAGTGCCACCACCGCAGCAGGGGACAGACTGACTCCAGGCCCTGTTTCAGCCCATGTATTCTAACTGGAGCAGGCTGTACTGCCAGCAAGAAAACAGGTTCTTTTACAAGATCAGAGGTACATGTCTCCCACTGTGCTTTCAAAGGTAAGCCAACAGCTCCGGGACTGCATTTAACTCTTGCCTGGCTGACACTCACAGCACCAGTCCATATACACTGCCTGCCAGAGGAAAGAAAGGGAAGGGGGCAGAAATCAACAGGCTGCAAAGATTTCCAGTGGCAGCTGCAGTCAGGGACACAGCAGCACATTCTGCTGGAAGCATCAGTGTCTGGGTGAACACCTCCGACATGCAGCTTGCCTTTAAGAAATGTGCAGCTTTACTGCTGGATAAACAAGAGTCACATCACACATCAGCGGAGCAAACAGAAACCATCTTAATACTGTCTGACTTCGCACATAGGACTAACAGCCTTCCCTCTCATGTTTTATGCGGGGCAGACTGTGGGACAGAGCTGCCACCCTTAGATCGCACGGCAGGGCCAGAGGGTTCTTCCCACTCACACACTCCTGTGAGCATCCTAAGTTTCAGCTCCAGCCTGAGTGGATGACTGAAGTGGGCATTAGCAGGGGCTGGTACAGGCTGTAGGTCTCTGTCTAGAGGCGTTCTGTCCCGCTTGCTAGGAACATGCTGCCCACTCACTCAGGGGAAATGCTGCTTCCTTAACATCTGAATAAAATGCCTTGGATGTTCTGTTAAGCTAAGCATTAAGTATGTACTCACCTCCTACTGATAGCAGAGGGACTTAGGCACCTAATTCTGCCAGGCTCCTTTGAAAACCCTGGATTTCAATGCTCAAAGGTCTGCTCTAATTAGCCAAATAATCGCCCATGTCACGTCTGTGCTCTTAAACGATTGTCAGTGGAACTAACTTATACTGATTCACCCTCTTCTGACTCACAGTCATTTATTTGCACTATTTCCAACATTTGGAGTTGAAATGATACATGCTTTCCATACATTCACAAGAGAATTCATAAACACCGTGAATGCATGACTTCATGTCCAGCCATGCCAGGCTCTTCTAATTTCTCAACCAAATAAAAACAACCAGATCTATTCTGATCTCTAGGTATGCTGAACCAAGTTTGGTGGGATATTAATCCAGGGAAATCTTTTTCCCCATTTTTAAGACAAATTCCAGCACTGTGAAAGCTTTGAATGCTGCCAGGCTCAAAGACAAAGCGTTTCCTCTTTACTACAGAATTAGCCCGTCCTGGCTGGTCTTGGCTTGTGCCTCCACACTGTGAAGGAACGGATGCTTAGAGGGCTGAAAAAGCCCTCCTGGCTCTATGGTGCTTTTTTAATTTTGAGTTTACAACTGCCCGACAGCTGCTGCCAGCTATGGCACAGACACTCTCCCCCAGCACACAGCACCAAACAGCCCTCAGCAAGGTCAACATGAGCTATCTCCAGTGCGACGCAAGGCTTGGAGCCTTTCATGTTTATTCCTTCCAGTATTGTCCAAATTTCATCCTGGTGGCCTGACCTCCCCCCTAGCCCATGGAAGGTCACTTTTATTTACAGTTTGGTGCTTTGGCAGGGATGCTTGGCTAAATAAAAAGCAGCAGACTATCGACTTCAGCTTCTAAATGCAGCCATCAGCTAAGGTATATTTCTAGACTTGTGTGAAGCAGTGGAGGGACCCCTCACCCATCATCATTACATGCTTGATCCCAAGGCCACTGAAATTGCAACAAAATAGTGTACAGAAACCAAGGAACTGGGACACAAACAAATTCTTCTATATTTAAACAAAACCACCTATCCCAAGATACATCACAACACATCTGACTGCTTCAGGAGACAAACCAATGGGAGATAAAACTGCCAACTTGAGTCTCAAGCCAGAGCAATGCCCTTGGATTTACCTGAATGTGGAGTTAGGGAAGCTGCTCCCAGAGCCTGACTCTGAATCACTCTCCAAACCCTGAATCACTTTGTTTCACCTCAGCCATTAGCTCCAGCTAAGAGCAAAACGACTGTAGCTCCCCATGTGTAGTTCCCCCAGGGAAATATTCCTCGGCTGCAAAACCACCTTTGAGCCTTCCCACAAGAGAGGAACCGAGAATGCCCCAGCTGCACCAGCACTGGGCGGGGGGCTGGCGGGGGGTGCCAGGAAGCACAGGGTGACAGGGTACTGCAAGAACAGCCAGCCCTGGGGCAGGACAGCTTTTGATTTTTTAATTTCATTTTATGCAAGCCAAAGAGAAATCCTGAGACTCCACAAAACTCAAGAGGATGGGAGCTCTGCTTTAGACCTCTTAGGTGTGCTAACCTTACAGCAGTCCATACCGCCAGACAAAATGTTTTTTTGGGAAAGGAACGAGGGTTTGGAGCTCAGTAGATCTCTCTTCCTTGTGCCACAACAGTAGAAAGCTGAGCAGGGGGTGGTTCCCATATGAGCACAATCCAGATCAGATTGGGACCATAAAGTGATTCAGTTCAAGACAAGCTCTGACAAAGCTGTTCCACAACTGCTCCAGCTCCAGCTCCCCCTGTCTCATGTTTTCTCTAGTCTTTGCAAGCACAGCAATTGGACAGTCATGGCTGGGAGCAGAAGGAAAGCTGCTTAAAGTCCCCAAGTCCCAGCTTCAAAGGGCACTGAAGACAAGCCACACCTGGGTGGAACAACCTGCTGGAGCCACAGATGTGTTTAAACAGCCCATGCAGGCAGGGGTCTGCTTGTTGCTGTTGTGTTGTAGGAGTACAGGAGCATCTTACAGCTTCCTGGCTGACTTCCTGGTAGTACCCTATGACCTGTTCCTAAATATCAGTCGTTATCTCTGCCATTTCAGAAGTGTTCACTAGCCATGCTCTGCTAGAGGAATGCAACATGGCCACCAACTTGCCATGAAGATCTGGCCAACCCTGTTTATTGGGGGTTTGCTCGGGCCACACCCACTGAGGATCTTGTGGATCTCACCCCTGGAGCTGCAACAAGCCTGCTTTGCCTTTAAAAAAGCAACAGTGCTAAACAGACTACTTTTGTGATACATTTACATCCCACAGACTCAACTCCTCTAAAAAATAGGACCATTAGAGAATTTAATTGCTGTGACTTTGCAAACAGCCTTTTGTCATGTTAAACACTGAGCACTAAGCCAGGATCAATGAACATAAGGCAAAACCATGCCATGCCTGTCCTAGCTTTGCTGTCATGTAACCAGGGAGACTGGACTACTGAGCAGGGACAATGATGCTGTGAGGCTGGAATGGAAAATAGTGTATTTGGCAGCCATCAGCAATGTGGTCAGCCCTGCAGCTCCTTGGAGAGGCTCAGGAGAGAGGCCAAGGCTTGAATGTCTGTGGTAGAGTCAGGGCTGACCTCTCCATTGACTCCTCTCAGGTCAGGATCAGGCCCTGACCAAAGCAGGTCACAGCAAGGAAATTGTTTGAAGGGAGGACAGAGGTGGTCCATGATGTGTGACCAAGTGCTTACTTGATGGCTGGAATCCAAAACCCGTATGGTTGTGCTCACGAGGCTGCACCCACCACTGTGCTGGGGCTGACTGTGCCGGCGCTGAGCCCCTGGCTCTCCCCACAGCTCAGTGCAGAGTTCATCACTTTTCAGCCACCAAAGCTTGCTGCTGCTCTGCCAGAAAATCAGTAGCTTGAGAAAATTTCTGTCTCCCTGCAATGTAACACAGAGACACAGCCCATGGCCAGATGTGGCTGCCTGTATGTGGGGAGGTGACAGTGAGTCCCCACAGTTCTTCACTTGGCGCTACGATTACAAACAAGACCAAAGCATTGCTGAGTACCCCTGATGGATGCGTAAATCATACCACCTCCATCCAAGTC
Source organism: Falco peregrinus (assembly GCF_023634155.1). Taxonomy (NCBI): domain Eukaryota; kingdom Metazoa; phylum Chordata; class Aves; order Falconiformes; family Falconidae; genus Falco; species Falco peregrinus. The sequence continues at coordinate 108,520,614 of NC_073725.1, read as the reverse complement.
AACCAAATAATTCCAGGTGATACCAGCTCAACACCTGAAGCTCAGACTCTTCCTCCTTGCTACATGCCTACAGCAAAGCTTCCCGACAGGCAAATGGCTCCAGCCATTCCCCAAGAAGTAGTAACTGAACTCACAGCATATAGTTTGTCAAGCAGGGGCAAGACTGGCTGTGTGCTTTAAACTAAGCCTCTGCTTAAGTACTTACTTGGGCTTTACTGCAGTGCTTAAATACAGTTTAGAAGTAATTTCTCAAAAGCATCTAAGTGGCTGGAGGATCCCAGTTTTCCTGCCTCTTGCTATTATGGCTCAGGCTCCTAACATGCAAGGTGGTCACTAGAAGCTGTTCTCAAGGTGGTTTGAAACTCTCTGCCTTCATTTCCTCGGCTTCCTAGGGGTCATTATAGGAGATCTGTAAGGGGAAATGAATGCTTGTAAGATACATAATTGAATGGAATAAATAACAATTAGTGAAATGAGATGTTAAGTATTAAACTGATTAAAAGCTATCCAAGCTGAACAGAATTAAAAATAAATGAAACCCAGCTACAAGCCTAATGAACAATTGCTTTACAACTATTCCTAACTCATCCTTCAAATAAAAAAAGAAACCGTTTAAAATAAAATTACAGATTTCTTTAAATATAAATGTTTGTTAAGAAAAAAAGAAATCAAATAGGGACTTGTAAGGATTCATTTAAGTTGTACATGGAAAGTAAGTCAGAGCTTCTGCTTCCCCCAGTATGATCATCAACTGCTTTTCTGCCCATTCATCAGCAAGTCCTCTCTCTCCCCTTGCCTCCTGGGCACTGTGTGCTCGTCCAGCATTAAGAACAGCCAAATGCAATTTTACCAAAATCACACCTTCCACTCCATCATCTGTGATCTCTGCATCAACCTTCCGTGCAGGTGAGGTGGGCCACAAGAGGCCAAATGCACCACTTGGTAACGGTCTCTCCCTTTTCTTGGCTTTCTTTGATTTTGTTCTCCACATGATGGCATCTCACAGCTTTGAGGTCATATTTATACTGTGAGCACATGGCACCTCATGGTCAAGCCACAGCTGATGTTCTTTGCAGGCACAAACTGCTCAGTTTAGCACAAATTCAATCTCAAATACAAAAAGCAGGTTCCTAAAAAACAAAACCCAACCTATCAAGGTACCAGACTTTGTGATGGATATTAGCCGTGTACTTAAGTGTCTTGCTGAATCAGGGCCATGGCCTATTGATTAAAGACGATACATTAATGATGTAATTTTCTCAGAAATGATGATGGAATCTGTATATTGGCCAAGGTTATCCAACACATACAGCAACACAGACTGACACAGGAGTTACCTGCAGTCTGTGGGCAGTCCCAACAACAGCCTGTGGATTTGCCCCCGCTCCCCCGGCCTGTTGGCACCTTTACATGCTTTTATAGTATTTATATACCACAGTAAATACCACATTTACTGTGGGTCCAGCACAGGGGGTCCACAGGGTTGGCAGCACCTTGTCCTGTCAGGGGCAAATCTTGAGCTGGAAAAACTGGTGCTCATTGCAGATGGTCTGTGCACGGGTTTATAGCTGTGCCTAACCATACAAGTCACTAAATGTGACTTAATTAATAAAAATTAATTAGCTAGCATTAATCAAGAAAAATCAATTAGCAAACGCTATAATAACAGCTATGCAGTAAGGTTGCAAAGGAAAGTCTATTCAGGATCCAGAGTACTGTTTCAGCGCCATTCCCACTGTCTATATCCAATACCACCACCACCTTAATATTCCGGGCCAGTTCCCTCCATGGAGTGAATCTGGAGACTGCTGGTTCAGCGCCTGCCAAGCACCGGGCACAGCTCTGCCCTCACTGGTACAGGCGGAGCAGCAGAAAGAAGAAAGAGCTACCATGCAAAGGATGGCGCTTTGTGGTGTGTTGCAAAGGGCCGACCCAACTACAGACAAGGCCAGCTTGCTGCGTGGTCACCACCCCTGCACCCCTCGGCCAATCCTAGGAACATACAGAGCCAGAATATACAAATCTCATCTCATGTACGCTGAGCACCATCCATCATACAGTCCTAGCAGGGTCTGTGGCCTCTTCATCTTCCCGCAGCACAGCCACTTATGTGCAAGCCTGTGCGTACAGAACCTTGTAAATGGAGCCAAAGTGGTTGAGAAGATGGAATCCCACCAGACTGGAATACTATTCCCAGTTGTGGGAAGCAGAAGTTTTGATGGTGGTAGGTCACTTCTCTTGTGTGAGCCTTGGAAGCCAGAGCAAGTGAGCAAGGCGAATGATTAGGGCTGTACCGAGCTGTAAATCCTGCAGCAGGCAAACACCCACAGACTGTCAACATCGCGTTGGCAAAAGCTGCATTTATTGACGTCTGCTGTTTTCATCATTGCATAAGGAAACAGAAAGGAGATGTTCAGAAACAGTGTCCAGGCCCAGTCCTGGGGAGCTGCACTGTGTGTGTGTTGGTGTACCCGTCCTGAGGCACCCGCGCCATACGCTGCTGCACCCACTCAAAGCGCAAGAGATTTCCTCTCTCCTCCCTCTTGCATCTTTTCCCCAAACCCTTTTTCAAGCCACACAGCTTTCTGTCACCCACCCGCACATGAGCCTACTGCCAGGGTGGGGTTTCATTTGCAATATACAGGGGACAGCAATCTCCTGCAGAGTCCCCGGGTACGGATTCCCCCAGGACTTAACTCCAGGAGGTGCAGGCACCTGGGCAGACCCAGCACTTAGCTACCTATGCCCGTCTCGGAAGCAACCGGCTTCTCCATTCACATCCCAGAGACCGTCCTGCATTAAAGCTGGCTCACGCTCACCAGCGAAGCCCTGGCACAGCAGTCGGCCGTCCAGCAGGGCAGCGCCGAAGTTAATGACGCGGGAGAGAGCAGTGGGGTGTGACTTCGAAGACAGGGGAGAATGTGCTTCTAGCCTTTCCATAATAGTTAATCATTAAAACCTTTCATGGTCACAGAAGTTGCTGGCCTCCTTACAAGCTCCTCTTATCAGCCATAATTATTTCCTGATCGGCTCTCGCTTAACTACCTGGCAGCCTTACGCACAACACCCTCCAATCACCTGACTGCATTTATTGCCCTATATTCCCGGCCAAATGGGCCTCTGCTGTGTCAGCTCCAATAGTTACAGCATGTTATTTCTCCCAGCCCATGCCCAAACATAAAAGCTGTTCTGTCCCCTGCCTTCCCCTTTATACCAGCCCTCTTTCCGTGACAAAGCGAAACAGAGCCGTTACCCAAGTACCTCAGCACTTCATCCTCCTCTTCTCCCCCAAATGCAACAGCTCCTCTTGCGTAAAGCCCAGGGAGGTACTGCTGCCATCTTCCCAATTCTCCTTAAGTTTTCAATCATTTTAACTCTACAGACATTGCCTAGATATCTAAATTAATGCATTTCTATTTACACTTCTGTCCTTTTTCTTTTCTGACAAAGACTAGCTCACCTCCCTAGACGAGAGAGACACCAATCCAAGCAACAGACCTAACTGGTCTGTTATTTACCGTGTCAAAGCCTGTTTCCTGGGGACGAGAGTTCAGAGTTACCAACTTAACCCTGTTCTTGAATAAAAATGGATAGAATAACCCTGACCAGCAAGGCTGGTCTGAACAGATGAAGTTAAATCCTGAAGAAGAAATGAGTGGAGTCAGTGGAAATTTCCAAGAGCGGGAAGAGGGCTTGTACTTAGGTAAATAAAAGCAACTTACATAAATAAAAAAGCAAGGACTGGAAATCCAGTCCTTATTGCAGCTCTGATTAAATTCACCTGTTCTCAGCAAAGCAGAAGAAGCTCTATAGTCAGTCTATAGGTAGCACATGCCTATGTATACACGTCCTGCACAACAAGAGCTTTATATCAAAACATATGCAAAAGGGGAGGGGACATAGGTCTCCAGATACAGAGGGGAAGAGTCGAGAAATGGGAACAGGGTGTTTCATAATCAAATTTGTTTTCTCAGTGAGACAGTAACATCTACAAAAAGGAATAAAAGTGCATCAAAGAGGGATTTAATCTTCACTACTTAAGTTTAGAAAAAAAACTGGTTTGGGGAAATTCAAAACCACAAAACGATCAGGGGATGTACACGGAATAACCCCAGGACCAGATTACATTGCTGTTACTTAACAGCAGCGGTGTCTGAGACATGGCTGACTCCACATGCAGGGGATTGCAAGGTCATTCTGAAACACTTGCGATCTACAACTCAAACCAATGTTTCCTCTTTCTCTCTAGCACAGCATCCACATACACCAGCCAGTAATTCAGAGAGTTTTCAAATATGACCAAGAATTTGGAAATGCTCTGCTCTGCTTGTCTTGCTTGCTGCAATCAGGTCACTTCCAAGGCCGACCAAGCAGATGCGCAGCAAAGGGACACTGGCCATGCTATGACAGCACAAATACACTGTCAAAGTATAAAATAAGAAGTGTCTACCTGCACATGCAGTTCTCTACTTTGTGAGCACATTATGCTTCCTTCTGCTCTCACAGTCATCTGTCACTTTATTGGGGCTGCTGCAGAAAGTACTATAAAAAAGCCAGTTCAAGGCTCAGGAATGGTCATGAAGGCATGCAGGATCTCAAAAAGTATTACTGAAAGGCTAGAGAAGGAAGGTGAAGCCTTCCTTTTTTATAGCCACCATAAAAAAATGACCCTGTGGGTGACCTTTCCAGGGAGTGGGGATGCTGGGGAGGTGTGCGTCTCATCACCCTCTCTTGAAAAGGATAGACAACCCATGGAGAAGAAGAATGGACTGACCAGTGATTTGGCATACTGCACAGCTCCTGCCTCTGTGTGGGAAGATGCCTCGGCTCAGGAAAGGGGTGGCAGGGGGTGGGAAGATGCCTCAGCTCAGAAGGGATGGCAGGGGGAGGTGACCAAGTTCTGTAGAGACACAGAGGGCAGAAAGGTGATTAAAGCACAGGTGTTCAATACTTCTCCCAAAACCAAAACCCACCCAAACAACCCCCAAAACCAAGCCTAGAACCACTACAACTGCCAGCTCAAAAAATCACCAAGACTCTGATGCCAAAAGATAGGACTACAGGCCGGAGGTTATCATATAATATAGAACCATTTAGGTTGGAAAAGATGCTTAAGATCATCAAGTCAAATTGTTAACCCAGCACTGCCAAGCCCACCACTAAACCATGTCCTTCAGCGCCACAGCTACAGGTCTTTAATTACCTCCAGGGATGGTGACTCAACCACTTCCCTGGGCAGCCTGTTCCAACGCTTGACCACCCTTTCAGTGAGGAAATTTTTCCTACTATCCAGTCTAAACCTTCCCTGGCACAATGTGAGGCCATTTCCTCTTGTCTTATTGCTTGTTACTTGGGAGAAAAGACCTAGTGTCACCTCGCTGCAGCCTCCTTTCAGGTAGCTGTAGAGCAATAAGATCCCGCAGAGCCTACTTTTCTCTGGACTAAACAACCCCAGTTCCTTCAGCTGCTTCTCTTAAGATTTGTGCTCCAGACCCTTCCCCAGCTCCATTGCCCGTCTCTGGACACGCTCCAGCACCTTGATGTCCCCCTTGAAGCGAGGGGCCCAAAACCAAACACAGGATTTGAGGTGCGGCCTCACCAGTGCTGAGCACAGGGGGACAGTCACTGCCCTTGTCCTGCTGGCCATGCTGTTTTGGTTACAAGCCAGGGCGCTTTGGCCTTCTTGGCCAGCTGGGCGTGTTCAGCCAGCCATCAACCAGCACCCTCAGACCCTTTCCCACCAGGCAGCTTCCCCGCCACTCTGCCCCCAGCCTGTATCGCTGCAGGGGGCTGTTGTGCCCCCAGTGCAGGACCCAGCGCTCAGCCTTGCTGAACCTCCCACCGTTGGCCTCAGCCCATCGATCCAGACCATCCAGACCCCTCTGCAGAGCCTCCTGCTCCCCAGCAGATCAACACTCCTGCCCAACTTGGTGTCGTCTCTGAATTTACTGAGGGTGCACCCAATCCCCTCGTCCAGATCACTGGCAAAGATATTAAACAGAGCTGCCCCCAGTACTGAGCCCTGGGAAACACCACTTGTGACTGGTCACTGACTGGATTTGACTACATTCACCACCAATATTTAGGCTCAGCCACCCAGCCAGTTTTTTGCCCAGCACAGAGCACACCCATCCAACCATGAGCAGCCAGTTTCTCCAGAAGAATAACAGAGGAAGGATCACACGACAGTTTCTCTCTTATGCTTCCCCTAAGCATGTGCTACTAGTTACCGTCAGGGACAGGTTAGGGTAAGCCTTGGGCCACAGCCAGTACAGATGCATGGTCTTACTTACTGGGGCATAAGCCAAGAGCTAATCTTGGAAAACAAGCCACCTTCCACCCAGAGCAATACCCGGACATGCAGATCTTGGAAGCTGCTCATTTGATTTTTTGCAACCTTTTATTTCAGACCCTCTTCCTGTTGCTTGCTTTCAGCTTTTTTCTTTTTTTTTTAAGCATAGAAAACACACCCAGATTTTAAATTACAGATAAATATGCTGCAATAAGCACCCTTAGTGTCAGCTGTCTGTCCAGAAATAATAGCTCCCTCTCTACTGCTGCCTGTCCATGTGCCCTGACCCTTAACTAAAGAGGTTTCTTCTAGAGCAAGCCCAGAGCTCATTCCCTGCAGTGTGTTCAGTCTTCGGCCTCTCTGCCAAGATAACCAATACCAGTAGCAATTATGGAAGTTGCTCACTGTGACGTGATGTCCTGTCCACGGGGCATGCAAGTCAAACTGCTCCTGCAAGACCCACCAGAGTGGGGGAGTCGCCGTGAAGCGGAACCCAGCTTGCTTTTCTCTGCACGGCACGTCTCACGGTTTCATTAAAACAACACTGCAGCTTGACCTACCCGTTGAACTATTGAATGCAACATGCCCACTGTAAGCAGCCATGAAAATTAATAGCAGTGTTCTTTCCATTTCTAACGCAGTTTGAGAGATTTTAATCAAATCCGATGAGAGGCAAAGTAGCCAGTGATGAAGTTATGCAGGAAGGAGGGAGTGTGTAACCTGCACTGCACTTGTGCCTTGTGTCAGTGCTCCTACAAGTCTGCTACCGGAGAAGCTTGAACAGCTTTTTAGAGGGTATCTTGAGATACCCTACCAGACCACAGAGGGCAAGCTACAGCCATGTATTTTGAGCTACGCCATTCTTTTATTCAAATTCACCTACCTGCTTAATTGACATGGATAGTGTTGACCCTTCTCCCATGGGTCCAAAAATCATGCTACTTCCTTGGTTTTCAGTGGATTTCTGTGCAAAGTTCCCCCTGAAGACAGATTTAGGACCCTGGCCTTTGGCAGATATATGTACCTTCTTGCTCAGACTTCACTGAGCTGGCGCTGGGACACATTTCCAATGCTGCAGTTCCTGGTTCACTGCGTAGGTAGGAGCTTGCTGGCTTTTGCCAGCTCAAAGCCTGTGCCTGTGAGCCCCAGGGCCCTTCACCACCATCAAGCTTCATCTTGCCCATTCACTGCTCAGCCTTGTTTAACCACATGGAGGGAGGCAAGAAATTGTTTCCTGCCTTCTGAGAAACGTTTCATGGAACTGGAAAAGGTTTATCAGTATTTTTGTAAAGGAGGTTTTGGTTCCCAGGTAGGTTTTCTTTCCTAAAATCCAAGTGAATCACGTATACACAGACACCCACACCCAACCCCGAAAAAATCTTACCTGGAGAGAGAGAGGTGTAGGGAAAGTTGGGTTTTGGTTAGCAAAACCTGTGCATTTTGCTTAGGTTCCCCCTCTCACACACACTCCCCTCAAAAGCCATGAAATGTCCTGACAGAAACAGTTGCTTGTGGGATGCACATACCTATCAAAAAGCCCCAGCTTCCGGGGAGGGGCAGGGGGGGAAGCTTCTGAGTTGCTTTGTGTTCTGAACTGAGCCAAGAGACAGGGCCGGCGACTGAATCACACCACAGTGCATGTCACAGACCAGTGCAAATCCCTGCCTTCTGCTCTCACAGGTGCCCCAAAGATGCTTCCAGGCGTTCCTCTTCCCTCCCTACCGAAACTGCAACTCCCAAGCCCACTGCACCCCATGCTAAGCTGCCAGGCCGCTTGCTCCCCCAGAGGGGATCCCCCTACCAGCATGGACAGATGCCATCGGTCACATCCATTGCCCACAGCACAGCCGATCCGTCAGCCCCCGTGATGACTCTGGAAGCCAGCAGCGCAGCCAGCACCCCAAGCACAGTCAATGCTGCTGAATGCGGAGAGAGGTCTGGGCCTGCCTTTGCACCTCTAAAGTCAAGCTGGTCACTCTCTTATGAATAAATAGCTTTCACTCCATTTTGAGGGTCTGTTTTTTCCCTTTTCCCCAAGGCTGGCTCTTTCTTATCACAAAAAAAACAACCCACCCTTACTACTAGCCCTATATAAGAGTTCATGTGCAAAGCTCCTGGACTCCAGCTCCCAGAAGACAGCACTGGAAGGCAAAAATGGGGAAACAAACTGCATTAATATGATTTATCTTTTGCACAGGGGCTCTGCCCTCTCTTTCAAGACCACGCATTCAGATAATAAGAAACAGAACATTCCCACCCCTCGTGCACAATCCCCTTTTTATTTCCTACGCAATGAGGAATTAAGACATGAGACTTTCTCAACGACTTCCCACAAGAGCTGTCTCTGGGTTTGACTTTGATAATCCAGCCTGACTGATCTTTCTCTGGCAGTGGCACTGGCGTCAGTAGCCAAAGTGATGGATGGACTTTACAGCTCAAATGGCCTTTGGGATAGCTGGTTGAAGATAAGTGCCTAAAACTCTCAATTTATGCTTCCCCAAGTTCCTAAACCACAGGATGTTCATGGATACCTTAATTATTATTTTTTTACCATTAGCTTTGAAACAGGAGAAAAATAAAGAGGTGAGACTCTTAAGTAGCTATGTTGCATCCATTGCTAGAAAAAAGTGAATTATATGACTGGGAAGTGGCTGTGGCTGCCCAAATTTCTGATGACATTGGCTCATACACAGCTTTTCTAGTTTCTCTCCTTTATCTGAATTTATACTCCATGTCTCCTGGGTCAGGAGTGAATGCTATTGCCTCAGGTAGAAAATGGAGGTAGGAGAGATGGGGACACCAGTAGCTGAGCTGCCACAAAAGACAGAATGGCATCAGCGTAGTCTCTGCATCCAGGATAGAGGCACATTAGTGACTTAAGGCAGTTGTTAGAGACACCATGGTTGTCAGGTCACAATTTCAGCTAAACTCATATTCTGCTAAATCTTTTCAAGTTATCTCTGTCATCAGACGATTTGTGATCACTCGGGTATTATAACAACGGCTGAAACTTTAAATGCAGTCAGATTGATAGGCCCCATTGAGATGCTCATCAAAAGCTACTAAAACCCTACTGATTTACAGCCACCAGCAGGAAAGTTTCATTACAGGCAGTTGTATTTTTCTTCTTCAGCTTTCAGAGGTGCTTTTATAAAGGTTTCACTGTTTAAGTATTTAGAGCTTAATGAACGCTCAAACAATTGTCTGATTTTAAGCTCTCAGGACTGCCAGCAGCGACTGAGGTTGAAGATAACTTAGGAAAGAGCCCATCAGCAAGAGGTGAGCACCAAGGCTCCTACTGATAAGCACAATTGCTTGGTGCCCTTCAGAGCTTAAATTCATGACCAAGTTACTGCAGAATAAATGTAAATGCACTTCAGATGACCCCAGCAAACAGCTGTGTACACAGCCTTAACCCTCAGCAAAGACAGAGTGACCCAAGTGACACAGACGTGCATGTACATAGACAGCAGTAAACACAGGCCAGAGCTGAGCTGAACATGGCCCCAAACACCCTTCAATGTTGAAAATGGGAAAGAAAATTGTTTGGGGTTTTTTTTTGTTGTTGTTGTTGTTTTTTTCCACACTGATACAGACCTGTAATTGTTTCCAGGTCAGAGACTGAGAGGATTAGTCTGAGATGCTTCTGTCTGACATAAATGTAATTTGTACTTAACATCTTAGAGGTATAAATCTGTGTTGGTACTCCTGGACTTCAACAGCCAGGAGATCCTGAGCACAAGCAGACAGCAAAACTAAGCTATGTCTCAACACCTGAGAAATGCTGGGACTGACACGCAGTTGCGTTTATCAAGGAATGTGACATCCAACCTGCTTTCTCATTATAAAAGCAGCAGGACTACATTTTTAGGAAGGAGCCAGTTTCGACTTTCTTTGTACTTAAGGACTTTCACAGCCATCATATAACCATAGAGTAAACAGATGTATCAGGGTGAATCGGGTAAAGAGTGACTCAGGATTTCTGAGGCAGCATCAAGTGCAAACAAGACCTTTGAGATGATTTACTGACAGCCTCAAAGTGAAACAGCACTGACAGATGCACTCTGTGTCACAGGGCAGTTACTTCTTTCTCTTCAAAGGTGATTCTTCCTGGAGATCAGCTTCCACCACAGAGCCGACCTACAGCCGTTTCCTCCCAGTACATAAGGGAGACAACCCATATGTGCAGTCACACCATGTGCCTCCTTGCCTCTGGGAATCGTCCAATTTCAACTGGAATTGGAAGAAGCAGCCACCAACATACCGAGTTCCTATGAGTTTTGAGAACACTGGGGGTCAAACAGAGCAGAAAGTCTCTGTTGGTGCCCCTAGTAGGGGAAGGGCTGATAAACTAAGGTCTTTCTCCCCCAACACGAGAGAGTGCCCAGAAGGACACATTAGAAAGCAGATCTGACTCCTAGTGTTGCTTGTGAAACTGCTGGTATCTTGCTCCGTTACTCTGTGACACACCCTGATGTTCTTAAAGCAGATGAGCTCCTGTCTCGTAGGAGGCTTCCTGCTCCTAACCACTCACGCCAGACTTGCTGGCCTTGGATTTTAAAGATACTCTGCTTTTATCCATAGCTTGGGGGTGGCTGTGGATTCATAGTTCAAACTCTGTGGTTTTCTTCTCAGAAAAGGCAGGGGTTCCTCCAAACCTCTGCTGGCTTTGGAGCCTAAACTGGCTTTCAAAGGGGACTTCTCCTCCTCATTGCTTGCAGCGCCTGAAACACTCTCAAGTCAGTTTGTTCCTGTAAATGCTTCGAGACTCCTCCAGCTTCCTAGAGTGCTCTGAGCTCTCATCTTTGGGATCCCTTTGGAGATGGGTCTGGAGGATGCCCAGCTAACAACCCACTTCCCTGCAACACTGGGGGATCTGATTCAAAGGCTGACTGTGCAGGAAGCTGAGTCCTGATTTTGGTAGGCCTGCAGAACGACTCATGTCTCCACTATCTGTGAGAGAAATTCTTAAACCTTTGCTCACAGTGAGTAGCAGCCGATGCTCTTAATCATCGCAGAGAAGAAAGGAGAGGGATGTAAAAATACGTGCCTCCCAGCTCTCTTACTGAGGCTTTAGGGTGAGACCTTTCCTCAGTGGGGGCTGGTTCTCCTCCAGATTTCTACATTTCCTTTGAAATCCTGCTTTTAGATCCTGCTGAAAATAAGGTAGTGGCAGCCTTAGTGGGCAAGTTATTACAGTCTTCCTCAAGCAACTAAGAAAATCACAGACAAGCCAAGTGAGAATCCTTGTGTCTATTATGAAATGAATCTCTGAGACTGGAAATACTGAAACAACCGAACAGTAGGATAGAGTACCAGCACAATATCAAAGCCTCTAAAACAGAAGTTCCCCAGATTTTCCAGTCCTCCCTTGTTGTTCAAAGACTCCTTCACCATCAAAGCTCAAACCCTCACAGGACCAACAGATCATGTGAGAGGCACCAGAGGATTATTAATTTGAAAGAAATGGGTGGAAAGTGTGTCAAAGCACACCCAATCTTTGAACTGAGTACTTTAAAAGATCATTGCAAAATAAAAGACAACTGCACATTCATTTCTCTTTAGAAAGAACATATTGCACAAAGCCACAAAAGTTGCATGACCTTCATGTGAAGGAGAACAGAAAGACCAATCTTCACTCATTGTAAATTGACTTGGAAAGGCAACAAAGCAATGCCAGTTTTCACCAGCTGAAGATATGACCAAATGTCTGCGGTACACTGAAGACAAAACTGTAAGGCCTATTCATTGTGAACGCTTCTGGGCATATGCTAATCCGTAAGAAATTTCTTTCTAGAGATGATTATGGTGCAAATAGAAGCCCATGAATTTGGCCTGTTGTGAAGATTGTGCCTTCCTCTAAAGCATGCAGCAGAGGGTGGGATCTAGTAACATCTGGCGGCAGGAAAGCCTACGGTCTCAGAGTTGTTTCTGTCTGATAGCTTGCATTTACCTGCAACTGTCACCTTTACTGTGTCCTTCCCAAATCCCCATCCAGAAGACAGGATGACAGCAGAACAAACATTTCTCCCATTGACACTGACTGGTCCAGCAGCACTGAGCAACACAAGAGGGATCCATGCCTTGTCCCCATTCTGGCACCTCACCAGAGAGATACAAATCAACACCTCTGAACTGAAGGTTGCTGTAATGTGCCCTTAAAGGATAATGACACTGGCCACCAGCCTAGAGGCCACAGCACAGTCAGTTCTTTGTTTAGGTTCATTTCCTTCCAAAAGTGAAAGAGGATGTTCCGTATTTTCTACAGAGACCTGAAAGGAGAGCTTTCTTTTTGTAGAAAAGCTCTGCTGCTCCTGTTGTGTAGCAGCTGGCAAAGGAATGAGCGGCAAACATCTGCACTATCCCAGTCTGTATCACTGGCATCTCCAAAACACCCCAGAACTTGGTGGCATCACCACTGAGGTCATATCCAGTATTTTCCACTCTAAGACCCTTACAGAACTTTATATTAGAGACACTAATGTTAGTCTCATATTCACTGACCAAGAAATGAAGATACAAAACCCTCACATATATGACCAGTATTCAACTACCCAGCAGCCAAACCAGGAATAAAAAAAAAGTTTAATCACGGGGGCATCTGGCTTGTCAGCCATCTGCCTGAGACAATGTAGAGCTAAGACTCCCAAACAACACTGACAGTCTTAAGCAGTATGTTTATATGAAATCATCTAAATGCATTGCCAAAAAACCCAAACACCAAACAAAAAAGAAACACACAAAAAGACCCCATCTACATGAATGCCAGTTAGATCTCTTATTTGATCAGAGAAAACTCTTGGCAAGAAAGTTCAGCTGACCTGGTCCCATACAATTGCACAGGAGAGAATTCCGATTCCCTCTAGTTTGATAAGGAAATTGTAAGCAAGGAGATATTTTGTAACTGGAATTATCCACGCACAAACATTCAGCAAGGGATATTGATAACATCAAAAGGAAAAAGATTTATAGTTTTCTTTTTGTATAATACAAGTAACTAGTACAGCTCCTCACAATTACAGAAGCACCGGGTGCAGTGCCGTCCCTAATTCTTAGGTGTGCTGAATGTTGGCTAAGGCAGGATGCTGTATTACACAGCACTAATCAAAAGAGCATTTCAAAATAGCTCGGTTTTCCTCTGAAACTGAAGAAAAGGTCTCATGCAGGAGTTTGGCTTACTTCATGAAAAAGATATTGGTCTGTTTGAGAAAGTCAGCTCTTGACAGCCTGACCTTCAGGAGCGACGCTGCTCCACTGTTACAGAGCTGATGTGACACTTGCTGTTCTCCAAGGCAGGAGAACACGCATCTTTCCATGTGCGTGACCTCTGCTCCCTCCCTTCATGCTGGACTTCCCAGTTAGGTTCAGAGGTCTTTGTCCCTTTATTTTCATTTCAAATCCCTCAAATGTTTTCTGTGCAAACAACTCTTGAGGAGGATTTTTTGACAGAGCACCATCATGTATGCGGATGTTTTGTTTTGTTACCTTGAAGTGTAAGGGCTTGTGGTGTGGACTGGAGGGAGCTGCTTACCTGGACAGCTGAAGTACATAGCACGTCACGACGTTCCATCTCTCCGAGTATGTGCGCCACACCTTTAGATCTGTACCAACAACAGGCAGCTATTGAATCTTGGGTAGCATTGAATTAGGTGTCCTTCAGATCCTAAATCACTTGTACCCTCTCAAAGGTTCACAAGATGAGACATCTAAAAAACGGATAGAATAAAAAAAAAAAAAAAAATTAAAAGTCATGCTAGCTAAAGCACATGTGCTCACCCACGCTGTCCAGGCACGATTACCCATTTATTTTGTTATGGGCTGAATTTTCAGTCTTCAGCAAGTTTCCATAACATAAAGGAAGCAGCTTGGAAAATGAGTCACATGATTGTGTCACCCTGTCACCTTCCACAGTGGTCGGCTGCAAGCAGCCAGCATGATGGCACTGTGCTTCAGGGGACATGCTGGCTGGCCCCTTTGGTTTCCACCATCAGACAGGCAGGCTGGCACTGGCACTGGTACAGGCTGCAGAGGGGCTCACATAGTAACTTACTGTGCTCCTTTGAAATAAAAATCCTGGAAGGATCTCTAACCATAGGGAAAACTTTCATAAAAAGCATTTTAACAAGTTCTCCATGGAAAGATAACTTCTTGGCATGTTCTGTTCCAATTTAAAACAGTATTGTGATGCCATAAAAATGGAAGAAAATTGGTATCTTTTCTGTAGAAGTTCAGCAGAAATGGAGGCAAAACCCCCCACCAACCTCCCAGAAGAAAATGAGCCTCAAAGTCCAGTACTGGACTCAAAAGTCAACTTTCTTGACTCCATCTTTGCATCTGCCCATTTCCATAGGCTCCACTGGAGCCATTCCCAGTTTATTCCTTTCTCTTTAGTTTACAAGTGTACTAGCAGCAGACTGAAAGAAGAAAAGGCCATTAAAAAAATGGGCTGAGCTCCTTCTGGATACCGAGATGCCAAACTTCCCAAACTCCAGTAGAGTTCATAGGACAGCAAAACTGTAGTTAAGATAGCCCTCGCCCTTATCTTGACTCCAATACCTGCACAAGAGCACTGGATGCTCTATACAACCTTGACGCAACCTGTGCTGCTGAAGGGATCCCCACAGCCACGTCCCAGCAGCTGAGTGCACTCTGCAATGGTCAGAGCACCCCCCAGGGAGGTCCTCTTGGTGTTTCTGCAGCAGGAACAGCAGGGAAGCAGTGGCACTTCCAGAGGCATGTGCTGTAGCACACAGTGCCTCCGTGGTCTAGAAGGTTGTTTTAAGGAAGAAACAGTAAATCACAGCTAGCAGGGTGAGAAAGGTGTGAAGCCTGGAGGGCTCTGTAAAATACAAAAATGAAGGACAGATCCCTGAAGAGCTGTAATGTACAGATCTGGCTACAAGCAACACTAGCTGGTACATTCCTAGGTTATACATCAAAAGCCCTTATATACTTAAGGAGGAGTGTCAAAATCAGGACAGAGTTCAGAGCCATTGTACCCTTGCACCTCTGAGTCCATGGGCTCTGCCCGAGGGAACTGAACTTGGATGCCTCTAAAGCAGAAGGAAGAAGAAGGCTTGGCTGGGTGGATACCACACTGACAGCCTAACCCCTGGGCAGGCGGCAGCCAGAGCAGCAGCAAGCGGCACTCTACAAAACGAGCCTCTTACAGTCACCCTGCACCTGCTGTTAGGATCACCTTGAGGTACCGAAAGAAGAATTTCCAAAGTGCTCAAGGCATGAGGTCCCAAGGCACGCCAGTCCCTGTGTCCCATGAAGGGAACATAAGCTCCCCTGGACACTTACAAACCTGCAGGTGCTTGCGCCATGCCAAGCGGTACCGCTCTGTAAGCAGCACGTCCCAGCATGGCACTACGGAGGTCACCACCCAGCCCTGTTTGAATGGGACTACGCGGAGTGAGGAAGACCCTGTAAAGTTGGTGGATGCTTCCTCCTCACTGCTCATCCAGGCTCACACCACCTAGAGAGCAGAGTCAAGCACAGATTTGTACATGTATGTCAAAAATTTGCACTTGGGTCCAGCAGGCTGGCTTCCCCAAAACTAGGGCTTCTCTCCCCTACCCTACACGAGGCCCACAGGCACTGCTGCCATGCCTTAGTGCTCACTCTATGGAAATTAGAATTACCCAGCTACAAACAGTACTACAGCCCCGTGACGGTCTCAGCCCTCCCAGTTCCCCTGGCCCTCAGGAAGGCTGTGAGCCCAGGAGCCAACAACCCGTCTCACATCCATGTCTGGCCTCCGAGACCGGCCTTGGTTCCTAAGTCACCACAGCCTGGATGTAACCTTTTCACCAAGGTCTTCCAGCTGATTTCCAGAGACAACACAAAGAGAAGCTAGATCAGAACAAGGGGACAGGCATGAAAGGAGAAAAAAAAAGAAGAAAAAAAAAAAAGGAGGGGGCGGGGAACATGGGACAGAGCAGTCTTCTGCTCTCCATTTGTGTCATGTTCTTGCACACTCCATAGCGCTGCTCTCCGCAGCCCCCACATCAGCACAGAGCACAGACATCGGGCTGCTGTTTCACACCGCGCTCAAGCACAGACGTTGCTAAATGAGAACAGGGCTCAATCTGTAACCCAGTGCCTTGAAATCAGCGCTTTCCCTGCCTTGCCTGCCCTCCTCTTCTATAAAACCTGGGAGGGCTGCAGGGGCTCTGATGCCCACCATAATTAAGCCCTACTCCTATGCAGTCCCTAGGAACTGTCACAATAAACCTAATGAATAATGTATGCATTGCTTAACTGAGACTATGAACCAGCTTGTAAAGAATTCACTAAGTGTCTTTTTCTTGCATTGCAAAAAGGAGGAGTATCTGCTCCAAGAGGAGTATCAGCAGCAGCATGGCCTGGTCATGCCTGCGCTCCTGGTTCCTCCAAGTCAACAGAACTCTATGAGCATGAGCAAAAATGACAGGATCAGACCTAGGGGGTTAGTGTCTTCCTTCCTCATTAGCTCATTGAAAATTCTCTGCGTTCCCAGAAGTCTCACTATTAACAAAGTTGCTGGAGGCAAATACTCTGGATGGGTGGGAGCACCACGCACACGTTAAAAAGTCATGGTCCTTGGTGGCTATGGAGAAATTCCTCTGAAGACCGTGCGCAGAGCAAACATGGCAACGAGTGGCACAGAAACAGGCCGAGTCCTGATTGTGTCTTCTCAGAGCGCCTGCACAGCAGGCCGATATGGAGGCAGCGATAACAGATCATGTCTGCCAGGTAACACCTCTAAAACGGTATTTCCCATAAAGTCATCACTGAAAAGGGCCTGGGAAACAGGGCCTTCAAATGAAACCGTTCCCAAAGAGAATCTGTCCAAGGCGGTACTATATGTTTACTTTAAGCCATTTTTTTAATGAATGACATGCAGTAACCAGAGTCAGAGATTAATCGTCACACTCTCTGTTAAGACAAGATGATTTTTAAAGGATAAACCACAAAGCCACCTTCATTTGGACAGGGCTCTTCTTCCCATCTACTTTCAGATTAATACTGAAGTAAAACTTTTTCCAGACCTGAGAACACTGTATCCTTCTTTCTCTTTAAATACCACAAATCTATCTAAAAAAAAAAGAGAATAGATCATAACTGTACTTTGATCTTTGTGTTTCAAGTCCCAAGCTACATAATTCCTTCATGGCTTCTGAAGTCAACTCTGCCAGCAAAACTCTCATCTGGCAACACGTCTCTTGGAGTCTCACAGCAGGATGACAGTCTATTCAGTGTGAGCAAAGGTGACATGATATCTCCCGTACTCTTCCCAAGTTTTTCATCTCCAAAAGGCATTCTGTTGCTAACAAATGGATTGTGACTCACTGAGATATTCAAAATTATGTTCCTGTAATTTCCATTTTTACTTCACTCATTCAAATCCAGCCCGTTGTGGCTTGCCCAGCTTCTGCTTGGCAAATACTCACTACCTGGCCTCATATGGCAGTAGAGTGTGTTTGAACATCAGCTCGAAATGAGATCTAACCAGGACAGTGTTAGAACAGACCAATTTCCATGGACGATGAAAAAAATTATGAAGGAGTCCAAATGAAGACAGGATCTGAAATATCAGTGTCTCAATACCAGCAACACAGTCTCAAAGAAATGAAAAGCAAGAGCTCAAGCCCAGCAAGGGTGATCACAAAGAAGAGCCCAAGCTGAGCAGCAGTCAGGCTGACTTCCCTCAGAACACGCTGCCAGTTTGTGTCACCACAACGTCAGCACATTATCAAAAGCAGCTTATATGGTTACTCTCTGTGAAGTCACGGTGCTTTTTATTTTGGCCAGTTATATAAGCACCACATAGATACAACTTTAACTGCCACTGTATCAGATAACTACCTTACATGCTAATCACCTAATCAGCATCAGGGAAGAAGCAATGTTCAAGCCTGGATGGTTCTTCAGTTTCAATCTCCTGCACCTAGATTACCCTCTGTGCAACCCCAGAGCACTGAGCCATACCTGTACCAGCATCCTGCAGAAAGTGCTGGATGCAGTCACTGCTCTGCCCAGGGGGGACAGGGAGGACCCACCCAGTAGGCTGCCGGAGCTGGGCAGTGGCTTGGGTACCAAATGTGCGATGAGATCTAACTTAGCAGCCCAGATTTTGTTCCAAATATTGTGCTATTTAGACTCCAAGAATATCAGCTGATCACTCAGGAGAACACCACTGACCTGGACCATCTTGCCCAACATGCAGACTTATTCTGGACAACAGAAGGAGAAGACTGGCATTTCTAAGGCTGGTTGGGATCTAAGACACTGCTAAGATGTGTCAATACTTTGTCTGGTGTTTACTCTGCAACTCACACAATTATTGATTGCAATATTTTAATATAGGGCTTTTTAAGAAGAGATCCCCTTCAGCAGTTTCACATTTGTGGGGAGGTTTGTCCTTAGAACATACTTAAGAAGTTTTAATAATTTTCCTCCAAGCTGATTACAAGGCTCAACCCAGAGCAACGCTCATGCTTTACTACCATGATTGACATGCAAGCTTTCCTAGCTTCACTCAGCAGCTTTCACTGGGCAGCACAGTGAAAGAAAAGACAATATATTTCACCTTCCTTGTAGTAACACCAATCCTAACTACCATTTTTGAGCTGACGGGACTGACTTGAGCCAGGCGATGATCGCTGCTCCGGGAGAGCCTTGTTTGGAGGATCAGAGTCCTGAAATTCCTTGCAGATGTACCCCTCAATTAACAAGCTCAGGAGCATCCCTCAGTCTACATACAGGCAGAAGAGGCAGAGAAACCAAAACAGTGCTAAAATACCTGCCCTTGAGGAAGTAAATACCTCAGAACTGATTTGGGGAATGAGAAAAGCCACGGATTTGTGTTCATGCTGAAAATACTAAAGAAATTATTTTAACCAAGCAATTGCATTTTAAAGGAATCTTTGTGGAGCTGAAACAGCCCAGATAACTATATGCTCAGCTTGAACAGATTTTCCTAAGTCTCTGATAAGGTGTCTGGGTATCTGCTGGGTTTTCTTTGTCCTGTAGGTTCCCAGAAGAACATTGCCTAAACGTCTGACGGTCTTGGCATTTCAGCATTTTCTACACCAATACTTATCTGCTTGGCTTCCTAATCTAAATGGCAGTCATGAAGCAGGTTCCCTAACATCCATTTTACAATTTCTCCAGAGTAAACACACCAGAAGCTGCTAAACGTTCTTGCCCTACCTATCACATACTCTCAGCTATACTTTACATTACAGTAAATGTTACGTTTACATAACATACACTTTATGTTACAGATTACATTACTGTACTCCTGGTACAGCCTGCCCAGGACTTTTCAGCATCCATCTCCGTTCTCTACTGCATGCAACTTACCTAAGGTTTAGCTCCTTGTGCTTCAATTCTCCAAAACTGGCAACTACCTCAAGCTGGATTTCTATTTCTAAAGTTATATCTAAGAAAATAGACATTTTTTACAGCCTTTCCCATGCCACCCAAACTAGACAACCATTTCATTGAGAAATGCTCATGTCTGTATGTTTTGGAACAAGATCTGTGATTTGGGAGCACTATGAGGTTTGCCTGAGGCACACAGCTGTACCAGGTTGCTTTTTCCCCTGCTTTCCTTATTCCTCTTTTTGCATATTTTAAGCTTTCCTTTCTCTAAATGAGAGACAAGAGGGGAAATATAATCCATTCTAATGATCAACTGACAAAGTTTGCAATTTTTGGAAAGGACTGAATCAGTTCTGAAGAATCTAAATATGCTTCCATACATTGGCATCGTCCTCCTCCTTACGGAGCTGTACCTGTAATGGAGAGAAATCATGGAATGTTTTGGGCTGCAAGATCATCTAGTCCACCCCTCCTGCCATGGGCAAGAGTATCTTTCACTAGATCGGGTTGCTCAAAGTCCCAGATGAGCAAATAAAACTAATAAATCAATTGATGAACTGAACCTCTTATCTGAGTTATCCTTAGATAACGCTGCTCTGCAGATGCACCCCAAGTCTGACCTGACTTACTAGCCCATCTCCATCTTGTTTTCAACAGTGCCAACTGTGCACTGGTTTAGTCAACTGAATTGAAAAAAACAACAACAAACAAACAAACAAAAAACCCCACATCCCCTTGTAGACTCTAGGAGTCGTTAATACTCACTTTAAACTGTGACCCAAGATCTGAACCTAGATATCCAGAGGATATTCACCTTTTAAGCCACAGTTTCCAGTTCCTTGCTTATGGCTCATTCCTTAATGCAAATACAATTTGATGGTATCTGGTGCGTAAATCAATGATGTGGCTAAAGTCTCAGTCAACACTTCTCAGAATAAATGTCGCCATTTAAAATGTGGTAATCAAGCTTGTAAAAGAAAGGAAAGAAATGTCACTTGCAACCGAAGTGATTCTGTTAACAAGCTGGATTCCTGTTTCAGGTCTGATAAAGCCACTTATCTGACTGTATGGAAGGTCATAAGTAGTTGTAGGAACAGTGGAAAGTCCACACAAGGCTTTTTTGCCATCCTGCAACTTCTGTTTAAACTTTTAGTTGAATCATTATTTCAGTTCCTGGAGCGGAGTCATTTCATCTGCCTTGCACACGAACACATGCAAAGCAGCTCTGCACTATGGGGCAGGCACAGAACGAGCAAGCGACCTTGATTTTACAGGAGCACGTATTTGCCTGCACGTGGAAATGCAATGAGCTGCTCCACTCTTCTCAGGGTGTCCATGCAAGGATGCACAACTCGGGGTGAGAACCGCATTCCTCATCCAACCTCACCCCAGCAGATCCCAGGGCAAAAGCCAGGCCTTCACCTCAGTCCCACTGTGCAGATGGAGCCTCAGAGGAGAGACCTTGCGTACAATGTGACGCTACAAGGAAAAGGGTTTTGAGAGGACCAACGACTTTCAAAGGTGTGGAGCTTCAGTACCAGTATTTTGTGCTAAAATCATGTGCTTCTAGTGCATCTGTGAATGCCCTTTTATACAGCCCAAGTAATTAATTAATTAAAAGAGGTACCAACTCTCTGAAGGTTGTTTCTACAGCTGCCTTTGTACAGTATGCGCATGTCATTTGTTGAAATATTATAAGACCTTGTAAACCACAAGTGTTACTAAAATATTTTTTCCCACTCATGCTCCCTCCCCCTTCTTTATTTCAAGTCTATGTAAAACATTTTGCTAAAGATCCAGATTCTCCCACTGAAACTAAGTGCCACTTGTCTGGAAATAGCTCTCCTCTCTGCCTCAAAAAGCACCCAGAGCAGATGGCTAGAGACAAGATGCTCTGGTATCACAAGCTTACACTGGCTCTCTGATTACACGTCAGAGGAATGGTCAGAGGGAAGCATTAACTATTACAGGCTTCTTCATTGAAGGAACCAACATCTGGCTGAAGTGGCAGAGAACAATTCACGACAGTATTGAAGATGCCGAACTGGATCCATGTTTAAAACCTCCTAATGCTCAGCTTCGGTGCCAGGCCAGAGCAAGACAGAGCACTTCCAGAAAATTCCATTCAGGAGAAACAGACAATTCACGCTAACACTAAACCCCTGGAAGTCTTCCCTAAAGAACTGGAAAGAAAGGTCCTTAAAAGTTCAAGAGCTGCAGTCCTCATTTCAGAGGATACAGAGCTGTTTGCATCAAGCTTTATTTTTACAGTGTGAATCATTTCTCACTCGAAGGGAGCTCAGATTATTCTGCTGTCAGTATCGCAGCCACCAGCAGTGCTAAAAATACAAAAAGCTCCAAAGTCAGCCACTTTGTGTTGTCGCTCTGGACCTTTCTACATGATCAATGTGTCTCTTGCATCTACTGACAAAGGACAGGAGCAGGTGCTGACACCTTTCAGATCAGCCTGTTAAAGAGTGCAGGACCAGACCCACCCTCTGCACACACACTCAAGAAAAGGCTCTTGCTTCTCCCTTTATGCCCAAAAATAAATATTTGATTTTTCCTCCTGTTCTGACAAAGAACGGCAGCCTATAATTATAGCTAATATCATAAAGGCTGCTGTACTGCCACTCACTTTTTCTCTCAGCCATGCTTGAGAACCAAACGACCGTGCAGTTGCCTTTGCTGCACTAAACTAATGGCTTAGTTCACACCCAGCTCAAGAAGTCCTGCAGTTGTGACTCTTTTCCCTATGAAAAGGATGACGTGTGAACCAGAAAGCAGCAGAAGACCCTTCTCCAAAACCCCTTTACCTTTTTATATTTTAATTTGCAGCAATATCTTGAGAATATACATTACCAAACTTTGTCTACCACATGGCAGCTAGAGAGCAAGCCCGTAATGAGCCCTTCATTTTAATTGACTATTTACATATACTTCAACATCCACCCCCTCCGGAAGAGAAATTATCTTGCAACATATGAAGATAGCTGGGCTAATTATGATTTCAGTTGCCATGAAACAGACTTCAAATGCGGTCCCTCCCATCGTGTTATAAACAAGGTCTTGGGGTGTGGTTTGCTCAAGAAGGAGCAGTATCTGCAGCTTAACTAACAGTGTATGTTTCCACACATGGTGGGATTGTGCAACCACATGCCACTAGCTGTTGTAGAGGCCAGAACTGGGTTTTGCACCAACTAAGACAAATTCACAGAGAAGTCCAGTGGATATAGCTTTTGGGTCTGGAAACTGTTAAATGACTGCCTGATGGAAGAAAGAAGTGTGTTCAGGGAGGAATTGCTCTGAACCAGCCTCCTCCTGGATCTGGTTGCACAGCTGGGATTTGGGAGATGGGCTTTGGTCTCACCTCCTGTGGCCACCATAACAAGCCAGTTGGAAGTCAGGCTTCCTACCAGGTTTGATCTAGCAGCAGACTGATGGGCTGGCCTGTTTGTTTTTGCATCTTCACTTCCACAATAAGTGTTTTGTCTAGGAGAAACGAAAAAAAGAAAATGCACTTCGTAGTGCTGTTGGATCTGCTTTGAAACAGCTGTAGTTTGGCTGAACATGGAGGTTCAGGACTCACATTTGGTCTGGTTTACACAAGATAATATTTTATTCAGTGGCATGGGAATCTCATCTCACTTCCCTTGGCAGCGTTGCTCTTTTGTGTCTTATCTTTTAACTGGGTGATAAGGTGATATGGGAACATATAAAGGTACTCTATATATTAACAGGAGCTTTGATACTCACTGACTTCCAGCTTGTCATGATCTATAAGAAGAATTTGGCTGGCATCATGGAAATGAAGCCAGGGCAGAACACGTGTCTCTCAGAAAACAAGGTACATGACCCTGCCAGTACTGTCACTTGCCCAACAAAGCAATGAAAAGATAGGGGAGAGCCTCGAATCCGTTATTGATGTACCACCCTTCTTCCAAATGGAAAAGGGGGCTTCTCTCCACCATGCACCAAGCCGGTCCTCCAGCCAGGTTGTTACCCATGTCTTGACTTGGAGGCCACAGCGACACCAAGCCCGGCTTCCAGCGGAGAATGGGGCAAGGAGCTGCTGTCCCAGTAACAGCTGTTTAAAAGAGCAAAACTGTTCTGTTCAATGCCAAACCAAGGTTTTTGTTTTGTTCTTATCACGGAGCAGATTTGGAGAGAAGGCTCAAGATGACCTAAAATAGCGTCACTGGTCATTAGCAAACAAGACTTTTAAACCAACTATTCCTACAGCGCTCACAGCAAGCCAGGATGGGCTTGACATGAGAAAGTTAAAAGAAAATGCTGCCTGGACTTTCAGAGACTGCTGGCCAAGACATCGAGGGCTCTCGTACCTCTGCTCTTGTTTGTGCTGATGCAGACAAGGTTTTGTTGCAGAACTTTGTTCAGTGGAGATAAACCACCTGCTCTCTACACTCAGCATTCAGACTCCTAGGTGCATTGCCCTTCTTTTTATCCCTTGTCTTTTAAAGATTTGTAAAA
The DNA here is from genome assembly GCF_023634155.1 of Falco peregrinus. NCBI lineage: Eukaryota > Metazoa > Chordata > Aves > Falconiformes > Falconidae > Falco > Falco peregrinus. The sequence continues at coordinate 108,496,457 of NC_073725.1, read as the reverse complement.
TAAATTTTGTTGGATCACTTCAGCACTGAGTTATGTTCTGCAATATTTGTGAAATCCCTGTGTGGTAGGCTAGACGTAAGAGAGAGATCACTGCAAAGGGGCTGCTATATATTTTGCCCAACACCCTGTACACCATGAACGGCATTTATTCCCATTTATTCCCAGTGTAACTATGCCAAGCCCAAAGGAGTTTCATCTTGGAGGAATTTTTCCAACAAGTCTCACCTCGGGGCGGGGCGGGGGGGATTATTCTTCCCTGCCACCCCCCAAGAAAAACCAAACCAAAACATGTGGCTTAAGGCCAATACAGGGCTCTCCCAACCTTCGAGCTAAAGATTAAAATACTTTAAAAGCAAACAACTATTTGGTTTGTGTATTTATCCATCACCTTCCAGACAAATAACAAAGCAAAAAAATGGAAGGACTGCAAATATAAATGCTACAGGCTTCTCCTTACAGCTGTCCTTCACAGACATTTGCTTCCTCTTCCACACACACCCTTTTTAAAGATAAAATCCTATCTTCAAAGCTACCTCTTTAAACCACCACCGACTGCTTCACTGTTTTTGTTTTGTGTTTCAAGACAAATTCTCAGGTTTCAATCCATGCCTTTGGGTGCAGGTGAGTCAACTCTCATATGTAAAACACCTTCAAGGGGTGGGAGGCACTTTGAGTCTTCTGAACAGGGTTCAGCCAGCGAGGATGAGGAACCGGCCTCTGGACCATAACAAAGCCTGGTGCTGTGAGATATCTGTTCATGGACCAAGAGCAAGCCAAGCCAAGACCTCCAGTGCCTCTTCTCCCCTTGTACTGAGACAATGGATGAGCACAGGCTGTGACAGTGGTGGGGACAGTGATGCTAGAGCTTGATTACCCTAGAGCTTGATCCTGAGACCCAGGACTCACTCACTCCACAAAGAAAATACAGTTAGGATCATAATTAACCGAACAGCCAGAGCTGCGCTGTACACCTTCAGCAGATGCCATGTGAGATGAACTTGCATCCCAAACACCATGCTGCAGTCTACTTCAGTTGTGAGAAAAAGGTTGCTGTTTCCCAAACCCCACTTGTGTGAGCTTTCCTGCCCCATGGGTAGCCCCTGCTAAGCCATGAGCCCCCAGAGCCACCAGTCTGAAGTGCACAGTGAGCACAGAGGAGCTGATAATTGCATGCTGCTATTGCTATACGATTTAGTCACTTGTATATTTAATACAAGTCAACTATGCATTTATGTTGAAGATGGAGATAGATTCCCATGTTAGCAGCAGCATTTCCTAAAATGTTTTTTTTTTTTCAAAAACAACAACAAAAAAAAAACGTTATTATCAGGTCTGAACTCATTCAAATCAGCACAGCCCATTGATGCCAGCAGAGGTTCAGTTCATACTGGTCCAGGAAAGAACCTATGGCTATTAAACTTGCAACACACTGGGTTTGTACTTGAACTGGGCTGACTGTGCCCAGACTACTAAGTGTTTCTAGAAGGCCGATGGACCAGTGTTAATGGTTGGGATGATGTGGCTGCCAACAGAGAGGCTGCACAGAGCATTTCAAAGCCCAATTTTATTGCAACACTAAGCTGCATTGTCCTGTAAAAGCCTCAGGTAAAGGTTGTGATCAGAGCTGTGTTAAGTTGGAATCAGTGGCCTCCTAGAAATGCTGCCAAAAATGCCTCCATGAGGCTTCTTGGGTAGATAATGCTGCTCTTGCCTTTGCTTCCTATTGCTTGGGACTGGCTTTTCTCTTCCAGATTTTATTGACTTGCTTGCATCCCTCTTGCAGCCTCCAGCATCCCAGCCTCCTTAGCGCCCTCCATCCCCACTGCCTCCTCACCGTAAGGACAGATCTTCAGCATAGACCAGAAACATCCAAACCCAGTGGGGTACCAGCCTGGCCCACTCAGCATGGCTGGTATCTGGGGCCTACTGGCACAGGCTGTAGGGCATGTCCATCACACTTATGAATTATCTCCTTGCAGTCTCATTATCAAAATCAGAAGTTTATTTAATGCTTTCTCGAGTTTTCCTAGAGGGCTGATTCTTTGCTGTTGTCCTTATAGAACAGAAGTACATTTGGGATTTCTTTGAGGCTGACAATAGAAGGTATATAATAATACAGATTTATATTGCGTACCTTCTTATGGGATCCCCTGGTCCTTTACAAACCTCACGAGCATAACAAAACAACACAAAAAAATATGCAAACATGTTAATTGCAATATCTATCACTAAAATTTCAGTGCCTAGGTACTTTCTAACAACAGTCTGCAGTATAAACTACTACTACAAAAGCAAACACTACTTTTAACTTTTCAGTCAAGCTAAGAAGAAACAGGAGAATGAGCCAAGCCCCTCCTGGTGCAATCAGGTGCAAAGCCATTCAGCAGTGGCTTCACACCTGTTTACAAAGTCCAGCTCTGACTCAGCTCCTCAGTGTGCATCAAATCCTCAGCTTTGTGGAAAATAGGAGCAACGCTCCAGTCTCTGAGGCTTAGCAAGTTTTGGCCCTGTCTAATTCTGTGGGAAAATGCTTCCCAGTTGGGACCACTTGCTGCCAGCTTTCTACACAGTCTTGGGCTGTGTAATATCTTATCTAAGCTAGACAAAGAGGTCTCAAAGGTATTGTGTATCACATGAATACACCAAATCTAGTCTTCTATTAAGGAATCATTTGCTATACTGCAAATAGGTCCTTGCTCCCAGCAGGGAGCTGTTACAGTGCAGTCCTTCATCCAGTCAGGAACAACAAAAGAAGGAACCTGGATAATCATTGTGGGAAAGCATAGTTCAAAACCACCCAAGCACCTGACTGCTAGGGAGTGAGGCCACCACTGCTCCCACTGGCACTCCCCTGCATACCTTGATGAATCCTCTCTCTTGTTCAGATGCAGGAAAGACTGCTGTGAAAATAACACTCCAGGTCGCAGTAGATCACCGGACACTGAAAAATGCTTGTATGCAATTGTTCATCAGTTCCGTTAGCCTTTTGGCTATCCTCCTAAATTCGACAGTAATGTTTGTCATGTAAAGTCAATTCTGGGTTTATATTAAAAATGTCTTTATATGAACATTCTGCATTTTAAAAGGCAGAAGGCTGATGAGAGCAGGGAAACCAGGGACTAACATATGCCAATGGAGTGACAGAGAAAAAGGTTAGCAAATGCCTGTGCTGCTGCTGTTACAGCAGCATTGCTGTAGATCTAAGGATGGTTAACCAATTAATGTCTCCCTAAACTTCAGCGGCTTCTATTTCAGACCTGAAAAAAGATCTCTAGGGCCTCTTCTTGTCAGCTTTATTCCCAGCTCTAGCAGCCGGTTTTATTCTGAGATATTCTTCCCCGAAACCTTGTCTTGCTGGTGCTATTAGAGACAGGCATCTGTTTCACTCTTCCCAACATCCTGCATTTAATTGAAAAGTTTTACAAGGCACAAACCCCAGGTTTTCATCCTGGACAACTTCACACAAACAGAGAATTGGAAGAGCAGCCAACGAGGGTGATGAACTTCCAGCCGGCATGTAACCACAGAGGTCCCACACTTGAGCCTGTCTCCACCAGGACAAGGACATCGCTAGCAACCAGGTATTTGCTAGTGCTGGCTCCTCCTCTGGTCCCACGTCTAAACATTCAAATTTCATTATAAGGCCTGGGAATGGTGATCATGTCACTAAGTAAGAACCTCAGTTTCCATTCATGTGGTTAGAAAGAAAAAAGGAAAAACCCCTTATTAACCAGATTTTTGATTACCACAGGTTTTCAGCGCTGCAAGTCTCAATTAACAGCTGTCCAGCAGAGACACACCAGTTTGCTTTCTGAATGACCTATGCATACAACACTGTCAAAGCTTTGACTCAAAGCTATTTGCGGGGAAGGGGATGGCAGACACAGCGTGTGGGACAAACTTGAATGCCTACCCTGCTCAAGCCTCTCTCAGAAGCCATTCAGAAGGACTTTAGGAGATTAGCCCTTCAGGCAGAGGTGAATTTTAGATATCCTCCTTTGATACCGCAGAGATGTACACCACCAGTTTCTATCACTGTCAGTAGAAGCTAATGTCAGGCCTCTGCAGGCAGCCCTGTGACCTTCTCTTTAAAGATTTATCAGCTTTACACCGTAACACTGATACCAGCCAGCTTTTAAAAACAGCCTCCAGGTGCACAGGCATGAGCCTGCTCACAATTACCCTGATTAAGCCAAAACCAGAATTCATTCCTCATTGCTAATAAGGAAAACAGAACAAAAATGAAGCTGCCGTAAATAAACCAAAGGCCAACTTCATCCCCCAGCTGTACATGAGCTGGAAGGGGTCAGTCAGGGAAGACAAGATAATTGAGTCTGGAGAACACTGCCAGGGATGGGGCTGCATACCAGCCTCTGTGCCTCATGCTCCCCCAGCACCACCAGCAAAGCAAATTCTGCTTGTTTCTTGTGTAACCGTATGGACTCTGGACTAGACAGCAGTCAAACAGGGACAGCCACGGCCAGTCTAGACACATCTGTGCCAGTGGTACAGGAGGCTCGACTAGATACCCATAAGCAGGCTAGTTGCAGTGCTGCGGGATCAGTGCAGAAAAAAGTCATCTTAGGTGAGTTTTTCAACAAGGGGGTAAACTTCTGTGCCAGATGCTCTACGGTCACAGGGAGGCAGAGCTCCGGGTATTGGTGGCTCTGCTGGTGGCTGGCAGCTAACGGTTTGGCTCCAAATGGCTTTAAGCACATCAGCGTCTGCTACACTTCAGGTTGGAGCAAGATGACTTGAGGTTCCTCAGTGCACCTTTCAAACCACAGTGAAGGGAAGCCATAAGGGAAAGATTGATGATATACATGAAGCAATAAATTAATTCACTAAAAAAGCTCCCCTTGTGACAGCATCTTTCTCTCTGTGAGTTTTCATTGCATAGCTGTACTCCCCTTTGGTTTGTCCACCGTCTTCTTCCTTCATTAAAAATAAGAAATTCAAACCCTGCAGCTAATTCAGATAAGAAGACTATAAATATTGGATATGTGCTCTGCACCAAAACACTGTACAGCCTCACATTTTCTTTTAGGAAAACACTTCCAAAATGCAGTAGTAGAAGGATCAACTTAAGCCATGCTGCTGTAACCCAGACCTTATTTTGCTCCTCCTGCCACCATTGTACTTTTGTGTGTTTCCCTCCTTGATGAATTACATCTCACAGAAACCTGGCCTGGCTCTTAGCTACTCATACAGCAGTGGGGTTGGCTTTAATCCACCTTGATGCTTTCACCACTGAAGGACTATGAGAGGCTGAACCTGTCTCAGTGCAACTTAGACTACGCCTCTCGTAATCCTGGCAAAAGAAAATGAAGCAACAAAGACCAAGGGACTGAGAGCAGGGACATCTGTGCTTTCAGGGAAAGCTGCTAGGAGTCTGTTAGGAGGGGGCTGTGTCCCTTCTCTTACCATCTATTTATTCAGCCAGGACTGGATGCATTAGCCATGTCGTAAGGCACCGTCACCCCATTACATCCCATGGGAAACTCATTTCCATATGAGTTAAAGTTTGCTACAGCTGAAGGGAGTTGTGCAAAAGGAGCCCGTTAAAATGTAACTAGTCATCGGATGTGCCAGTTAATCATCTACTTTGAAGCTTGTCCCCTTTGATAATAATTTTCCATGGTTGCAGAAATAAAGCTTAACCGGTCATTGGCTTCAAAAATGACCTTGTCTGACAGGGAATGTAGGAGAGGAAACAACAGTAACATGACTTTCTTATGTAAATTCTAGATGAGGGGAGAAGGGGAGAAAAATACTGCTGGCAATTTCCAACTGACTCAGCAATTTACCTCAACCAGCCTGTAACCTGCCCCCCATCATCTCCAGGCACCAAAGAACCACCAGGTCTTGCCCCCAGGAGCCGCAGGGTAGTGTCAGTTTACAAGGGCAGTCTGCGTGCTGTATTTTCTCTAAGAGTTCTCTAAGAGTCCTACTGATGTGGTTTATTAGACACAAGAGATGCACGCTGGGGAAAGCACAGAAACTACAACTTTTGGACCTGACCGATGAGGTGCTGGCAGCAATGGATGCCTTTCTGATTGGCCACCCTGAACGGGGGCCAGGACACTACTCAAGAAAGTACTGCAGGGACAAGCTGGTTCCAGTTGTCAGCAAAGGCAGGACCAGCTGAGAGCTTTCTTCCTGCAGTTACTGACCTGTCTTGAAGATATACAATGGAAACATAATAAAGTATTTAAAAACCCAAATGAAAGGTAGGAGAGTTTCTAAATAGATACTGAGCACGACAACCGTGCTCGCTGCATCCAGGATCAGTAGAAGCAAGAGGTTAAAACACTGCTTTTCTGCTGGACTCACAGTGTTAATACAATTATACTGCTCAGCATGATGTAACTCCAACATCATGTGTAAAACTATTATAGACTGTTAATGATGGGATGGAAACAAATCCTAACTTTTCCTAGACAGACAAGCAACAGCACAAAGCAAAGGAAAAAGATAAGACAAAAACATCACCAGATGTGAAAACCTCAGCTTGCTGTGATACCCATGTTGGACTTTCCCTGGCAGCAGCATCCACTCAGACAAGATGCTAGAGAGTCAGGGCTGGTCACACACATGGTCACCAGAAGATTTTTTGGGGGACGAGGCAAAAGGAGAACATAATTCACTGCCAGATTTCAGGAAATTTAAGTCACACGGTAATATGGATAAGTGACTAGAGAGACTGTCAAAACAGAAAAAGTTCCTAGCATGATTCTTCTCTTTTCAAAAGCACCTTGCTTAAGACTTACAGCTCCACTTTGCTGACTGGTAATAAAATTAAAACTTAAAAATCCCTAAAAACATGGCTCACTTCAATGAGATCATAAATCAACAAGGTGAAGAAATATCAATTCATTTATGTAATTATTTATCCCATGACCTAAGATAAAATAGGTTAGTCAAAACCTGAGAGAGAGTTAAGTATCTAAGGGAATATTTGTTTAAAGTAATAATATATTAAAAAAAAAAAAAAAATGTTTTGAATCAAACCACACTGAAATCAGAAGTTTGCACAACTCCTCACAAATCAAGAGCTCCCCAGCCAGAAGGTGCCTTCTTTCCCTGCACATGACCACTGGTGGTCTTGGTTTCACTGGACACTTGCACAGTGCAGGCTTGGAAGAGGGCATTAGGACATTTTTTTCCACTGAAAGGGTTGTCAGGCATTGGAAGAGGCTGCTCAGGGAAGTGGTTGAGTCACCATCCCTGGAGGGATTGAAAAGACCTGTAGCTGTGGCGGTTAGAGACACGAGTGTCCCTGAAGGGTGGGCTTGGCAGTGTTAGCTTAATGGTTGCCCTTGATCTTAAGGGCCTTTTCCAACCTAAATGATTCTGTTCTTTCTAAGAAAAGGTTTTCTTCCTGTGGTTTTCTTCAGTATTTTAATACCACTTGAAAAAGCCGAGGATGGGATAAATGTCCCTCCTCCTCTTTGTCGGACACTTGCTCCGTGCTTTGGACTGCCTTCTCCTTTATCTAGTGGACGCCTCCTCCTCCATACTTGCAGCTGTTCTTTGTGTTTACACCACTGCGCAGATTAAACACCTTGCATCGTGTTTTCTTAACAGACACCACCCCAGTGAAATGACAACAAGCAGTATGAGGACGTTTCTGCACATGTCAGAGGTGGCCAGCTGAAAAAGTGCCTGAACAGAGCACTGGGGTGCCCAACGCCGCCGCCGTCCCCGCTCCTCGCTGCAGACCCCCCTGGATGCAGCTGGACACAGCACGGTCCCCTCATTGCCCACAGCCCTTCAACAGCTTCGTTGCCTGCGGGGCGCTGCAGTCCCGCCAGCGGCGGCTCTGCCAGTGAAAAGCAGCAACAGAAGTTGCTCTTCAGCAACTGCTCCTCCGGCTGCTCCTTTCTGCCAGGCCACCGTTTTCAAACGTCACCGTGACGTCGCATTGTGATGTCACCACTATGCAGCACGGGCATCACAATGCCGTGCCGGAATATCTGCTGGGACCCACAGCCAGCCAGTGCCAGCTGGCCTTTGCTTGCTGACTGGCAGGACCAAGGCCTGGCTCTCCACGGTGCTGGCCACCGAGGCAAGCTTGGCACAAAAGCAATGGAGCGGGAGCTGTCTGCTCAAGTAACACCATCCCTGCCTGCTCCAGAGGAGCTGGGGCAGTGGGCAGACACGACTTGTGCTGGCCCTCCAGGACAGGGGGAAAGTGCCCCCCGGGACGCTGCCACGCAAGTGGTAGGGGAGGAGCGGCACGTCCAACCGGGGGGTGACGGACATGACACCAAACAAGTCCCTCCTGCTTCCAGCAAGAGCGTGGGCCAAGGCAGTGGGCTCCTGTCGCTCCGCTTTCCACAGAAGCTTTGGACGATGGTGGAAAGCGACCAGTTTCGGTCCATTTGGTGGAGCAAGGGAGGAAAATGCGTGGCCATCAACGAGAAGCTCTTCAAAGAGGAGGTGCTGGGCAGGGGAGGACCTCTGCAGGTTTACACCAGGCAGAGCATGAAGAGCTTCCTTCGCCAGATGAACTACCACGGATTCATCAAAATGCAAGGGGATGGCGAAAGATCTGCCTCCCTGCCTGAGTTCCTGGCAGAAGAAGCAGCAGCTGCTGCTCACAGCAAGGTAGAGCCATTGCTCCGCACATCCACTAACGCTCACAGGGGTCTTGGGGGAGGGACGGACCTTCGCGTCGCATAAGGCCTCGCAATAGAGGGGGCGGGGAGGGCAGCGAGCGGTCCGGTTTTAGTTTCCTCCTCGGGGCGTTTTCAGGAAGGTTTGAGTTAGTCTTTCTGGCTAGTAGAAACGTGGATAAAGTACAGTTTGGTTATACCTGCTTAGTTTGAAGCCGTTCCATGGAAAGACAGGCTCCGTGTAACCTCATTGCTCTGAATGTCTTTGCTACGTGTCTTGCTGCACCAAATCTGAAACCTTCCGACCGAATGCCAAGAGGATACACTTAAGGACCCCAGCGTTACCTCCCTGCTCATGCCCACCCTGGAGTTGCTGAACAGTCATGGTATTTGGCTTTTGAAAGCACTTCTTATGCTTTTGAAAAGCCTACGCTGCTCTTGCTGCCAGGGGTGGCGGTGACTGAACAGAACGTTTCACGTAACCTTTCGGCCTCAGCTTGAGGTTTCAGCCGTCCCCGAGAGTCCCTTCCACTATCCATGTTTGTCTTGTGCAATTCAGAGTCTGGGTTCTCGTAGCTTGGGCTTTTCCAGGCTTGGGATGGCGGCAACTGACTCTTCTCCTTTGCTTCTTCTAGGTACTCTACTACTATAACCCCCTCTTTAACAGAGGGCATCCCCACCTGCTGGAAAAGTGCCAGAGGAGGGCTGGCCTCAAGCGGAAAGCCCTGGAGATGGATGAGGGGCAGCCCTGCAGAAGACCAGGTGGCCAGCCTGCAGGGGACATGCCAGCGTCCACCAAGCGATGGGCTGAAGCACCTCCCAGCCTCGGTGCCACCCGTCCATCTCCACCGGCAGCTGCTCCCGCACTTCCAGAGCCGGCGGGAGCAGCGGGCAGCAAGAACTTCAGCCCTGTGGCCCCCTCCTCCCCACCACCACTCTCAGCTCTGCCAGCGTCCCCAGCACCACTCTGCAGACAAAGCCCTCCAGTCCCCCACTGCCCCACCTGCACCTGCCACCTCAGGACTGCAGACGCCATCGGACCCCAGCGCGGCACAATCTAAAGAGACAGAAAGAGTCAGCAGCCCGTCATGAGTGTCCGATGGTTGTTGCTAAGGAGTGCAGCTTAGAAGAGCTGATGAGAAACTGATTGAACAATAAAGCTTTTCCAGTTGTCCTGTCCTGTTTGCACAGTGGAAGCCCAGACCTGAGTTTTTATTTCACCTAAGCAGAAGCGAGCCCACAAGCCATTTAATCGTCTTCCATTAACAGTTAAGCTCTAGATTCTTAGCCTTACTGAGTAAAAAGATAGATGGTGTTTGCATGATGCATGCACTGAGGGTGTTCTTCCTAATGGCAACATCTGAGCGAAAGGGGGATGCCATCAAGAACCGTGGAGACTACATACTTGTTTAAAGTAAGAATATATTAAAAAGAAAAAGGTTTTGAATCAAACCACACTGAAATCAGAAGTTTGCACAACTCCTCACAAATCAAGAGCTCCCCAGCCAGAAGGTGCCTTCTTTCCCTGCACATGACCACTGGTGGTCTTGGTTTCACTGGGCACTTGCACAGTGCAGGCTTGGAAGAATGTCCCTGGCAGGGCTGCTGAAGTGAAGTCTCTGAACTTTCTTGGTGCTCTGCTTCAAGCCTGCTTCCCCAGGTAAACTGCCCAACAGCTGGAAACCTGGTGTTTCCAGATCCACTCAGCTATTTTTCCCAGACAAATGGGATCTCAGGTCACCTACTCAGTGGAATCGGTAATTTGGACATTGTCCACAAGGAAACCTGGAGCTGCACTTTGGACTCTGCAAAAGTTCAGATCCCAAAACACCTTCATGTCAGCAACTTCAGTTGCATTGGAAATGTACCAACCGACTCCAGTGACACTACTTGCATATACAGATTGAGACCACACCAGGAAAAAAACTAGAGTAAAAAGGAAGGGAGGATGCTTAGAAGAGTCTTGCAGCTGTGAGGCATCGAGTACTTATTGTTGTGTAACAGGAAAACTCTCCAGTGCCATGAAGAGCACAAAGATGCTGTTTATATTCGCTGCCTAGTTTCAGCAAGCTATTTTGTACTAAATTTCCCTGCTGGTCCAGCTGCACTGTGATAGCAGGTGTCTGCTAACATCAATCACATGTTATTGCATTTTTCCCTTCCACCTTCAGGTGTAAGACACAATGCATCACTGTACAATAGGAGGGGAAGAAGATTCCGCCTAATTTCCCATAGGATGCAATATTTATCCTGTAAGTGCGGATTAACTGAATATCTTGCTAGTTTTGTGTCAAGGCTTGTAAGAAGTGGTGACTAATCCTAGCTAGTGGGGATTAACAATGTTTGCTGTGGGAAATGTGCCAGACTTTTCAGTTATATCATGTCTTACAAACAGACTGCAATAATTCTACATGGATACAACTGTGTTCTTGCCACAGCACAGGGATAACAGGGTACATCCTTTCTATTTTTAATGCCACAGGCTAGAGAGCAAGCCCCAGCAAGAACATCCCATGCACAGGCAGCGGTACCAGAGCCTGTTGTTCTCTTAGAGCAGGGCAAAAGGAGAAGGATCAGGTGTGCAGCCAGGAAGTCCTGAAGTTACTCCTTAAGAAGCCACAGTTGTGTGTGCATCACCCATGCTACCCTCACAGATCAACACACGCACGCTCACACACCTTCCAGAAGGAGGGAGCACCAGAAGGCCATGCACAGCAGCCTTGAGAAGTGGTGCTGAAGACTCAGGTTCCAAGCAGCACACAAGGCCACTTTGACAGTTGTGGAAGATCACATCCTTAAGGAAAAAAGCAAAAAGAGCTAAAAACTAGCTAAGGAAGGGGGTGACCACTCCAGCTGGTGTAAAAACCATCTGCTCAGTTTAGACTAAGTTACAAGGACACAACTGAAAGCAAATGTAGTATCACAGCTCATTAGTTGACCACTTAGATGCTAGGCTTCCTATGGGATCCAACATCTACTGCAGCTGCAAAGCCAATCACTTGTGTTTAAGCCCCCATTTTCAAGGCTGTGCCCTTTAGAGGAACCTGGTCTTGGACTGAGCTGCTGACCCATGAGACAGCTACCAATGGCCCTCTCTGTATGAGGACTTCTCTCGAAACCAGCTAGTTCAAGTTAAGGACAATCGATGTGAGCAGGACAGCTGGGGTGCTGGTCACCTTGGAGAGGAGGCACTGAAAGCACAGAGGGGGAGACCAGGATGGTAACTGTGGCGAGCAGCACCACTGCAGACCTGCAAGAGCTTTCTGATGTTGTTCCGCTCACTTTTTACGGTCAGCCACAACACTTGGGCAAATATAACTGGTATGTAGTAAGCAATCCCAGAGGCCCTTGCAAGAAACCTTTCCTACATGTCCTTTTCCAAGCAGCTGCACACGGTAGCTAGAGTTGCAGAACATCACAATTACAGGCGGGTTTGGCTGCCTCACTTGCGAGGTGCAGTATCCAGTACCACAACCCAAACAGCTTCTGCATTCTTTACCCTGCTCTTGACCTGTGTACAGTTAAATTCACTACGCTAGTAGCTAGAGGGCAACAAAACACTGACAGGACATGGCCTACAACAGAAATCCAGGTGCCAAAATACTATTTTTCTGGCCTCTGCTTCTGCCCAAAGCAGCTTCTTTCCCTGCAGGCACCATCCTGGCTAAAGGAGAGCTGCTGAAGGGAAACTCCAAGTGCTGCAGCAAACCAAGAGCTCCAGTTGGCAAGCACAAGCATCCCGCTAGGTTCTTACCCAGAAACCCTTTGCCATGCAACTGTGTTGTGCAGAGGTGCAGCTCGCTCAGCTTTTCATTTCACTGCCACAGCATAATGGGGAGACACAAGACTCCTTAGAGTACAGGAAAGAGGTCTGTGATATGGTACTCAAAGTAGGTTGGAGTAATACTGCCCGTCTTGCCGACTCTGGCTCATTTCCACACGCCCATAGCCAGACCAAGGGCTTGACTCAACATCAGTTGGGAGCTTCCATTTGGTTTCAAAGACCTCTGGATCAAAACCAAGCCAAAATAAATACATAAACAAAACAAACCACAGAGGCTTAGCTTGTAAGTACTGCTCTCCCGCTCGCTGACCCGACAGAGTCCAATACCCAGGAACCAAACCACTTTTCTTCTGAGTATAACTCTTCTGCATTCAGACACACCCAGGGAAGCTTTACACACCATACAAGACAAAACTCCCTTTCTGTGCTCCTCCTGGAGCTCTCTTAACGAGCTACATATTAACTTTGATTTCTCCCACATGTATCAGTAATTATTACTACTTAACAGTACTCCAAGATGCTTGCGAGTAACAGTAGCGCAGAAGTAATTACAGGAAAAGGAACATCTACTTATGAGTAAGGTATGTGCAGTTGAACAGAGTATTTTGCAATGGCACGACTGCCCAGTGACAGCTGTCCCAGCACACCAGAGATGGCTAGGCATTTTTCAGATTGGTCCCTGGTGACTGCACCCACTTCCACAAGAAGCTCGGCTAGAAAGGCAGAAAAAAACCCATCACAAAATGGCCCCCAGTCCATTCATGAGGCCACTCTGTGACAGAGGAGACTTCTAAATCCAGATTCTGCATCTAAACAGAGGGGGGGGTTTGAACATGGGTCTTGTGTCTCACCTAGCAGTGCTCTCACCAGCTAACTACAGAGAAGAGCACCACCACACACTGGTTTTCTGAATATTTCCATATGAAATATTGAATTTCTGGTTTATTAGTTTAGCTGTAGTTATTTGCCCAACACAAACAAAAGCTGCAAGCAGCTTAAGACTGGTTGAAAACGCACTTTGGGAAAAAAAACAAGCTTGAAGCAGTATGAATGGCAAAGGTGAGTTTAGGCTTTACACGTGTTTCTTCTGGCTACTGTTCATCCCTGGGTCTCTGCTGGCTGATGCAAATGTAGCCAGACACCATCATCCCCATTTTGCATTCAAGAGAACAGGGAGACAGGGAAGGGAAAGGCAGGATGTCTTGCAGGCAGAGCTGCTGCTTGCTCCACTGAGCTACATTCAAACAAAAGGTTGACCCGGTGAGGTTTCATTGCTCATGTATGGACATCTTGCTATCAGCAAAGACAAGTTTCTCCTGTTTGTAAATGCTTATTTAAGTAACAAAGTTAAACATTTCCATTTATTTCTCATTCCCGCATTCCTACAATCATACAAGTCCTCCTTGTGATTTTCAGGTAGCTCTGAAATTTGCTGGGAACTACAGGAAGCCTCTCTTTTCAGCAGGCAGGTCTCCAACGTCATGTAAGCCAAAACCAGAAGTGAAGCATGATGCGGAGCAAGGCTCAAGCTGCTACATTCCCCAAGCCTACCAACTTGGGGTCCCCATTTGCTTGGCTGCACGTAGCAGCAGGGCTGGGCAAGAAAGCAGAAGCTCGAGGTGGCACTAAGTCAGGAGCAGTTGCAGGGAGGTGGACAGGAAGGACAAGGAGACCAGAGGTGGCTAGGCTGGGGTAGGGAGGAAGGTGGTTACAGTGAAACCTACTCCAAAAACATCGGGCTTTTCTGCTTCAGATCACTCAGTAAAACGTGGAACAGGAAACCTACTGCCAACCTCAAAGAAAGCTTTGGTCATCTCCAGGCTGCTGCAAAAAGAGCTGCTCCCACAGCATTTGGAAGTCCTGTCTCCACCTGTCCGCTCCTGTCTTCCTTGTACTGAACATTATGTTTAATGAATCATGCACCAACCTCCCTCCTTGATTTATTTGCTGAAAAGAGATTTGTGTGGGGTGGCAATTAAGGAGGTAGAATGTGATATTCATCAGTTTGTGTGCCGCTGAACCTGACCACATCCTGGTGCAGCAACTCCTCACAGGTGTTCAGATACTGTGGTAATAGGTGTTTGTCCAAAAAACACAACACAACGATTTCAACACCGCCCAGCGAAGGAGAACTTGCTGTTCTGTGCCACAGAGATGGGCTCCACAGCTGTGCCCAGGAGGCCGATAGGAAAAGCAGTCGCGTTCTAATTTTCCTAAAACAGGCTTTAATGACTAAACTCATTAATCCTATTGCCAGGCACTGTTTCCAACCTGCTGTGGGACAGAGCCCATCCACGGCATGGGCATTAAGCTGTACATCTGAGGGTCTCAAGCCCAGATGCCTTCAAAATGGGTAAGCATCAGGAGCTGGACAGAAGTCTCACACCATTCCAGCAAGCTACGCATGGCTAGTGAAGGCCACACACACAGATGAGTCAGCTGCCCATTCTCTTTTCTCTGCAACTTTGCCTTCCTCCCAAAGTACTACATTGGCACGCACAAAGTTAGAAGAGGACATGGGAGCCACCAACACAACTCTCCCTAACCGCAGGAAGCCTTACAGCAAAGCTTTGCCTCTACTAGTGCCCACAGAGCACCTGTCCCAGGACTCTTCTGCTCCATACCTAGATACTTCCCCAGCCTCACAGGGAGCTGAACACCTGTAACAGAAGAGTCGATACCTATGCATGCCATAAAGGGGGAGCAGGAGACACAAATTATGCTGCCCACACATAGCCTAGGCCCCTGCGTTGCTAAAGCAACTTCTGCCTGAACCTTGCACCAGACTGGCTTTTACTTCTGGCCCTCCATCAGGATGGTTCACAAACTTGCCCCAGTCATACCGCCTTCCAGAGGTCTACTCTGACCTCCAGGAGAGGCATGCCTGCCCTCACCTCCACTAGGTAACCCATCCTTCCTACCCATTTCCCACAGTATTTAATATTTGATGACACTTTGGGGTGATCCTTACAAGCAGCCCCATCCACTCACCACGAGAGTCTGCAAACCTTTTGCCCAGTTCTTGCATTCTGGTGCACTCCTAACAGCACAGAAACAGCTACCGTGATCACCACGCATCTTCACCAGACTTGCAAGCAACAAGTGACTTACGCAGTCTCTTGCAAAGGTCAGGCTTTTGTGGGTCTGAATTAAAAACTTTCCCTTGGGACTCCGCTGGACTTGACAAAAAGCGCAGTTATTACACCATCAAAGGCAAGAGGTGGGTTCCTCAGAGAAAGGGGAAGAAAGCATATGGGCTGGGCAGTTCCATTCCCTACAGGTTTTTCATCAACCTTCAGAGATCTCAGTCAAGTGCAGGACTGTAATCTAAATATCGCAGTGGATAACATATTACAGATCTAAACTGTACACACCAGGTAACCTAGTACACATAATATATAAAAATATTTAAAATAATTTTATACTAAACCCCACACTCTCCTAAAACTAAGTAAAAAGGAATATACCCACATTCTTTGTTTAGCTCACTTCCTTATGTATTTTCTTTTTTTAATATATATAAATTTACATATTTTATTTTAACATGGTAATAGGAAAGTTGTGAAACACAAATACTTTCTCTTTTTACTCTTCATCATTACGTACAATGTTGACTGCTCCCACTCACAAAGATTAGAAATATTTTGTAAACAGCAAATGCACTTAGCTGTGCAGATTTTTTTCCAAGGCTTTCTCAGTTCTGCTGACGTAAAACCTCACATTGATCTATTAAAATCACTCTTTTGTTTAAGTACCTTCTAAAAGGCCATATACCTTTTCATGGCAATGACCATGGTCTTTAACCTGTACTTTTCGCTATCATTACAAAACTACAAAACCCAGACCTACTCACACCACATTTCTGACCAAGTTACAGTTCCGTTTGAGAATATTCAATTTGTGATGACCCAAACATACTGGAAAACATTCCCTAAACCTTGGCTTCTTTTCTCGTTTTCCAGGCTTGATGCTCTAATTATTCTGGAAGCTCTTGTTCAGAGAGATAAGAGCTGTATAATTTGTGAACCTTCCTAACGGCTTGGTTTCACACTTGCCTTTCTAGAATTTAGATGAACATTTTACCTATGTCAGATATTGTTTAAAAGTCTAGTCCTGTGCAATATAAATGTTATCTAAAAGTATTTTTATAAAAGCCCTGTATGAAATGCTTGAGTCTTTCAGGTCCTCAATAACTTATCTAAGCACTGATTTGGAAAATGTCCTAGTACAGGACTTCACTGCTGCTTCTATTCAGCCACAGCCATCACCACTGGAGTGTTCAGCTTCTTAGGCAAGAACTAAATGCCTTTGTTTGGCACTAAATGGTTAACAACTGACATGATATTTTTAAGTTAACTATGTCAATTATTATGTCAATATTTCAATTTTTCAACTGGCTTAGGAGTTCAGTGTTGCTTTTGTTGCTTTTCTGCTCTAATGTTCTAATTCCTCTTGTGCAACACCCCCCCACACATTCTCCCATGTTCAGCTGTTTAATAAACCATTTCCACTTGTACTGCACGTGCAATCTATGCCAGAAACATTAACTGTAGATTTTATAGCTGTTACTTAGCTAGTATAAATATTATCACCCAGTCTTAATAACCAAAATTTTGCAATATACCTTTATAGTGTCAATGATCACACAATTTAAAATATTAACCACTTGCTGTTGGCATAGCATCTTCTCATTTGAAGAAAGATTTAACAGAATTTCTTGAACTACAGATGCTTTGGAGAAATTAGCCTTTGATTAAAAAAACCTAGACTCTCTGGACAACTGGACTGCTTCTTAATTACAACAAAGAACAGGTGGTTCCTCTTCACTAAGACTGCTAAGAATGTAGGTGCTTCCTTCAGCACTGCTTTGATAAGCAGATGGCATATGGTCATTTCTTCAACGTGGAGCATGTAGTAGTTGGACATGGGGCAGGTCCACTGCAAATACTGCCTTCCTGTCCATCCCCATGGCAGAAATGATTCAGAGAAAACAGGTTGGCCCTGACTCCTGTCCTGTGCTAGGAAGTGGCACCTAGAGAGCAGGGGATGCCAGGAACAGGATTCATTGTATTGGAGATGATGCTTCTTCATTGCATTACAACAGTGAAAAGATATAAGATGGTGCTGGCCCTGTCACACCCTTCCCTAATAGTTTGCCTCCCTTCTTTCATTCAGATTGAGTTTTGAGCCCCTCACTCCAAGACAGACACTGAGGTGCTGGAGTGCATCCATAGAGCAATGAAGATGGTGAAGGGTCTAGAGAACAAGTCCTATGCAGAGCAGGTGATGGAATGAGGGTTGTTCAGCCTGGAAAAAAGGAAGCTCAGGGGAGACCTTATCGCTCTCTACAGCTACCTGACAGGAGCTGGTACATAGTGAGATGCCCGCCAGTCTCCCAGGTAACAAGCAGTAAGAAAAGAGGAAATGGCCTCACGTTGCACCAGAGGAGGTTTAAACAGGACATTAGGACATTTTTTTCCACTGAAAGGGTTGTCAGGCATTGGAAGAGGCTGCTCAGGGAAGTGGTTGAGTCACCATCCCTGGAGGGATTGAAAAGACCTGTAGCTGTGGCGGTTAGAGACACGAGTGTCCCTGAAGGGTGGGCTTGGCAGTGTTAGCTTAATGGTTGCCCTTGATCTTAAGGGCCTTTTCCAACCTAAATGATTCTGTTCTTTCTAAGAAAAGGTTTTCTTCCTGTGGTTTTCTTCAGTATTTTAATACCACTTGAAAAAGCCGAGGATGGGATAAATGTCCCTCCTCCTCTTTGTCGGACACTTGCTCCGTGCTTTGGACTGCCTTCTCCTTTATCCAGTGGACGCCTCCTCCTCCATACTTGCAGCTGTTCTTTGTGTTTACACCACTGCGCAGATTAAACACCTTGCATCGTGTTTCCTTAACAGACACCACCCCAGTGAAATGACAACAAGCAGTATGAGGACGTTTCTGCACATGTCAGAGGTGGCCAGCTGAAAAAGTGCCTGAACAGAGCACTGGGGTGCCCAACGCCGCCGCCGTCCCCGCTCCTCGCTGCAGACCCCCCTGGATGCAGCTGGACACAGCACGGTCCCCTCATTGCCCACAGCCCTTCAACAGCTTCGTTGCCTGCGGGGCCCTGCAGTCCCGCCAGCGGCGGCTCTGCCAGTGAAAAGCAGCAACAGAAGTTGCTCTTCAGCAACTGCTCCTCCGGCTGCTCCTTTCTGCCAGGCCACCGTTTTCAAACGTCACCGTGACGTCGCATTGTGATGTCACCACTATGCAGCACGGGCATCACAATGCCGTGCCGGAATATCTGCTGGGACCCACAGCCAGCCAGTGCCAGCTGGCCTTTGCTTGCTGACTGGCAGGACCAAGGCCTGGCTCTCCACGGTGCTGGCCACCGAGGCAAGCTTGGCACAAAAGCAATGGAGCGGGAGCTGTCTGCTCAAGTAACACCATCCCTGCCTGCTCCAGAGGAGCTGGGGCAGTGGGCAGACACGACTTGTGCTGGCCCTCCAGGACAGGGGGAAAGTGCCCCCCGGGACGCTGCCACGCAAGTGGTAGGGGAGGAGCGGCACGTCCAACCGGGGGGTGACGGACATGACACCAAACAAGTCCCTCCTGCTTCCAGCAAGAGCGTGGGCCAAGGCAGTGGGCTCCTGTCGCTCCGCTTTCCACAGAAGCTTTGGACGATGGTGGAAAGCGACCAGTTTCGGTCCATTTGGTGGAGCAAGGGAGGAAAATGCGTGGCCATCAACGAGAAGCTCTTCAAAGAGGAGGTGCTGGGCAGGGGAGGACCTCTGCAGGTTTACACCAGGCAGAGCATGAAGAGCTTCCTTCGCCAGATGAACTACCACGGATTCATCAAAATGCAAGGGGATGGCGAAAGATCTGCCTCCCTGCCTGAGTTCCTGGCAGAAGAAGCAGCAGCTGCTGCTCACAGCAAGGTAGAGCCATCGCTCCGCACATCCACTAACGCTCACAGGGGTCTTGGGGGAGGGACGGACCTTCGCGTCGCATAAGGCCTCGCAATAGAGGGGGCGGGGAGGGCAGCGAGCGGTCCGGTTTTAGTTTCCTCCTCGGGGCGTTTTCAGGAAGGTTTGAGTTAGTCTTTCTGGCTAGTAGAAACGTGGATAAAGTACAGTTTGGTTATACCTGCTTAGTTTGAAGCCGTTCCATGGAAAGACAGGCTCCGTGTAACCTCATTGCTCTGAATGTCTTTGCTACGTGTCTTGCTGCACCAAATCTGAAACCTTCCTGCCAGATGCCAAGAGGATACACTTAAGGACCCCAGTGTTACCTCCCTGCTCATGCCCACCCTGGAGTTGCTGAACAGTCATGGTATTTGGCTTTTGAAAGCACTTCTTATGCTTTTGAAAAGCCTACGCTGCTCTTGCTGCCAGGGGTGGCGGTGACTGAACAGAACGCTTCACGTAACCTTTCGGCCTCAGCTTGAGGTTTCAGCCGTCCCCGAGAGTCCCTTCCACTATCCATGTTTGTCTTGTGCAATTCAGAGTCTGGCTTCTCGTAGCTTGGGCTTTTCCAGGCTTGGGATGGCGGCAACTGACTCTTCTCCTTTGCTTCTTCTAGGTACTCTACTACTATAACCCCCTCTTTAACAGAGGGCATCCCCACCTGCTGGAAAAGTGCCGGAGGAGGGCTGGCCTCAAGCGGAAAGCCCTGGAGATGGATGAGGGGCAGCCCTGCAGAAGACCAGGTGGCCAGCCTGCAGGGGACATGCCAGCGTCCACCAAGCGATGGGCTGAAGCACCTCCCAGCCTCGGTGCCACCCGTCCATCTCCACCGGCAGCTGCTCCCGCACTTCCAGAGCTGGCGGGAGCAGCGGGCAGCAAGAACTTCAGCCCTGTGGCCCACTCCTCCCCACCACCACTCTCAGCTCTGCCAGCGTCCCCAGCACCACTCTGCAGACAAAGCCCTCCAGTCCCCCACTGCCCCACCTGCACCTGCCACCTCAGGACTGCAGACGCCATCAGACCCCAGCGCGGCACAATCTAAAGAGACGGAAAGAGTCAGCAGCCCGTCATGAGTGTCCGATGGTTGTTGCTAAGGAGTGCAGCTTAGAAGAGCTGATGAGAAACTGATTGAACAATAAAGCTTTTCCAGTTGTCCTGTCCTGTTTGCACAGTGGAAGCCCAGACCTGAGTTTTTATTTCACCTAAGCAGAAGCGAGCCCACAAGCCATTTAATCGTCTTCCATTAACAGTTAAGCTCTAGATTCTTAGCCTTACTGAGTAAAAAGATAGATGGTGTTTGCATGATGCATGCACTGAGGGTGTTCTTCCTAATGGCAACATCTGAGCGAAAGGGGGATGCCATCAAGAACTGTGGAGACTACATCTTTAAGGAATAAGATTTAAACAATCACCCTGGTTATTTAAGGGCATTTTTTCATGTGTCTGTATCAAAACCATGTATCATTGCCCTTTTTAAGATGACACCCTTCAGAGAAAGCAAGGGGATTACTCAGAGGCAGGTCCTGACCAGTATAGCAGTGTATAAGCAAGCCAAGGGGATGAAGGGAGTGTCATAGGGTTGGTTTTTAATGAGAAATCATCCTTTTGGTAGTCTTAGGAACAAAGACCATAAGCCACAGCTTGCAACCATCTGACTCCAGGCTATGACTTGCCCTTCCCAGAGCACAACAGGACTGAGCAGGGATCCTGCAGGAGAACCTGTGCTCTTCAGGAAATGGTGTCTGACTCAACAGTGAGGCAGCGTGCAAGGACAGCATTAGGGCATTGCACTATTTTAGGGACTAAGTCCTGGATGTGATTTAACATGTACAGCCCAAACTAGAGTCACCACCAAAGAGTTCGTAGCTGCTCTTGGGAAAAGGCCTATTCCCAATGATTTGATGACAGGCAAATAGCTACTGTTTATTCTTCCAGAACTTAGTCACTTTGGATGTTTAAGCAAGAAGTAAGTGTTCGTCACTTCCTGACCTGATAAACCAGGTGATATTGCTCTTGAATGGTTTGTCAGCAGTGCCTTAGAGAACACCACTTCAACAGGGAGCTTGCGTGTGTATCATTTCTTCAGTGACCACTTCGAATATGAAGTGCTACTTAAGTGCAAGATCTTATCTGTGTATAGACACAAACACATTGTCTTAGCAGGCTTTGCCCAACATCATGCCAGCTCCCCCAGCCTTGCTTTCTCTGTTGCAGCCTGTGCCAAATGGACATAGCAGAAGACTCACACTACTTTGCTTACCAACTATAAGCCATGAAAACAGGTAAGTTGCTTCATTTGCATGCACATATATCTGGTAACAGCATGCAGGGCAAGCTTACAAACAACTCAAAAAGCTTATTCTTTCCCTCATGAGGTGGGACTGAGTCTCCACAAAGTGGTTGTGGGATAGAAGTCATCCTCTGTGCAGTGACACAATATAAGGCTTGGATCTGAAATTAATTAATTCTGGGTGTTTGATCCAAGACATCACAAGGGACCTCTTTTTATGATGTTAGGTTGTTCTTCTCCCTCAAGATCAGTACCCTCCTGGACACCAAAAAATGGAGTCACTCAATGCTCGTTAGTCCCTTCCGTGACCTGTGAGTCCCCACAGGCACCAATGATGTACCCTGATGCCTCCAAACCCAGGTTAGTCTCACCATCACACTGAGCAGCTTCTCTTCATGAAATATTCTAACAGGCACGTAACTCTCAGTCTCAATAGTTTGGCCGTAAGTCTGTATCTGATTTTAAAAGAATCACCTGTGTGTTGTACAGAAAAACTGCTGTTCTCTCCTACAGTCAGGGATGGGGGAAGATCTTGAAGTCACCCTGTGAGTGATAGATTTCACCCATATCTTCAGCCTTTAAAAATGTCTGTTCAAAGGAGTAATAGTACAACTAGCGTGCCTGACAAACTTCGCTTCTATAAAGGCCGGTCAAGTCCAACCAAAAAATCTTTCAGCTTCAGTGGTGGCTAGATTTGGCCCTTAAACTGCAGCAGTTTATGGCAACAGGCACCAACAGGACAAACTAAGATGTCATTATTGTTGAAGTTGTACACAAGATATTTAATGCTTTGGAAGAGCACTACTGTTAACAGTTATACTCCAATAACCATCCAAAAGACATTTACTTGAATTTCTCGCACACTGATACTGATCAGAATAGCTTTTAGATCATAGCCCTATTCCCTATAAGGACATATAAATGTCTATAGAAGAGCACTGTCAGGATTCAACCCGATATAAGCAGTCACTGCCTAGGTAAATACTGACTTTTCAGAAGGATCCAATGAAAAACGAAGCCAAATGCCAATTATTTGGGAAATACGGGTATTTAGAAATTGGATTACAACATCCAACTCGAGATATTTCTGACATGGAAAAGAGTCAGGTAAATTGCAACACCAATTCTACCAATTAACCCTTCCTCTCCAAACTCACTTTGATGTTCCAGTCAAATATTTCAGACTGCAAATCAAACCCAACTTTTTTTTTGGCAGAAGTGTTTTATGAAGAATTTCGTGAGTCAAGGACTTGGGGTTTTGCTTCTGAAGACCAGCAAACAGGTTTCCAAAACAATGATCACCACAGCTATAGATCAGGGAGCACAGGTAGCACTGTATTGCATTCCTCTCATGACCAGCTCTGGGCTTTGTGCAGGACAGAACACCATGCCTGGTATGGGAGACTTCAGAAGAACACGTACTTGCCTTGATAGTCTCTTAAAATTTGTAAATTTTTTCCCCTAGTATTTCTAGAAAGACTGAATTAGCATTTTAACTCTCTCTCTCTCAATCTGTGTATATATATGTTCTTGTAGCTGCAGGTTCCTAGTGCCTGTGCATGCTTTCAAGCATCCACATCAGTCAGTACAGCAAGTTTCTACAGCTATCGCTCAGAAAGGATTATTTTGCACTAGAGAAAAAGCCAGACCGTGGCAGCTTTGCAGCTTCTTCCAACTGGAAAAGGAATTACTGTCTTTCCAAAGACATCCTCCCAACTCTGCCAGGACAGCCTTTCTGCAAGAAGTTTCTTCAATGGATATTACAAAAAGAAAAATGCTAAAAATGCAGAACTTTGACACAAACCTCTAAAGGAAAACAGTCGCATGGGGCAGGCAGTACTCTCCTCCAAAACTGCACACAAAGCTTAGCTTTCTTCTCTCCCTGAACAGCTACGCTGGGAGCATCATATACCTTTACCCTGACCTCCCCAAAGTGCACAGCTGAGGAGATGACCTTGTTTTGACAGACAGGTCTGACTGTGTGAGGCTGGATCTTCACAATCACAGCAGGGCATCGCAGAACAAACAGTGCACCAATTTTGTCAGTAAATGGTAACACCCCAGGACCGAACAACTTAAAGGCTGTGGGGAGTTCAAGGACTGGCATTTGACTACTGTGACAGCTAGTAAGCCACCAGAAATGTTTAATTTCCATGAGATTAACATTTCTGACACAGAAGAGCCTGAACTAGCCACAAAAGTTAGTAGAGAAATTAATTGTTCAAGGTACAGGGACATAATGGTAGAAATGGAGCCTGGAAAAAGCAAGCATCGGTTCTCCTGGGAAGACAAGATACTGCTCTGTGAGGTTACCACAGTGCCACATGCACTTAGGTCTCGGATTTCCAGAGTATAACAGCTCTATCCTTCAGGGATTTCCTCACCCTTGAGATCATCGATTGCAGTGTGACAGCCTACTCATGGATTTATCTGCAGCATGCACAAGCCCTGCTATGGAAAACCAAGGACATAAAGGAGAAGGGAAATGAATGACACTTCTTTGGGTAGAATCACAGAATGGTTTGGGCTGGAAGGGACCTTAAAGATCATCTAGTTCCAACCTCCCTGCCATTGTCAGGGACACCTTCCGCTACACCAGGTTGCTCAAAGCCCCATCCAACCTGGCCTTGAACATTTCCAGGGATGGGGCATTCCCAACTTCTCTGGGCAGCCTGTTCCAGTGCCTTTCCACCCTCCTAGTAAAGAATGTCTTACTAATATCCTAATATCTAATCTAAATCCACCCTCTTTCAGTTTAAAGCCATTATCCCTTGTCCTATCACTACATGCCCTTGTCAAAAGTCCCCCAGCTTTCTTGTAGGCTCCCACCAAGGTCAGGAATGGAAGGGGGAGGGCTGAGGAACAGGGATTCACAGCCAAGGGCTCCGATTGTGTTATGGATTCACCCTGGGGCCTTGGGCAATGTACTTTGCTCCTGTCCCCAGCTAAGGTCAGGTAGAGCTCTCCATATGACTTGTGCCAGAAGCAAAACACTTAAAGGAAAGCAAGGGAGAGAGACTGGCTTGTCTGCAAAGCAGCCACAACATCATTTCCAAGATACCGAGGACCTCAGATGAATGGAGTTCTATCTCTGTATACACTTTATTATCTCATTTACTCCTAAGACAAACAACAGGAAGCACAAGTAACTTTATAGCAACATATTAAAAAGGACAAGCCAGTCTCCCTCTCCCTCTCCAACCCTGCTAATTCTGTTTCAGGCTGCCTCTAACCACCATTCCTCTTCCTCTGAAGGGGATTTCTGGGGGTGAAAGAGCATAGGTGGAACAGGAACTATTTCATGAGAAGAGAGGAGTCACAGACATCACGGGATGTATCTCTGAGATGGTTCATTGGCCATGGACTAATTCAAACTTAGATGTTTTCTGTTCCTCGGTATCTTTTTTTTTGATAAAATATATTGATGGAATATACTGTTACAGCAGGAAGCAGAGCACATGATGCAAACCACTGAAGTCAAATACAATTCACTGGAAGGTAGATTTGTCTTCAAGAGGAAGCAGGGCACATGCTCGACAATGAAAGCTAGTCTAGCCCAGGCCAGGTGAGACTGGAAGAGGAGGTCCCATCATGGCTGTTGAACGGAAAAGCAGACAAGGACTCTGTGAAGACCAGGACAGCAGAGGGAGATCGATTAGCGGTCAGGAAAAGCAGCATCCATGACCAGGGTGAGGGCAGTGTTCCCAGGACAGCTTGTTGCACAGCTTCTGAGCACAGGTTCAGCGGAGTCCTCTGCACACCATAACCTCACCCTTCGCTGCAGGCTCCTCTTCCCCCCTCCCTCTTTGCTCACTGTGCAAGGGGCAGCACACTTCCTGGGAACTGCCAGCGAGAAGCAAGAGAAATAATCCAATAATCCGAGCATCTTCCCAGACTCCTTGGTCTGAGCAAGGAACTGTCGTCTTTTAGAATCAAACAGGGGCTCCAGCTGTCCCCCACAAATACGGGGACAAGTTCAGTCCATGTCAGCTAGTCAATGGCCTCACCTTTCTCCTCGCGCAGGACCTCCGACTCCCTGTGCTCCCTCCAGTCAGCAGAAAGGCAGAAGTAATTCAAGAGGTGGATTTAGCCCCCTAAAAGCTGAAGCTGACTGCAGAAGGCAAGCACTGTGGGCAAAGGGAGAACATGCCCCCAGCACAGCTAAATGCAGATCAGGTGATGGGAACCTGCCAAGAAGAGGCTTATGCTCCTTTCCTCCTCAGGGATGGACAGTGAAACTGGGAAGAGACAGTGATGGGCTGATTTGACTGCAGGGAGCTCGTGCCAAACATAGCTGTTCTAAAGCTGCCACAAAGTATTTTCTTTATAAAATACTGGGGTAGGAATAAGTGCTAGCAAAATTGAGGGGAGAAAGAAGAAACCTGGGGAAGTACTTTAGTACTCCAATATGTCTCGTGAGCGGTAGCACTCTCTCTTGCTATATCAAGTTCGGTTTGCCAAAACTTTTGTTGGTCGTCTTCTTTAAATACATAAATCATGAAAGTCTTAACCACAGAGCAGTGATTTGGGAGATGGAGTTAAACAGACTTCCCTGAACCACTCACGTCTCTGTCTGGTCTACTTCAGGACACTTTGCTGGGAGAAGGCAGGACAGCTCTGACCGGAACTGTGGGGCTCAGCAACACGCTCCCCAAGCAGAGGGGAGCACAGCACAGCTGTGACTGTCAGTGGCTTTGTTTCCTACACAAGCTACAGAGTATGCACTACTCCGATGATGTTTACATCCAAGAGATGTTTATTAATATAGTCATATGGAACATACTGTATGAAATCAAGACAAACTAGAGAGTCTAGTCCTGAGATGGTCTTTAATTCCCAAACCAATATTTCTCTCTGTGTGACAGAAGAGGAAAGATTGGTAAACTGTAATAAAAAAGAAATGGAGGTTCAGGACAAATTCTATTTCCCTACTGTAGATCAGTTACAGTCAAGATACCAACAGCTTAGAGGGTATGCAAGGAAAAGTGGAGAAAAATTATAAACGTAGGAAGTTCAGAGCATCCCATCCTGTTCTCAGCTACTAAAAAAGAGACAATACAAACTGTTTTCCATATCCTGCTGAGTTACACTGTTGCCTGTTGGTCCTTTAACAACAAGCCACACATGCATGGTATCACCAGTTCCTCCTAATCTCTCTACAGATGCCTGCAGGCGCTATGGGCCATCTGCAAAGACCATCAGAAGTAACAGCAGAGGATGGGCAAGATTCACCACCTTTTCCCTTTCAAATCCTGGTGCCCCAGGCAAGAGTTTTGGCTATTGATTTTGGAGGCATGTGGGTTGAATACAGATACCAGCTAAAGTGAGCAGTGGTATAATCCCAAACTATTCGTTCCTTACAGTGCATTGCATGAGCTCCAGCAGAGCTCCTGCACAGTGGCAGCAGCAGTTCCAGCAGTGGCAATGTCTTTTAAGCCACGCGTTATCATCAGGCTGGCAGTGAGATAGCAGTGCCAGTGGGAAGTCAGACCTGGACAGACGGGGAACCTTCAGACTTGGGGCAGTCTCAGAGCAGAATCATCATCTCTTTCAGGATGGACCTGAAACCACTGAGCCAGTGGGTGAAGAAAACCAATGAGGGGCATAAGCAAGAATGGGGTAGGAGTTGATTGAATTTTGCCGTAACTCCCCAGTTGTCCATATTTTATAGCTTGCCAGTATGTTTGCAATCAGAAAAGAAGAAAGGAAGAGTCCCTTCCCATTATTTAAATTTATCTGTCCCAAACACCCACTCAGAGTGATTGCACCAGGTTTGCAGACCCCACATGAGTGGGTCAGGCATCATGGAGTAATGGGAGACACAGGTCTACGACAAACGGGTACAATAGCCTCCACAACACACTTAGTCATTTGCTCCTGTTCCATAACACAACCGGTCTGCTCAAAATCATGTGAAAAATCTGGGGATGACTGGGCAAAGGCTTCACGCATTGAGTGACTCACATACATACCGCCTGTGCTGCTCTGAATTTTCTCAAGCTCTCATATCCTGGGAAACTGGCAAAAAAAAGCTTATTCCAAATATTAAAGAGAACAAGGTTGAAACATGCTAGTGCAAATCCAGCCTACACAATTGATCCATTACATTCAACAGGAGTCTTTTCTCTGACTTCAGCAGGCTGATTATCAGGCTGAAGTTCTGGAAAAGTGAGAGAAGATCACCAGCTTCTTGAATTCGTATAGTTTAGAGCAGCTTTGATCTAGTCGTGTTCCCTGATACTGAAGAGGATCGGACAACAGCCATAAAACACTATTATCTTTTCAGTACACCACAGCATGTCAGGTCTGTTGTGTCACTCACACTGCAGTCCTGAACACTGGATATAGAAGAGGAAAAAACATGAGAACCATTCACCTTGAAATACAGCTTCTCCACAGGACACCAGGCACTATTTAGCTGTGTGCCTAAATTCACCCCCACGAGCAACCTCACTAAAAGCCAGTTGGAAGTTGAGCACCAGCTTTTTTGATTTGCAGTATGGTTACAGAAGTGCTTCTCCCAGCTGAAGCTATGCACCTCCTAGCTCCTATTCCAGTACAAATTCCAAGGAGTAAATAGAACTGTGTGCATGTCTAGGGATGAGGCAGGTAAGGGGAACAGGGTGAGAAGGAAACACAGGGCAAGCCTACACTGTACAAAGGAGCACAACAAAGCATTGGGATGGCAGTACTGGGAAGCAGGACTGCCCCGTCCGCACATGCTGAGAAGTACAAAAACCAGACATCATAATATTTTTGGGGTTTGTTTTATGTAAAACTCTGACACAGCAGATTCCAGGGACAGAATTATTCTGCTGGGCAGCAGCCATACCAAGTGACTCCTTGGCATGCATGTAAGGTTGGTAGAAGCACAGCATTACAAGCAAAAGTAAGGCAAGCAGAAGACAGTGGAGGAGAGCAGTGCACTGCCATCACAGCCCTTCGACAGAAAAAAAGGATGAGGAGTTGTAGTCTGTGGGTTGTTACGTTTTGGGGCAGCTGTAATAATCC
The DNA here is from genome assembly GCF_023634155.1 of Falco peregrinus. NCBI lineage: Eukaryota > Metazoa > Chordata > Aves > Falconiformes > Falconidae > Falco > Falco peregrinus. The sequence goes on along the minus strand of NC_073725.1, from coordinate 108,467,804 downwards.
CTAGGAAGACAGGAAGAACTTAATGACAACTACTGAGTGCTAAGAAGGCCAGTTGAGAAGCGTGGTAGAGGGTTAAATCATGTAACAAAATGGACTCTTCTTGTAGCTTGCTCGTGGTCTGCACAATCTTGGAAGCTGTCTCCAGCACCTGAGACAGGTGGAAATGCACACCCACACAACACAGCCATTCACAATACTCATCCTATGGGCTACGTGTACTTCCAGCTCCTGTTTGTCCCCTACATAACTTAAGGCAGCCACGTCCTCTTTGCCTCCCCAAGGCCAGGATGGAGGAGGTGACATGGGGCTACGCGTTCACAGGGTCCTGCCTGTATTACCCTCCTTGCTCAGGCCAATGTGTCACCAGCTGCAGGGGACAGACCTCAGCGATGGCTCAGTACCCTGCAGTGGAGCACTGAAAGGAGCTAGAAGGAACCAGACCCACAAAGGCCTGACCTTTTACTCTTATTTGATTGCCATTTTTCCTAGGAACTTGTTAAAACTACAAATAAAATGAAGTTTCAAATAGATTTTTGTGCCAAAATGGGAGGAGGGGAGAATGGAAAAAAATAAAAGCCTCTCTTCATAAAAAAGGGAATCATATGTCCGCAACTTTAAACTTGTTTTCATAAGTACTTTCAGAACAGGAAATTCGTTAAATCTGATCCTTTCCCACAAAGGTCTCAATTTCAACAAAATTGTCCAATAAAAACACTTTCATGGAAACATTTGCAGCCAGCTTGCATTTTCTTTTCCTAGGACATGCACCTTAAGGGCCTGGAAACAAGATGGTAGCTGTAGGGGAACTGGCAAATTTTTCACTTTAGCGAGCAATGGTTTTGCTTAAGGACCTTTCTCTCCCCCAGCAATTGGAAATGCTCCATTTCACATCTGATTTCTGCTAGCAAAGATTTTCACTTCATGGAAAAAGGCTGAGGTTGATATTTGACTGTACCTCTGCCTCCCCAGGTTCAGAACTGAGCCTTGACACTTACCCATGATTTCACCATTTCACCACTCAAACAAACCAAAAGCCAAGGCTAGTCCTGTCAATATCCAGTCTCTGGAGCTATTAACCATTCCCCATTGCTGTGGGCTTTCTTTGCAAGTGAGGCTGCAGGTCTCTATCAGTATTATTCTGCTCTCTGATACCCTCCCAATGTCTGTCCACACCAGCATCTGAAAGGAGTCAGTACATACACAGGCATCATGATCAAATTCATGTCAGGACAGGAAGGACAAAGTCACAGATATGAGAAGATGGGATTATCTGCTTGGCTGCTGCTTGCTCTGAGAAGTTTCAAAGTCCAGGACAGTAAAATTTCCACTGAACTTGCATGTTCTGTGATGTAACTCTCTTAAATGATTTAAAAAAAAATTATAAAAGCAAAACCTGCCGCTGACAAAATCCCACATAAACTATGTCACTTATGACTATGCCTGTTAGAATCCATTAACATGTCAAGGAGCTGGAGGATTTTGCTCAGCAAACAGATTAACCACATGCCTGTTTCAGCCTCAGCACAAAGGCAGGGGTAATGCTCCTCGAGGAAGCTCCAAGACCTGACTTTTCCTTTGCACGGCTAGCTTTGCCTTCTCTACATTTCAAGTGTTCTTCTCTTTAAAGAGCCATCAGCAATAACTACAGCAAGGCAAGCAGACAGCTAAGCAGCCAAGATGCAGATGCACGGGGGAAGCATGGGCTCTGCTGCGCCACCTCTTTTCTCCTGATCTCATCAGCCATGTTACATCTGACACAGCTGTGTCCCAATAGGAGCTGCATACAAGTCATACTCCTACTGTTAACAACACTTTAGGGCGGAAAGAATTCAAATTAATCTGTTTTCATTCAAATACAAGATATTCTTATGTAGCACATTCCCATTGCTTCACCTCTTCTGTGCCCAAAATGCATCCTGGGCTTGGAACTGGGTAAAGCTCAGTTCCACTCTGGATGCACAGAATCTGGATGCATCTGTGCTGGATGCAGGGAGTTTGGTCATTGCTTCAGTGAGCACAGTATTTATCCCAGACTGAATCACTTAACATGGCTGCAAGAACAAGACCCGAGCCAAAACCAAGAAGGGAGACAGCATTGGTTTTGACGCATTTAATTTGCCGTTGTCAGGGCCCAATTCCACGTCTTTTCTACAGTCAGCAAAATCACCAAAAAAAAAAAAAGCTTACATGCTCATTTCTCTCATGTCTTTTGGTTTATGTCAGATTATTAGTTAATGCTTGAAACAGGTTGAAAAGAAAACACATTTTGAAATTACATGGATGTTTGTCAACACAAGCTGACTATTAATGTGATGAATGGTGGGTCAGATACAGCCCGCATTCAGCTTCCAGGTGCACCTTCAGGACAAATTCAGTAGTGTATGCAAGCAGCAACACAACTTACACCTCAGGTAAGAAAACAGACGCAAGTGGTTAAATATTATCACTATCCTGTTAGGAAACAGGAGCAGGATACAGGGAAGAGTTTGCATTAAATTACTGTATTTTTATGGACAAAGGTAGGTGATTTTAAGAAAAGACTATACCAGAGCATAAGTTATAAGAAGGGATTCAGCATCAGCCTACAACGCTGCACTGAGATGATGCTATACGCATCTGATTGGGACCTCCCTTAGTATAAAACAGGCTCAGCTGCAAACCAGTGGCCCAGAAGTAACACTGACTCCAGAACCTCAGCCACCGCAACATTTTCAAGCAATCTGAAACACAGGCAACAGTTGAAGACTACAATTTGCACTTAAACATTTTCCACTAGAAACTGTTCTACACCAAATCATCCCCTGCCAGCACTCAGCTGTACCCTGCTGCTTTGTTTACCACCACACTCTCTCAGGAAGTCATGAAGCAGAAGAGGGGCCCATGATTAGAGATAGGACCAAAACAGGTTCTCATAGGGGCACCATCTCTGAATCCCCTCATAGAAGACACTTTCCCAAAAGCTTACCATACAGCAAGCTATTTAGGAAGCTGAACTAAACCGCAGTACCTTTTTCCCCCTGCACCTCTCCAAATAAGCCTTTCAAAACGCTTAGGTTGCTTTTTGCTACAACCCAAGCCATACTAGAAGTGTTTCTATGGGACCCCTGAGAAGTCTGAACCCACCAGTTTGTCTAGCCGCAGGTCCAAGACTACTGCTTCTTTACCCTTTAGTCCTTTCTCCCGAAAGCAAATAATTCACCATGATATTTTATTAAAGGCATCTTGCCTGAAAGCTTGCTCCAATTCCCTATCCCCACAGCAAATCTAGGTTTTCCAGGTCAGGGATGGCTTTCTGAGCTACCTCTCACTGGGAACACTGTCACCCCCAGGATCTCTCTTGGAATCTCCTCTCTTTGTTCCCTGCTTCAGGACAGCAGGACCCTGAAAACTTGCCCTAAAGGCAAGCAGTGCTTCCCGTCATCCTCGTTCTTCCTTTCAGCAACAAGGGAAGCCTCTCCTATCCTGTTGGATCTAACTGGAAACAAGGCTTTGGGACCGCCTTTTCCAAGGATGAGGCCAGGCACTCGATTGCAATTGCAGGATTCAGCTTAACACAGCTTCTTGAGGAGACTGGAGTTTAAAGGGATGAGTATTCCCCTTCAATTAAACAGGAGTGACAACCAAGGGGAGCTCCAGTTTCACTTTATGGGACTCAGCCTTATGAACTCCGTGATGGTATAATACAGCTCTCACCAGCAAGTGCTTGTCCAAACACTGCAAAAAAACTGTTCTCAAATTTGCTGAATATTCCACAAGTCCAGAAATCCTGGTATGAAATTAAGTACTGGTGAATAAATCCATGCAAATTTTCCTTCAGTTCTTTTTCTGAATCTTAAAAAGAACCAAACACCAGGGAAAAAATCTGAACATGCATCCACACAGCTATTAATCCATGTATTTGTCAGCTGCTCAGTCTAAAAACTGTACAGCCACACTTTCTAAGAAACACATCCAAACTTTAAGCAGCAAGATCTCACCATGACCCGAACTGCATGCGAGATGCATTTGTAAGACTCATCTATCCCAGAAATTTTTGCCTGGACTGTGATTGTTGTGGAGTTTTGTACACACATGTTTCTTTTAAATACACTAGCAAGCAAAAGGCATAGGAACATGTTCTGCAATGCGGGAGGAAGGGGATCAGTTGTCCCAGTAATACTTATTTTGTTCACTGGTAAATATTCCCAAGGCAATTATTTATTTTTTTTCCTCCAAGAGAGATGAAAGGGACTAGTCCTGCTCCCATTGCACAGTTTGACCGAATTGACCAAGAGACCAGACCTCCTCCAAGTGAGCCCCGCAGAGCAGGCGCTCAGAAAATGGGAAGCTCTCCTCATCTGAGCTATTGGAAACCCTCTTGTCCCTAGTAGTAGGGACACACCAGCACAAACACAGAACACATTGTCATTTCGCCACAGCTAGTCCCCCACGTCCCTGCTGCATCTTCCCCAGCAGACAGCCAACATCCCTGCCACCTAAAGTCCTTTCACAGCTCACAGAAAACCGACCTTCCAAGCACCTCGGCACAAAACATCCGGGGATATGCCCTAGACATAGGCCAAGCACAGCAGCCCAGTGACAGTGCTCTGGGCATGTTTTGGAAACAGTGCGCTAGCGTTAGGCTGGCAGCAACCCAACTGCCAAGTCACCCAGGGCAGCTGCCTGCCAGAGCCAGCCCCAAGGACTCATTTGCCTACCAATAATTTCTACAGTGTTTGGGCTCCTCACTGTTTACCTTAAACCCCAGCCATTTCTGCTAATCCAGTGAAGGCGTGGAAGACTCCTACGACTATCATGTTGATCAGCGCAAGCTCGGCAACAGCTTCTCGGCAACTCCCTGCCTGGCACAAGCCTCCTTATCTGCAGGCCCTTGGCAAAAAGGGCACTGCTGGCTCTCCCAGGCTAGCCTTTGCCTCCACCACCTACCTCTCTGTTTATGTTACTTTCCCAATACACTTGCAAATATGATAAAGGTTAATCTGGTACAAAAGGTAAATAGGGTTACACAAAGCTGGATTTAGCAATTTAGTTTTATTGGCCACTAAGGCAGGCAATTCTTCGATGCAGGTAATGAGGAGATAGCCAAGCCAGATAAAGGATCTGTGCAATATAAACATCCTCCCAAAAGCCTGCTTCCCGCTTGCATAAGCACTGTAATCATGAAAGCAATTCTTAATGGAGCCACTTGGCAGAGGCCCTGGTACAGCAAGCTGTGAGCCTCTCCCTAGCTGATGGACCAGCTCCAAGAGCATGTTACTACAGTGCTGCAATGGGCGAGTAGGAGGGGCCGGAGGGGAGGAAGAGATTGAAAGCTGGATCAAGTCTGCAAGCAGTGGCACTGGAGCAGGGCCAGGACTCCTCTAACATGTCACCCGTGTGGTTTGGAGCAGGCCAGCTACCCCTCTGTGCTCACCTCTGCATCTGTAAACTGAAATTGATGATTTTCCCTTTGTGTCTCACCTTTTGTAGGTAAACTCACAATAAAGGCTGTTTCTATGGTGTTAGGTAAGTACTTCTGACTGAAAGTGTTACTGTCATTCAGAAACTTGCAATAATGTTCCTGCTAACAAGTGACTTCTCATTCTTCTTGACTTTCCAATACTTTTCCTATGCCTTAAAAGAGGAAAGATTAAACAAATCAAGATCTGAGTTTCCTGTGCCAGCATCCTGCGCTCTTTCAGCTCTCTGTACCAAAACCTAAGACAATCCACGAGGCCGAACAGGAAAGCTTTTGCACCCTGTGTTTCATGCTGTTTGGTCTTGTTTTCTCCCTTGCTATCAAACTGAGGATGCCCCACACAGAAGTGCTGCAAGATCTGCCTTGCCTCTCAGCAGAGAGAGCAGCAGCATTTCACACTTCCCACTGCATGGCTTCCCATCAAGGCAATAGCCTGGGCACCGCACAGCAGAACGCAGCCCTCGGCAGGTTCAGTCTGTTGCACAGCGCTGGTTTCCCAGCAGTCCAAGGACTAATACACTCAAGGCAGGGGGAAGTCTCGGGACAGCCTCTGTCCCCATGTTCTCCATGAAAGGTAAAAGAGGAAAGTAAAGTTTACTTCACCCCAAAAGTCACTAACCGCCAGGTAAGTCTAGCAGGCACTTGCTCCTCCTGACATGGTTTTCTTACCGGGGCAAACAGTATGCATTTACCAGCTGCAGGATTGAAGTGGAGTCTAGGCATTCACTCGGATATCCATTATGCTGATTTCCAAAGCCATACACTAAGAATTCCTCCTTGACTGCACTCATCTAGCTTTCAACAGGGATCTTCAACAGATTGGCCTAGGAATTTTCCCTATTCTGGGCACTCTAAATAATTGATAAATTATTTATATATAATATTTAATTTTATATATAGTTGATAAATTACCATATTGGGAGTAACAGTGTGATTTATTGAGAAGTATTAGACTAGAACTAGCAAGAACTGTTTTCTAGTCCACAGCTTACCACTGGTGAGCTTCAGAGGCGTAACTGCACTTTGTATGCCTTTTCTGCCCTCTGTAACACACAATGAAATGGACTTCTGCAAAGTGCTTGACGATCTACTAATAGAAAGTGCTACATGAAAATTTGGGGTTGTTATGCAGAGCAGGACCCGCACTGGTGTATATAACTGGCCATTCACCAACTGTATCAGAGAGGCCAGTAGTGGCTATATTGGCCAACAAGGAATTACCTCCAGCTGGCAGGCAGAATACATTTAGACTGACTGTGCTTCTGGACTTTGAGATTTTTTTCAACAGGCAAGTTAAAACTGACCTTTTGCAGAAATACAAATTGTATCTGTAAAGATTATGGGCCTTTTTCTTTCAATCTGGAGCTTGATCTTAAGCCTTCTCAAACTAACACAACTGTTTGCATCAACATCAATAAACTATCCAGCAAGAATCCACTCGCCTAAGCAACCCCACTGGCACAATAAACATGGTCTGCCTTTATAGGACTGGAGCCTATAGGAAGCCTGCAATCTGATTTTTTTTCATTCCTTCCCAGAAAACCCCATACCTCTATCAGCATCCACATTTGAGCCAGGACACTGGGCTAAGGCAGTTGCTTCAATTCATATACTGCGAGGATTTACTAGCAGAGGTGATAGCATAGATATCCTCATGGTGCAAAACCTATTCAAATGTCCTTGTTTTTCTCATTTTGCAAACCACCTTCAAATGATTACATGTCACAGGATGTGAACAAGCAGTTATTTCTTCACTGAAGGTAAGAGGAAGGCTGCCAGTACCTTGGGTTTTGTTTTTTTTGCAGCCACCCATTCGGTATCAGTATCCTGATACACTCCAGAGTGGTATTACTAAAGACAGACTGGGGGGGGATTTTTTTCTTCTTTTGAGAGCTGTGACTCTTCCATACTTAAGCCTGCTGCCTTTCCTTTTCCTTATACCTGGAAAGGCTCTGACCTATGAACTTGTCCTATGCAACTTTCAACTTCAAATCTTATCACTTACCACCTCTGGTTATAGAAAAAGTAACCTTGTCTGAAGTTACAGTTGTTTTCCAGGTTCATAACCAAAGCTGGTTTAAACTGCCTGACCTCCACTGGATTTTAGGAAGCTAGCTTGATTTATTTATTTTTTTTTTAAACCAAGAGTTCTGTTCCTCTAGGTGGTATAAAATAATACCTGACACAAGAAAAGCCTTATCACATGTATTACTTAACCAAGTGAGCAAAGGAGCAGCCCAGGCATTCTTATGAGAGATCAAATAACAAGTGGCGTTCTGCTGATAATAAAGGCTAACTTAAGCCACCATGACTAATTCATAGTGCAGGCTTGACACTTGTTTATCTGGACAAACAATTATGAAATGTTCTTTTGTCCCTGTGAGTACTGCGTAGGCAAGAGTCATGACTTTATGGGTTACTTTAAAGGGCCACTGTTTAGGTACCTATTCATTGCTCAGGAAACCAGAGACGCCTTGGGCAGACTCTGACCAAGCTCGAGGAACCCAGTTTCTTTCTGGCTCCCTTCACGGGACAGACTCCAATCTGCCTCAGCTGGAGATTTGGGGTGTGATTTCCTAGAAGTGGCAGGGTGAAGCAAGAAAATTATGTTATCCCTGAGGCATTTAGTTCCCTAACGGCAAACTGTAATCACATACAGGAGCCCTAAGTAGTTTTTGAAAACAGAACTTGGGAGTCTAAGAAATCTAAATGTTTCTGTAATTTTTATGCATATTTCTGAACTGAGGCTTTAAAACTATCTGTCACTTTTCTCATTTAGAAATTATATTTAAAAATAGTAAGACCATTGTCATGGTGTAACCCTGGCTGGCAACCAAGCAGCCACTTGCTTGCTCCCCTCACAGTGGGATGGGGGAGAGAATAGGACGAGGGAACGTGAGAAAACTCATGGGTTGAAATAAAGGTAGTTTAATAGGGAAAGCAAAAGCTGCACACACAAGCAAAGCAAGGAATTCATTCCCCACTTCCCATCGGCAGGCAGCTGTTCAGCCACCGCCAGGACAGCAGGGCTCTATCATGCATAACGATTACTTGGGCAGACAAACGCCATAATGCCAAATGTCCCCCCTTCCTCCTTCTTCCCCCAGCTTATATACTCAGTATGACATCATATGGTATGGAATACCCCTTTGGTTAGTTTGGGTCACCTGTCCTGGCTGTGTCCCCTCTCTATTTCTTGTGCCACTCCAGCCTTCTTACTAGCAAGACCTGAGAAACTAAGTCCTTGACTCAGTACAAACACTACTCAGCAACAACAACGAAAAATATCAGTGTGTTATCTACATTGTTCTCACACCAAATCCAAAACGCAGCACTGCACCAGCTGCTAAGAAGAAAATTAACTCTGTCCCAGCCCAAACCAGGACAACCGCGTTCCATTCTAGACCAGCTGTATACAAATATAACTGTCACCTCTAAGCATCTTGCCTGGTAAAGATGATTGCATCCCCTTTTCTGGGAAGGGGAAACAACCCGCTTGCAGACCTCCACCCTAGCATGAAGCTGAACTGTTTAACCCTAGTCATGGAGCCAAGGGCAAAAGGCTTTGAGGCAACTAAAAATCGAATTATTTCCTACTCTTTCAGGTTGAAGGTGCCCTGCTGTCTGACTGCATGGCCCAGGGTGGCTCAGTTCTGGTCACAAGCTCTGCTGAGCTTGTAAGAAGGGGAAAGTTCCCAGGGTAATTAATGCCTTAACAGGGAGAAGAAAAGAAAAGCCAATCCAGCACAAAATGGCATCTTAACAGGTTTTTGGAAAGCCAGGGCAGAGCACGGACAGCCACATTGTTACATCCTTCATTATATGGTCATGGGAATGCCATTACTTACATCCCACATCTGTTTCAGTGCAAAGCCCTCCCATAGAAACCTCTCTTTCAGTCACCCATGAGATAAGGAGGCCTTTGAAATTTATTTGCACATGAGAAATTGTATATTTAAGTAAACAGAGCTAGTCAAATACAGCAGTTACTTACAAAACCCCTGCAATATACTTTTGCATGGAAAAAACTTATCTGAATGTTCCTGTGCTGCTAACTCATACCCCTGCTATCAAACAGGGCACTCTCTTAGCTGACATTATGGACTTCACCTTTTCCTAACACAAAAGGAGGAGAGAGACCTGCTTATGAGGTGATTCAACAGCACAGGCTTTGCTAGAAAACAAGGCTGATTAAAGCTTCCAGAACAGGATCCAGCACCAGGACCAGAAAGTATCACGGATGGCTTCAACCACAACCTCTAAAACTACTAATTACCAGCAGATACCAAGGACATCCAGAGTTTACCAAGGGTTCAGAAAACAATTTGACAAATCCACAGAAAAGCTCAACAGAAGCTATTAAGCACAGGACACTTCTCCACTGGAGAGCAGGAGAGCACATTCCAGAAGGAATTATCACCGCACGCTTGGTTTATGCCTTGTAGCCACTGTCAAGAGCTAATACAAGACTAGGTGGGTCTCTTGCCTGGTTTGGTATAGCCATGCTGCCCTTTTTAGGAAGGAACAAGAGGGAACCAGAGGCAACAAGGCCCAGAGTACAGCCTGCAAGAGTACAGTGCATTGCTCACACCACGCAATGGCAAGTGGAAAGCTCCTTCAGAAGCCTCGCACATGAATGAAGGGGTAAGGAGAAGCAAGCTCCACAATGTGCCATCACTGATGCAGTCAACTTGTCAGCATTCCCATATTCTTTCAGCATCCCCACATATAAAACCAACTTAGTACTTTCCAAATAGTTGTGTCACTCTTTGCCTCTCCCTGGCCTGGTCAACAGCAGATGGTGAGCCCGATCCCTGGAACAAGAGCACAGGAATGGTTCTCAGACTCTGTCTCATCCACTTCCTTGCCCCAGGGTAGATCAATTACAGCCACATCTTTCCAGACAGATGTCTACCTAATCTGTTCCTTGAGAACCTCCAGTGATACCAACACTATCCCTTGCCAGGTCATCTGCTCCACTGCTGAAACGCCCAAGCAGCTGACAAACTATCTGTGCCAGGTTAATATGCCCCCAAATAAATTGCTTACTACTATGAACCAAACAGACATTAAATGTACTGTCTTTTCAAGGTTTATGCCAGTTCACAGCAACTGAGAAGTTAACTTATAACTTTTTTGCCCTTCTTTTGTTTGCGTTAGCCTTCTCCAAGACATTCTGCAGGTGGGAAAAGTTAACAACACAAGGTCAAGTTAAGTCAGGTTTAAGGGCATACTCCATATCAAACCAAAAATCTATGGAGATATAACACTCCTACCAAGGCAGGCAATTTATTGTAGCTATTCTTTTCATTAGCAAAGTGGAAGATGATGAAGAAATGCCCTTCACTTCAGATATACATCTCACCATAAATAGACTGCCTAATTAAACCACTTGTTTTAAAGGGGAACTAGATAGATTTGGCTTGTTCATAAAAATAAACCAGCTATGATTAAAGTTTTGAGACTTGCTATTGTCAGGACAACCTGCCAGCTTCTCCTATCAAGCTCAGTCCCTTATATAGTAGATAGCAACAGCAGGGCTACTTTAGCAGCTTGGTTTCAACCACCACCAAGATTTCACCCAGGGCCAATGGACTTAGCCAGGCAATGTCCCCCACTTTATTGCTGAACAGTGCAGCTGCATAATCATGGTGATTCATTAAAATAATAAAATCCACACAATAAAAACATTAAATATTCAGTATATGCTGGTAGAAATACAATAGCTTCTTTCCCTGTTAAATGACATCCTGATAAAAATTTCTATCACGTACACCGTTTTCAGGAGCACAACACTATCCACAAGGTGACTGTCCTGCAGGTTTTTGATCACCGTAATCTTATTTTTGAGCAAGGAGTGATGGTACAGATTGAGAAATGAGCAATAAGGCCTTATCACATAAATTAGCTCTCTTCAAGGCAGTGCTAATGTTGATAAGATGCCTGGTGATAGCATGTCATGCAGAGGGACGAGAAAAGCAAGTGACTACGTGGAACACTGAGTGCAAAAGCGAGCAGGGCCCAGCTCCAAGAGCTGCCCTGGACCAGTGAACTGTTGGTAAGGGCTTTACCTGGGGAAAATCAGCTAACATGAGCCATTCAGAGGTGAAGGCCCTCTCCAGGCTAGCTATTTCATCTTTTCAGCTGAGGACATCCTCCAGCAGGGAGATGAAACAGGCACCATAAAGAAAAACTGAGGGCAAGAAAAACCCAGTTGGAGATAAAGCCTCTAACCACAATGCGAACATCCACCCTACAGCCCAAATCCAGGCAGCTATATTGCTTTACCAAGCTTGTTTTTCTGCTCTCTCACATTTACAGCTCAGTCCTATTCTGCTGAATACATGAAGTCAAAGTTCAGTTTCACATTTACTTTCACTGGTTGCTTTTTGAAGGCTTAACCTCGTTAGGCAAATGAGCATGTGACAGCTGCACAGTTACCTTGGCCCCAAAATTGGAAGATGGAGGCACTGAGAAACTGGCAAGTGCCTCACAGGCTACAATCCAAACTATCTTGTACTTGACTACAGACTAAAGTCTTCTCTCCTAAGGGGGGTCCTGAAGATTCACAGAAATACACTGAAGATGCACAGAAATAGCCCTGTCATCACACCCAGCCTCAGTGCTAATCTATAGCACTTTCATATCAGGGAGCCAGATACCAGGTTGCGGGTATGTTTGGTAGCCCAGGCCACTGATGAAAACCAAAAAGCCCAGGCTAGAGTCACAGCTGTGATGGGCACACATGCTCAGATCCACTGTCCACATGTACTGGGCTGGCTGTGGGACATGTCCATCCACCTGCTTTCAGACATGCGTGTCAGGTGGCCTGCAGTGGAGTGGCAGGGAGTGGTACACATGCTTGCCTGAATCAGGGCCTATGGTCACTCAGCCTTTTATCTTCCATCTATGCTTTCTCTCACCTGTCTTCTGCCCCAAGTTCCTGTTACAAAGCATCACACCACCAGGATGAGCCACCTCTTTTGCAATAGCATTGGCTCACCTTCCTCTCAGCTGAGGGTCATTGATCCTTTCACTTATCATATTATCAGCATGACACACTTCTTCTTCTTCCTGCTGTTTATTGCTGGAAATTGGTTTGATCAGAATTAGTGAATCATGAAGCCAGCAATAAGAGTCATGAAGCTGAGAGGCTCAAATTGCGCAGCATTTGTAGCTTTCCTGCATGAGGGGAGATTTGGGTCTCTTCCTTCCTTTGAAACGAAATTGCTTCTAACAGCCCATGCTGGAGGAGAGTGGGATCTGCATATTCAAGTTAATGCGAGTAAAATACACCTGGAAGTCCAAGGTGCAGAGGCCTACAGCACTGCAACATATTCTATGTTGTAAGCAAGCTGTTAGAGATGGAAAAGGGAGGAATGGATATTTTTCACACACATTCTGAAACTGAAGCAGTATTCAATCCTTTACCACTGTTCAAAAACCTAAATGCAATATTCAGAAAGTATACATATACACAATACAATTGGAAGGGGAAAAAACCCAAAACCAACAACCAAAACCCCAACAAGAGCACCAAGCAAACCAGCAGTAAATCCAGTAACAAAGCCATCTCCCTCCTGCATCCAGCCCAATAAAGTATTTCAGTGCCACTTGCCCCCACCAAATTCTTTTTAATTTCTGAGTGTTTCTACAGTTGCTAATGTTTGCCAGGGATCAGAGAAGGCTGCCCTGCCACACTAAAAGCCATTCTTGCAACATGCCTGAAAAGCTTTGCCTTTGGCATGTTACAGCTGACATTAGATTTACTGCAGCTGCAACAGCGCTGCATATAAATCTGCTCTTTGGTGGCTGTAGATTTTGCCCAGATCCCCTCAGACGACAGGAAGCCTTACACTGGCCTGACAGTTTGTTTCAGCAGTCATTTCTCCAGGGCATGGTAATAATATATCTCCATTGTTAGTCAAATACCACACTGGCCGGAGCACTCTGGCAGGAAAAATCTTCTCCCATAAAACCACGAGCCTGAGTCAAAGATCAAAAAGGCTTGTGTGCCCATAGAAATTGCACTTTTGGGATGCCTAACCCATCTCAAGAGACTTTAAAAACACTGAAGGACTAAGAGTAGAAAGCTCAAAAGAATAGACCATTCTACAACCTACTGCTCTCGGCATCCTCCAAGACACAATGCTTTTAAGAAAGCAAAAGAAAATAGCTGAGCAATGGATTGCATTACTGTTTTTAACGCTGAATGGAACTTTTCTTCCCTAATAGTTTGACAGGCGAATCAATGGTAAGCCTGGCTACCCGCCAACCCGAGTGGCAAGCATACTTTCCCAACCCCTGTAGATATCATCTTACAACCTGAGGCGTATGATTCGATTACCCTTATCTGAACTTGCATGTTATTTGTATCAATAGAGTTGCTTGGATGCAGAAATCACCTCGATGACTTCCCGTAATGCTGGATTCCACTAAGCTTGAGATCCTGAAGAGACATTACAAACACTTGCTCCAAGTTCGTTAGAAATGTGGAGGAAGTTTTGTCAGCCCAGATCCTGACATATCGTCATACTGCGATCAGACATGATTGCTTTTTCATGCAGACTTTGTGGAATGAGACAATTTCTGACGCTCAGTCTCTCACCAAGACCGTTGCAGTATTAACTTTTTCTCAGAGGTGTAGCTAATGGAGCCATGTTGTTACAAAAGGTAGCAGCCATCAGCGTCACACAGACGATCACTTAAAAACTGGATCCTAAAGTCTCAAACACCAGAATGCAAATGAAAGACAGTTTCTATTCATTTCTTTAAACTATTATTTTTACAAAAGATATTCTGAGGGTAGACACCTATGATTTTCCAGACCCCTGAAACAGGCAGCATGCAAAAAGTCTGGAGAGCAGGGAAAATCACTAAAACCCAAGAACTCCAGCAGCCAACAGAATGAGTCCTGACACCACAAAGATGACCAGAAATCTGAACTCAAGTCCAAATTCAAGTGGTATTTAATGGGAATTCAGGTTCCCTTAATGTAGGGGTAGATACCCAGAAAGAGGTACAACCGTTACCATCTCAACAACCATAGTAAATGAGTTACCTGCATCTCATAGTAAGGGGGGGGTGGGGGGTGGGAACAAACCCCGAAGAGTAACAGATGGAGGCTAGTGAGAATAGAATCAGACTTCTCAAACATTGCTTTTACCAGAGACTGCACAAAACACTGAGACAGCAAAGCCATTTCCCTTTGGTCATCTCAGGTTAGAAGCTAGCACAACAGCATGGCTGTGGATTAAAACAAAAATAAAGCACCTAAGTCTCTGTCCACATCACCTCCCACATTTCTCCATTTCCAGATGGACTCTTATAGGCCAGAAAGCACAGATCTCTTGCTAGACCCACAACTTTTATAACAGTGTTTTTGTAACCCTCTTCTTGAAAAGAGTTGATTATATATTGCTGTCATAAATTCAGCCTAGTAACAGCTGGGACAGATTTACAGGGGATGTGTTTTTTTTATGACTATCTATTATTCATGGTGTGTTAGCCCTTACAATGTGTTTAGCCAAGGAAAAAAAAAAAAAAAAAAGATAAGGTATCCTCCAGTTGATTATTGACAGATACTTGGCAGCTTGTGTCTCCAGGACTGCCTGGTCACAAATAAAATTAATCTAGCCTCTAAAAGCACTGATTCAATAACTTGACCATGTCAGACTGGGAGATGATATGGACTGAAGAGGACTGGGGCAATCATTTGTAACAAACACTGTATTTTTGCCTCTTAAATCTCAGGCAAAAGTTTGTCAGAGGAGCTAAGCTGTCAGCCCAGGAAGCATGCGGTAAACACTGCTCCAGAAACAGCCATGGCAAGACCTGCTGACCCAGAAGCTTCCTCCACAGGAAAGCAATGGAAGGTTCTGGAGGTACCACAGCCATGTCAACAGGGGTTTGGGTGACAGCTGGGTATCCCTGAAAACTACTGCAGTTATTAGTCAACCACAGACACCCTTGTAGTACACAGAGCCAATCTTGCCTCAGCCCAAAGAACACCTTTGGTAACACACACTGCTCTAGCTGCCGAGACAGTTACACGGGCACGTTTAGCTAAGCTACAGACAGTACAGATCAGCGCCTGGCTGGTGTGATTTACACCATGCCAGACTTCAGGAGATACGACTACCAACTGCAAAGCCACTAGAGAGAGCAAAAGTCAAGAATCAGCCCCAGGCTGTTCAACATGCTGGTGTCCCCAGAGACCACTTTTGTTTCTAAGCAAACCAGAAGACCCCAGGATGGACACTGAACTGTGATCCTCTTCAGCAGTTGAAGCCTGGTTTCACCCCAAGCTGTGTCTCTTGAGCTTCCCTAGTTTTGAGTAGGAGGAAGCTTCCAAGGGGCAGGGGGAATTGCCAGCAGCATTCCTGACACCAGCTTATCTTGCCAGCACCATCCTTCAAAAAGGGGTGACCAGGCTGAGTTAGGTCACTCACTTCACTCACACACACATACACCGTTGCCATTAAAGCACTAACCATACATTTTTACCTTACATTTATAGAGTTCAGATGCTGCTCCAGAATGACATCCTTGTGGCACTTTAAGCACCTAGAAGCCCTGATCCTAAAACCATGCAGGGACTGTATCTTTCAGAGGCTGAACTTCCCCAAAAAAAAGAAAGCTAGGGGAGAACCTGCAGAAATGCATGTTGAGCTGGCAGAGGTGCCAACAAATACAGAAGACTGCCCTCAACCCCTCTGAATGCACTGCAATTGTAGCAGCTGGACTCCCTCCAAGGACAGGTTCACCTCCCACCCTCACAATGAACAAAAATCTTGCTGGGCATGTCCCAGCAGCTCAATGCAACCCTCTTGCTGGAATTTGACAGTCCAGACTCTTTGCCTATGCACCACTTGCATCTCCCCTCCAAGCCACCACTGCTCATGTAGGTATGTAAGCACCAAGACAAGCTTTACAGAAGTAATTTCTTTAAAACTAGGCATCTGTATTGTGCTCAGGGCTGCAGATCTCTGCCAGCAAGAGATTATTCTGGTCAGCTGGGCAGGTTCCTTCTACCGAGAGTTAACAAGGGCTGACTTCAGACCTGGGTTTATTTTAATCTTGGTCAAGTCACTTTATCCCTCCAGAGCTTTTGTTTCCAGACTCGCTTGTCTGCTGTTGACTATTAGATAGAGATGAACCTAGGCCAATTAAATAACAGTTCTTTAATTAGCTTTTCCTTCTCAGCAGTCACATGAAATACTGTTTGCTGGCACAGCAGAAATAGCAAGATCCAAGGTGAATGTGCTTTATTATTGATCTTGCACTGTTCATTGTGCTCACAATTCCCTCACTCAGAAATAGCAAGACAATCAGAGACTGGAGGTAGCTTCTCAGAAGGATTTCCCTTCTTCCCTGAAGAACTTCCCTGAAGTGTTGTTTTAATTCTCAGTCATCATTTGTTTGTTCAGCCTGTTGGCTAGGTACTTCACCCTGCTCCTTCATATGACTTCTTCCTTTGGTTCGCTCCATGCATGACTTGACTTCTAAACTGCAAGAGGGTCACCTGACACACAGCACTGTCAAACATTAGCTCTGCAAGTACCATGGTTTCACCAGGACACCAGCTGCTCATACAGCCCGACTCACAAGTCACCAAGATAGGTCATCCCACCTAGCACATCATGTACTATGCTGCTAACTGCTTACTAGTCCATTAGCAGAAGCCATGTGCCTCTTAGAGAAAATATAAACTATTAATTACATGCTTATCACTCCAGTGCAAAAGTTCGAAGCAGCTTCCTGTTGCTGGTAGAGAAACCAGGAATCCCCCTTGCCTAAACATTTAACACCCAAATTGGTTTCCATGTATTAGTGTAAAAAGCCTGAACTTAAACAACAATACCTTACTACAGTGGCCACTGTTGTTGTCGTGAGATTGTGTGGCCTCCATAGATGCACACAGTGCTTGGGCTTAGAAGACAGAACCTGTGTATTTATTTGCCCATGCCTGCCGAGGTAGAGCCCCATCACCACAGGCTGAGAGGCTGAGGCCACAGCAGCCACAGAAAGCACAGCCCAGCAGCCAGATCACAGCAGAAGAGCTGTGACCACCAGCAAGTTGGTTAAATGAAATAAAGCTCAGTTTGTGCATTGAAGGGAAAGACTCATCTTCACTCCTGCTAAGCCTTCTGAAGGTGCTAATTGCTCTCTCTAGGAAACCACATTCCCCAAACTCCAGTTATTTCAAGACTCATGGTTCAGCTCTGTTTCATCTCTGGTTATGATACCAGGTGGGTGAAACTGCAGCGGGGAAAGGAAAAAAACAGAAGGTCTTGTGTTGTGTGATGGAGGCAGTGACGCATATCAAACAGAAGACTTCAAAAGCTCTTATCCAGCACAGGGCTGGGTGATGATGTGTCTCCTCAGAGAAAGCTGATAGCCTTGAGAGACAAAGGCCCCCCTGCCCCGTGAGCTCTCTCTGCCTGCCGTCATTAAAGCTTTGGGCCAGTTCCCAAAGAGCCGTGTCTCAGTGTTGTGGCTGCTGCCAGGGTGGTAGATAAGAGCACAGAAGAGCATGCTGCATCTGCAAAGCCTGTCCCTTCACTCCCCCTCCCTGTGCCTGCCTGTTGCACCCAGCACATTACCCTTTCTCATTTCCCATCCTTTGTTTTTTCTTCTCATGGGCGGTTGCGTGCCTCCCACCACCTACAGCCCCCAGGTACAGCAGGCTGCACCAAAGCACGGCAGCTTCCAGGCCTTGGAAACCCTGCAGAACGCACCACTGTGCCAGCCTTCGCCTTTGCTTCACTCAGGACATGCAAACCCCAACGACCACAGCTTGCAGGGAAGGCACAGGCATCCTAAGGGCAGATGGCCAGCTTCAGGCAGAGGCCTGTGAAATACTACACGGGAGTCACACTGCAGATTCAGACAGGAAGGAGGGCGATGTACCAGTCCCCACCAGAACCCTGGGCAGGACTTTGGTAGGTAGGCTGCTCTTACTCATACAGCAATTCATCTGGGAGAGACCTTCCTTTGCTTCCCATTGCACAATTATCACTGCCACATTTTCAAACACCTTAATCCATGCCGCAAATAACCTTCTCATTTAAAAGCACCGGGATTTTAAAATAATTTATCCATTTGTCTTTATCAATACCATGAGCGAAGAGTTCTTAAATGCATGATTTGGCCTGGAACAGGGGCAGGATAGCAAAAAGGTAATAGAGTAAAAGATGAGAAGTAAATGACACCATTATCCTGCACAGTTTTTCCTAGGAATCGCGCCATTTTCTCTTTCTGGACCCTTTGCAGCCCAGGTTAGGATGGACACACATGAGCAAAATTCTAGGTGACAAGTTTTGAACTTAAGCTTGCATCAGCACTGGGCAAATTACAACGGAGGCACGCTATGATGTCTGTGCCAGGTCACCCCTTCCTAATCATCCCGCCACTGGGGCGCACTTCTCCGTCAGGCACACACAGAGGTGTCACAGAAGACTCCAGCACTGCTGGCTGACAACAAGCAGACACAAATTTTGGGCTCTGGCAAAGCCACACACAGATATCATGCATTCCCGGCCCAGTCCCCAAGCCTGACACCCAGCTGACATTGCACATCAGCAACTTC
Source organism: Falco peregrinus (assembly GCF_023634155.1). Lineage (NCBI taxonomy): Eukaryota > Metazoa > Chordata > Aves > Falconiformes > Falconidae > Falco > Falco peregrinus. Next base: position 108,448,755 of record NC_073725.1, on the reverse strand, counting down.
AGGCTCTGCTTTCTTTGGTGGCTGGTGACTTCCATTCCTTGCATGCGGCAGCTTTGTAAAAATCTGAGTTACTTAAACCCTGTGACAGGGACTGCCAATGCTCTGGTGCTTCATGGGACCACGTTGCTTGTGACCTCTACTTTCCTACCCAAGCCAGAGCTGCCAGATGTGGGGCAGTTCCCCTTCAGAGGTACTGACAGGGACAGGTAAACTTCAAGGCTAGCAAGCTCAGTTGTCCAGAACCAGTGATCCTGGTCTACCCTGTGTGCTACATTTCAAATTCTGGTCTTCCGAAGCACCGCACACACAGGCTTAGATGGTGAGGAGCATGCCTACTGCAGGTCTGCCTGCTACGCAGCACTGGGACTTTAGTCAGATTGAAACATCAGCTCTCCTTAACCAGGAAAGCCTGCCCTGCCAGAGACAGCTTGAAGCAGCCAGAATGCAATATTCCCTTGATACTTGGGAAGAACAAGAGGCCTTTTGGACTCTCTGGTATTTGTTCATAAGCTGCCTTCACTGCTTGGGTACCAACACTGTAGCTTACCCTGCTTTGAAACAAAGAGACAAACCACAACACCACTGTTTCGCACAAATATGGGAGTACCCAAAACAACTTCTGAACACAGAGAGGACTTGCTAGTTCATGCTCCTGGGTAGCTCTTACTTTTCATTGCTTTCCAGAGTGAATCTTTCTCAAGGGCTCCTGAAAGCCCACGTGCCCCAATGCAAGACAGTCAGGAGGATTTTCAAGCACAGCTACAGGAGGCAGCTTTCTCCTCTTCCTGAATTCTGGAGACAGTATTTCAAAGAAAGCTGCCTAAAGCAACCGAACTAGCAAGCTCCCCTCATTAAAAGGGAGCTGCTGCTCCACCAGATACAGCTGCCATGCTTCTGGCAAGCACTGTTTGCAGCCTTGCCAGTACTAAGCTAGTGGTAGTGAGTACCATTATTAGACAGGTCAGATTTCTGATGCATTTTACAACAGGAAGAGAAAGGTAACTGCCCAAAACCCATGTACTTTGGGACTCATAAGGAGCCACCTTAGAAGGCCAGCTGCATAAGGTAATTCTGGATGCTAAGTTTTACATGAAAAGGAGACCAACTATTCCCTATGGGAATACCTACAAACCCTTTCCATTAATTGCTTCGTTAGTGTCTTGCAGGGAGAGTTCTGGGCACTCAAGCAGTAAAACCTAAGAAATGCACCCTGCTGGCAGGTGAAATTTGCTGGCCAGAATCTGCTCACTTTGGATTTGCTTCCAAACTTGAAGCTGTGCCCTGAAGAAACCACAAAGCAATCATTCTTCAAAGCAAACCTCAACAGGGGGATGGGATTGGTTTGGCTTTCCTTGTTGCTTTCCAAAGTCCCAGAAAAGAGAGGGTATTATTTGTCTATGGAAATCTCATACTCACAGTTACATCTGCAGAAAATAATAGAGAGCATTGATGATAAAAAAGCCAAGAAATAGCTCTAAGAGTTGTGTGTTCATGGAAAAAAAACCTCTATTTTTCTTGACTGTAAACATATTTAGGGAACATGAAAATGCAAAGAATCAGGTTACATTACAGATCTGCAGTTGCCTGGATTATTTTACATACACACACACCACCCCCCTGCCACAGCCTTTCAAGTTATGGCTTAAATTCTGCAGTACTCTCAAAAAACTGTGAAACTTCCAAGCCTGAAAAACTCCTGGCTTTCACTCTTCTACCCAATTGAAATGCTTGACAAGATTTTTCTGACCAGTTAGCACAGCAGCTCAAAATTAACATGGATGCAACTGAGCAAGTAGTTTTGATGGAACTTGATAAGCTGATACAAGAACAGATTGGTGAGTGGGTTTTTAATCCTGAAGCCTGAGGGTTTCTTTAAATCCAAAATGAAAGCAAAAATGCTATGGTTGTAAAAACCCGTAAGTTGTTTTAAAGTGATTTTAAGGGCCCCTTATAAGCCAAAGCCTTTCAGTTTCTCAAAATCTGAGCTTCTATCCCTTTCTGATGGTTAACAGTCAGGTCCTGGGCACAATAATCGAGGAAAAGCAGATTCCAATTCTTCAAGCCAATGCCCAGAGCAGAAAAACACGCTGCAAACTGATGGACACACTAAAGCATTGGAGAAGCCAACAGCAGAACCACTTAGAGCCACAGCACCATCTCCTGTAACTCTGGCTTAGGATGTTTTTAAGCATCCCCTGACTGCCCACACTGCTCACCTTTCAGGAGCACTGCATAGCACACCACACCACAGACTGCCCATCACAGTCACCATGTGCTGAGTGGCACCACTCTGAGCTGGTCATGCGCAATGGCAGTAGAGAGCAGCACCCGTAACTCCAGTGGTGCAGGCTGTAATCCAGATGTCCAATTTCTGGCAAAATCAGGCTACCTTTTCTTTTTTTAAGCATAGGGCCTGGACATGTGGCTTGCAAGGCTGAAAAGGAAAATGGCACATTGAAGAAAGAGGGAACTTCATCTTTCTACTCAGACACAGCCCAACCCAATGTTCTTGTGGTAACTGACCACAAAAATAATTTTTAAAAGTCCATTTTACATACTTAGAACAGAAAGCAGAAGTGAAAGCAATGTCAACTATTAGGGAAAACCGGCAGAGAGGGGAAAGGGTTATAAGTTCTTGGTACAAGCCATACATCCTAGTCATTAAAGGAACTGCTCAGAGGAACACAGGCTACTCACACAAGAGACAGTGTCACCCTCTCAGTTCTAGATGATTTTGAAGCACAAAAAAAACCCCCACAAGTGGAACAGAGCATCACCTATATATATTCTGCTTCAAGGAGCAAATATTCAGCAAGAGGACCATTCAAACAAAGTGAATGACTTCCAAGGAACAAGTTACATGGGTACCCAGAACAAGAATACCTGCAAGATGTATTTTAGAAAGCAGACATGGTACTGAGAGACACATTAAAATGCAAGAAGTATTTCAACAACAGCAGTTTACCAGAGAAAACTGTTAGAAGCATTAGGTGAATTAAAAGAAAGTGGCTTCACAATTAATCATCACAATTATTGCATTGAATATAGTCAATACATATAGTACAGAGAATTTAGCTCTGTATGTCTCCTAGAAATTATGTATTTTGATTTTTCCATCTCAGGTCCTCTTTATTTGTATCCATTCATTCTCCAGCATAATTGCATCCATCTGAATGAGGCAAAACATCTTAAAAATCCTTCAGATTTGCCTGTGGGTTTTGTTGTTATGTGCCATTGTTCTGTTTTCAAATATCCTGCTAAAAATTGTTTACTTGCATCACAACCTTTTCATATTTGGCACTTCTGCTGACAGCAACAGGGAAATGAAGAAGAAAGGGCTTTGCTATTAGAGAACAGGGAAAGGATGCAAGTCCAGTTACTGGCTATCCTGCAGCAGCCCTTTTTGGGGCAAATCAGCTTGATAGGGATTTTCAAAATACTCCATGTTTCATAAATATATCAATGAAAAAGATAAAACTATTATTGCCAGCAACTTGAAATGAATGTTTGTTGTTCATAGGAACATTACACCTCACCATAAATCTGTCCCCAGACTCTGCTTGCAGACTGCATTTTACCCATTCTGCCTTCTTGTGGGAACCTATAGGAGCACCCTTGGCACTAAGATCATTTTACCATTACTATACATTAATTTGCAGCAGTTTCCCTGAAATTCATGACTTCAAAACTTGTAAATCTATTGCACTTACTGATACTAGAGTCTTTCTGCAAGTTTACATGGACTCAGAGAGGATGCACTTTTTCTTGGTTAAAGTGCAAACTTGTTCCTACTGAGGAGACTCCAAGAGGTACAATAAAACTGTCCCACATCACCTCAAAAGGAGAAACAATATACCCCAACCAAGGAGCCAGTACAGTAACACATGGAACTCAGAAATCAACACTCAACTATGGTGATGTGACTCATTACCTGATAGATAAGGCAAAGACAGCAAGGCTAAGAGGGGAGCAACGAACGCTCTTCACATCAGCCAGAAACTCAGCAACAGACTTGAGATGCTGGGGGAGACAGCACAGCCTGTTTCCCATCACACCCCATGTGACAGACGTTATATTAATCCTTTCTATTTAAGAAAGGAGACAGAAAGGTGCATTTTCACTCCAAGGCAGAGTTAAAGATGAAGCTTGCAGCTTCAGGCACTCCTGCTCTCTCCATCCCAGTTCCTTCACCTGACTGTAAGATGTCTGGTAAGTGCAAATGTCACATCTGCACAGACTTTTGCTCCAGCTATTTTAGCCAGATGACATTCCTGCTGTCTGTAGTTCTGGACCAGGTTGCTGTATTTGCTTGGTGAGGCTTCTAAGACATCCCCTGCTGCATAGTCCTATTTACCTTACATTCTGTGTGTTTAGACATGAGTTCTGGCTCCCAACTTGTACACACAACTGGCTCCTTTTAGCCATGGTGCACTTAAAGCAACCATTTCACGCTTTCCCAGTGTGTTAGTTTAGCAAACAGAGTGTGTCTGTCACTCAGCCACAGCACAAAATCACAGCACACTGCTCACAACCTTTCATTTCAGATGGGGAGATGCAAGACTTGCCAGAAACCCAACAGCGCAGGGCAGACGAGAGCTGCAGGGACAGGCTGCACTCAGTCCCTTTGAAGGGCTGCAGGCTCTCTCTTTGGGAAGTCTGAAAAATGCTTGTAGCTCCATCACAAAATAAAATAAAAATCACTTTAATACTAGCAACTGCATTGGAGAAGGTGGATAGTGAGCCGGATGGGATGCCCTCCCACAACAATTTGTGAGGTTTTAAATATCCCAGTTCAGAGAAATGAAAAAGTCAAAAAAAAAAATCTCACAATTTCCCCAGAAATAAGAACGCTGGGGGAGGAAAAGAGGAAGAGAACATTTTGTTTCTATTCATTTTCAGGAATTTCATTTCAGTTCCAACATTTTTTTTAACCTTCAATTAATGCTAGCTATCAAAATGAAGCAGCATTTGGACCTAAAAACATTGAAACTTTGCCATTTAGAAAAGGTCAAACAGTTTTCAAAACATTTTTGTCCAATATTTTTCAGCAACTGAAATTTATCAAAACCAACATTTTCCCATGAAATTGTTCTGTCTCAGACAACTGGCATTTTCTGAGGCACGATGCTTCTCAGGGGGTCTCCTTGGCAGCCCAAGGGCCTGGTCCTTCCTTTTTGTCACCAGCTGGCCTCTTCAGCTGGCAGCCCACGCTATACTTTCAGACCTTGGTAAGTCACACAGGCCCCAGTTCACAAGATCAAGTGAACTGAAGTCAGACACCAGGCCAGGGTATACAACTCTACAAGGTTCACTACATACCTTGCATCTCAATGTTATATTTGTGCATTTTGTATCTCTGTTTCCTCACCCAAAGACCAGTTACAAGGCAGAGGAGTAAGGAGAAATCTCTCCTTTGTTTTGAGATACTCTTATATTAATACAGCATAAAGCTTGTTTTTCTTTAGCAAGGATCCAAATCTATACCCACGTGGCTGAAGTTGATGCATGTGCTAATAGCCCCTCCCTGTGCAGGATTATCTGTTTGGAACAACCATTTTGACCTAAAACTACAGCTGGCTTTTCCACCTTCTTTGGAAGATATTAAATCCAAAGCCTGTCTTCTGCTCACCTACAAAAGGTTAGCTCTCTTGAGCCAACATTTTACTGTGGAATAAGGATATGCTCCGGGACAGCATGCTCATTTTGCACCTGAGTCCTGAAAGCTATCCTGAGGAGCAGAGTTCATGAGGCACCTGTTCCTGCTGCCCATGTGCACGCCATGAGTCCAGAAACCTGCACATCCCAAACACCTGCTTACTCCTGGATGGGATTTAATGGCAAATGACTGTATGCAGGGAAGCTGCACAGCAAGGGCTTCCCAGGGGGTAGGCACAATGTGCAACAGGGATGCAACTATCTTCTCAGCTACAGAAGGTATTTCCATGGGCTGTAAGCAGAGCTGTATAGAGCCTGGCATGCAGTTGCTGCTGCTCTGACTCCATGCTAAGAGGCAACTGGCTCATATTCAGCTTCATTGTTGCATAGACAGACAAGCTCAGGTTTGCCTGTGCTCATCTGTGTAGACATGAGTAACGTGCTGGGGTCAAAGTCACAATCTAGTCCCTAAACACAGTCTGCAGCACAGCAGACAAACCACACCACACCTATTACAGAAGAGACCGAAGCCTTCACTGGGAACCTACAGGGGGCTGAGTCAACAGGAATGCAGACATACACCTGCACTGCCAGTGTTGGCTGGCTCGGGAAGCAGGAATATCATCAAACAACAGCCACAGACTTCCCCAAAATTATACAGGATTGTTAAAAAGAAAACACAAATCCCATATTCCCTTCTCTATATACACTGTCTCTCCCCAACCCTATCCACTCTGAAAAGCAGAGCATTACTAAACAAGCACCTCCATATTTCAACAGAAACTAACCACACGACACCCACCCCAGAAACTATCAAGAGCTGGGTCTGCAAATTCAGCTCTCTACACCCATCACTCTGTAACACAACCTTCTTCCAAAAATACTCTTACAAACATGGCCCCAAGGAACTATTACAAGGGAGCAGGACTGGGAACTTGCAGGGTCATCACCTACTCATTGATACACAGACCCACAGCACTGTCCCCAATTAAGCATTGCATTAAGTCTCGTTCTCCAACTCTGGAGCCTTCTTGCCAGACATCTACAAAAGAGCTGGCTGTTGAAGGCTTTTGGACTGTGCCAGTCACCATTGCCTGTAGGTGGGAAAAGTGTTGTGCAAGGAAGGTTTTCATCAAGGACCTGTTTCCAGTAAATCCAGCTCTAACACAGAATGCCAGAGGGATTTCTCTCACAAACAAAATGCTGCTGGACTCCTCCAGCACTCCAGCCAGTGAGCTGAAAAGGGCCGTGGCACAGTGCCCTCCCTTATAGTACCACCATGGTGGCCTTGGCTCCAAGGGAGAGCCAGTCAAGCATACATGTTTTTCTTTCAACCTGGAAAGATGCTAAAAGCCAGCTTTGTGGGAACCCAGTGTGATGGGGGCCAGGGCAGCAGATGGGAGCTGGAGAATCTCAACAACACTAAAGTCACCTCTATTTCCTTCAACAAAAACCCTGACAAGCCCTCAAGCCCCCCAAAAACCAGGTGCAGAACTGAGAGCACAGATTATATCATCACCACTCTTCAGCTGGATCATTCACATTACCGAGCAAACTGCTGCATCCAGTAGGGGACGGGTGGTTCATGCTATTGCAGGAAAATCACAATTCTTCTATGACTTGAAAACCCATCTTAGGGCTTTTTCAAGTTTCCAAGTCCTTCTTCAAGAGACTCATTTCTCAAATCTGGGTCCAAACTGTGCAAGGGCCCAAAAGGGACATCAATCCATAATCCCACTTTAGAAACGGGGTTTTTTTCTGCTCACATACTCCCTGCAGAAATAATATTTCCCATCTTCTTACCCAAGTCTTCAGGAAGCTCCCCAGCAGTCAAGGGGGAAAGGAGTCAAGGCCTTTTGTAACAAATACAGCAGAACCGATCAAACAACTTTGTGGGTTTTTCACTGAAGCAAGAGCTGCTTAAGCATTTTTCAACTAAAAACACATGTGGCAAACATTTATCTATAGCCTTAGCTTCAGTATCTTGAATGCTTCTAACAGTCTGGGTTTTTAAACAGCACAGAACAATCCCCCGGAGAAAAACTGCAGGTCGGACTGGCGGGGGCGAAGGTTTTCCAACATGAAGGATGGCCAGAGCTCTGTTTCCACCAGTGACAACCAGTAGTGGCTGGCCCTCCTGCACACTTGATCTGTCACATGCTGGTGTTCTTCTACCACTCCTAAGCCCTTTACTAGCCACTTGAAGAGGGGCATGAGAGTTACCTAGTCCCAGTTCTCCCTTACATACTTATTTTCACAAGACCTATGGAGCACGGGTATAAGTAAGAGCTGGTTACTTCACACTCCTCTTCCCCTATGACAAAACTAGCTGGTTTGGATCATGTTTCTGCCTTAGCAAAGGTAACAGCAACACTGCTCCTGAGTTCAGCAAGTCCGTGAGGAAGCAGAGCTGTGTGCAGGTCCACAGCACAGGGATGCTGGAAGCACAGAGGTCAGAACTGGGCCAGCCTGACACTGCTTGAGGCTATTGGCCTTGGTTTGCTCTCAAACCACAGGTGGAAAGGAGAGGCAGCAAGAGAAGATGGGAAAGAATTAATTTGGAAGAGCTCCTAGATCCTGCATCTGCACCTTATGCTTGACAGGATGGGGCTAGACAGAGAGAATGACTGTTTATTCAGCGTGTTTACACAGGGACACTCTCTTTCTGGGAAACATTCAATATGTGATGCCACCCAAAAGTACCTGGCACCTGGATACCTGCTAGGCTGGGCTGATGCTCAGCTGCTCCTACGCCAAATGGACACCAGTGTTTGTATAGGTGGAACTGGCCAATTGCCTGGCGCACAGTGACTGCAGAAAGAGATGATTTATTTCTCTTCAGACTTAACCCCTTTTGCTACTGCTGTGCCATGTTTTTCTTCCATCTGCCCAGGTAAGGAAGGCAAAAGGAGTATTCTTTAATGCAAGACAAGACTTAAATCTGACGTAAAATGAATTTTTATGAATTCTACAAAAGAATTATCCAGTCTTCCCCTCTCTCCCTGGTCAAACCCACCTTCCTGGGAGGAATTTTGGCCAGGTTGTTGGGTTGATTGTTTTTTTACAAATTCACATCTGAAGCCTCCTGCAAAAAAAGAAAGATTTCCAGTTCTGAAATGCAAACATCATTTAACTGCTTTGCTTTGACCCTCCTGCTCTCAAGGGACACCAGAATACTGCACAACCAACATCCAAACAGCTTCAAAAAAAAAAAAAAAAAAAAAAAAAGAGCCACAGAAAAGCCAGGGATCTTGTGATACCGACAGTACTTTTTCTCAAGTCTGCTTTACCCCTGGGATCTCTATCAAGTCTCGCTCCTTGCAAACATCAAGGTATGCCAGGGTAAACTGTCTGCTGAGAAGGTAAGAGTCTCCATTCAAGGGAGGCGTTACTGCTGGGAAGCTGAAAAAAAGTGATATCCGTTGAAGTCTTGCTTCTCCTCCAATACTTGTTCCATGCAGATGAAATTAGCTCTGCTGCACTAAAAAGAAACCCAGCAATCAGGGTGAAGAGTGCTCAGGCTGAAGGGCAAAGTCAGCTCTGGGTGGAAAGCAACTGGGAGCCAATTAGATGAATCTTAAGAACAGATTCATCATCTTGGACATTCACTTGTTATGCATTGCTCAACCAAGCGCAACTGGCCTTGGAAACCAGGAAGCAGTGAAAGGATGAAGGCAGTAGCCCAGGGCCAGCTGCAGCCTCTGGACATGGGAAGATGACCTGAGCCATCTACACAAAAGTAACATCTACTGGTTCAAGGCATCTATGGCTCATCTAACACATCATCCTTGAGCCAATGCATTGCACCAGCTGCTCTGATATTGAACCATGCTGGTGGTTTTCTGTGCCTGATCCTGGACCAAACAAGGGACAGACACGTGTGGCTCTGCCCCTTTCCCAGATCATCTCAGAGCCCATGTCACAAATGTCACACCCACACTGAGATCCAGACACTGCATCAAGGCCCCCAAGAACTCCAAGCTTGTGTACTCTTCAGAAGTTCATTAAAAAAAAACCCAAACAACCTTTACATATATTTTACAGGGTGTAGAAGAGAATACTTCCTATATAATAGGAGGTGGTTTCCAATAGACAAGCTATTCCCAGAAAGTTATAAAGTCACATACAAATTTCCTGGAAGAAAACCTACAGCTCAAAATCAGTATGTGCAGAACAGCTTCCACACAAGCATACATTATTGAGCACTGCCGGCAGCAAACACCCCTGCTGGGCAGGGAGCTGGAACCCTGATGACCAAAATGCTTGTCCAGCTCTGCTCCTTGCAAGCAGAGCAACTCTGACAAGTCTTTGGTCTCTGTTTCTTCATCAGTTAAAAGCTGTTCTGGACTAGGCCGAATCAGGCAGATCAGGGAGATGGAATTGCAACATCTGGTCTTGGAGGCAGCCAAAGCAGAAGTCAAAGGCTTCTGGCCCCATGGCTGCATTTTATTAGAGCACTAAAAAGGTACAAAAAGGACAAGATAAGTCTAAATAGAGAAAAGGCAGGCATGCCACGCGAGACAAATTAAATCAAAGTTCAAAAGTGAATTTCTCTCCCACTGTCTAATCCTTCCCAGGACGAATGCCGCTCTCCAGTTTATTCCAGCAACTTTCGGTGATCTCCCGAGCTACACAAACCCCAGTCTTTTCTAGGAAAGGCTTTTCATCTGTCTTCTCTGCAGCTTGGTGGCCAATCTATACCTCACAGCTAAGAGCCTCGTCAGTGTTCAGAAGGCTGCAGGTACTTATTTTGGCTCCTATACTCTTGCCTGGTACCCCAAACTCTCAGGTAGCCCAGCAGCCACCAACACTCCTGGGGGAGCAGCAGTCTAGGGTTCGGTGCAGCCAGGAGCATGCAAACAAGAGTGCCTTCATCCCAGACCCACTGTCTACATCAGCACTGGAACATTTTATTACAAGGTAGCAACAACACAAGGCAGGACTGGGCAGCAGGCAGGTCTAGACCTGGGTGCACCAGCATGCCTCATACCTTCCCTTCTGCTTTACCACTGCTGCCCTGAGCTCTCCTTGCACCACACTCAGGCCACCTCTCCCTGAGCAGGAACACCCCTCAAGCATCAGAGGGGTGACCTCATTCACATTCTGGAGAATTTAGAGGATAAAAGGGATTTATGATGGGACAGGGCTTTTTCCCATCCTCAGAGCTGTGAGCCACAGCTGGATTCCAGGATTGCAGCACCAAGGCTTTGACCTATTGTCCTACACAGCCATGCTACTTGAGGAAGCTCCCAACTTAGTCAGCAAGTGATGCTGGGGTACAGCCTGGCAGGAATTTCCCGAGGAGGTTTCTCACAGCGTTGATTCACTGAGGTCTAATCCAGCTATGGGAACAGACCAGTTTCAGCAGTCTCCTAGTTCAACATTTTGGGAGGGGCAGGCATTTTGGAATGGGCCAGAAACAGTCTTGCTTTAGAAAGTTTGGGTACCTTATATGCCTTTTCTGCTGGTGCCAGCTTTGGGGGTTTTGTAAACTACCAGAAAACAAAAAACTATAGTAAAACTCATTCCAGTTCAGGAGGGAAATACTGAAAAAAAAAAAGTCTTGAAAAATCTTACAGCCTAAGAAAACTTCTTCAAATCCATCCCTCTGATCCAAAAATGGAGGATGAGACTGCACGAACATTTGTAATTCCCAGGGAGACTGACTCTTTCCACAAAACCTACAGTCACTTGCTAAACACGAGATGACAGAAGGGAGAAAGAAGGTTATCAAAGTAGGAAAACAAGGCTTTGAATTTTCTAAGCAGTTACTTATATTAAGTCCAAACCTAACCTGGCTGCCCAGGCCAAGTGGTTACATTTTGGGTTGAAGCTGAGGCACTGGGGCAGTCTAGTCAAAGATTTCTTCTCTTTGAGCAATTTGCTAGTGGCACGTGTTAGAATAAGGGAACAGCCTCAGGGCTGCTCTAACTTAGTGCGGTTGCTGTGGTCTTGACTGAGGGATTAGGACAACACAAAGCTGAGCTTCAACTCAACAGAGGCAGTGTTCAAGGAGAAGCAATTCCAGTCTGCATCGTCAGCAGGAGGAACAATGGTGCAACAGCCTCTCCCCACACTTCTTTCTGCAGGGCAGATAAAGCCAGCTTTAAAGATTCCCACAAGAGGTTTAATGGTCTTGTTACACTGGAGAGTCTGGCTTTTGTGGCTGCAATTTCCGAACAGGTCCAGCTTTCACCAGCAGCAGCTGATTTCCAAAAGTGTTCAGTGCATCGCATAGCAAGAAGTAAGAACAAGGAGCAAAAGCTGTAGGAAGAGGAGACTGGAAGAGGGAGAGATCACTGAAGCAGCTCAACTTTTCTCAAGTTGTAACAAAGGTAAAACTCAGAAATGAAACATGAAGGAATCTGAAAATCAGTACAGATGGAAGAAAGGATGCTCCTCCCACTAAGATGTAAGACAAAAGTCCTGTTTCTCTGTCACAGATTCCCTATATGCTCTGGGCAAGCTATTACTATTACTTGCACCTCTGCCTCCTCCACAGATAATCTAGTTATGCCTCTGTCTTGCTGGGCTGAGACTGCTCAATCTCCATCCCAGTGCAAACCAGATAGCCATCCCCTTGCAATGACACAGCCTACCAAAACACCCAGCACATCCAGGGTGTGCTGCAGTTAGTGTCACCCTGCAGAAACCATTTGCACATCATTTCTGACCCGCTACACATTTTTCCCATTCAGCAAAACTTCTGATTAGGAAAGTAAATCTGGATAGTCTGGATAGATGGTAACCACACCAGGCTGTTGTAAAGATACTGGAAACAGACATGTCAACAGAGGGTACAACTGGCATCTTCAGTCTGACAGAGCTACCTCCACTAGGTAGGACCTTCAAGGGACGCTGCCTTTTGTGGTCCGCAACGGTGATATACTGAGCCTCCCTCACCCCTGTTAGCGCGGGCATTTCAGATACTGATAGCCTTGCAGGTTTGTGCCTGCCCATGAGAGGCAGTTGTTTCTACTAGTGTGAATAATCTGAAGTCCAAAAGAAGCATAGGAAAAAACAACTGGGGTTCTTTTCTAGACATTTCTCAGAGCTACTGATGGAAGTACTTCAGCTTATTCAGGGATAATTCCTTAGCTGGTATATTTACATCAGACTCAAAGGAAAGAAGAACTAGAGACACCTGCTTTTCAGAAGAAAATACACATTCAAAGTTTTTTGCTCAAAGCAATGAGAGTGGCTGAGTCCCATCAATCCCCTAAAACAAAAGGTTTGCTCACTGCTAGCAGATTTTCCCCTTTTTTTACGGGAACAATAAAGGTTATCAAGCTATGGAAAAGTCCCCAGGTGGTGAGGGTCAAGGGGAGGTATTTCTCAGACACCAGAACAATTAGAGTCTCTATTTGTTTGCTTGTTTTAAACAGGTTCTGCATAAGATCAGTAAGTAAAAAAACTACCTCTACCATCCCACAAATTGCAATAAGCTAATTAAGTCATAATATTGGTAATTCAACAATGTATGCAAAGGTAGACATTAATGAATTTTACATAATGAGCAAGCAAAGAACATTACTTGTCAGATAGCCTCAGAAATTTGTTAAATAGTCCTTTAAGAGATATGGTTCAAGCACAGAGCACTAAAATGACAACAAAACTTATTAAGGAGCCTGTTTAATTAAGCACATGCTTGCTGGCACATCTGACACTATACGAAGGTGTTTGTGCTAAGACAAAGTCTTTCTTCTTTTGCAGTACAGCCAAGGAGACTGTAGTCAAATCTATTCTTAAAACACAAAGATAAGTCTGTGACTAAGCAGCCAAATACCACACTGTGGAAAATCTATACAAGTGCTAAGGGAATCGTGCATCTTTTCTGTAAAGGCCTAAATGAGATTTGCATGTGCCTCCGAGACTGCTGACTGACACAGTTTGACTCAGAGTCATGCCAGAGTTATCTGCAACATCGCAGAGAAGGATGGAAATAGCTCACGCTGGGCTGCTGGAGTCTAGAAGCCTGCTCCTGAGCAACCTGCAGAACACCAGCAAACCCCCTGTGGGGTGGGGGAGGCCAAGGAGGGCAGTCCTCGCACCATGCAGAAGTGGCTGAGAAGCACAGAGACCTTGAGTCTCCCTAAGGCACGTTGTGGCTCTGCTTTGCAGCTTTCTCTGCTGCTTTTCTTACACAAACTGCAATGCACTGGAACCTTGTGCAATGCATGAGATTTATCATTTTAAGAGCAACGGACAAGTTAAGGGTGGCTTGTACATGTATCTGTTACGCAGCGATGCCTGTGAGAAACAAGCTGCCTAGCAGTATGGTACAGACATCGCTCACTCCCTCAGCTGCGATAGGGACAGAACTCTAAATATGTTCCAGTCAAACCACCCACGTTCTCCACATGCTCTGCAAAAAAACAAAATACCATTTTACATTCTTCACCAGAAACATTCTTCTTCCTGTTCTGCCCTTCTCCTGCTGCTTCTTTTTGTTGTTGATCCATTACTTCCAGCTTAGTTACAAGCTATGGCTTAATCATCATCTCACCAGTAGTTTGGGGATGTTTTATCACAACTGACCCACCAACACTCAAGCCTCTACAATATTATCAGAGCATACTGTAATTTATCACTGAAACAAGCCAGCTGAGGAACTTCAGTCAAAAGCAGTGTAATCCCACCTCCTGCTGATGGGCACAAAGAGGCAGTCGTCTGTCAGCTGAATCAACTTGTGTTGGAGATAGTCCCCTTATTTGCTTGTTTGGAAGCTATGAACTCCCCTCATGCTGCTGAGCTTCCTGATTGACACCTTCTTTGTCTGCAGGGTTTTCACACAGGCTTAACAGACCTAAGTGCTATAAGCAGATCCCAGTAGCAGCTTGTGCTTCTCTCCTACTTGGCCCTTTTCTAGTGCTTCTGGATTTTAGTACTGTGAGACTGGGACTCCCAAATTCGCAGTTCCCCTGCTGACCTGGTCAGCTACCTCTTACCATCCTCAATCATCCTGGTTTCTTTGTAGCTTGCACTGCACAAGGGAAGAGGACCAGAAACCACGTGCACAAGAAACTCATCATTTTCCTTGCTCAAAACTTCCCTACAGGGCAACAGTTTTCTCAGCTCTCAATTTTGGCATTTTGAAAACTCCAGCTCCCTTACAGCTTATCCAGTTGACCCTGTGTCTCATGGGGTTTTCACAATCTTACAGACCCGTGCATCATGTGAGTGAACAACTACCCAAACAACTCACAGGTTAGGATCTGACCACTCACTGGTGATGTGTTTGGGCAGGGGCTTGCACTGTACTCCCTGTTACCCCAGACCCGCTGCCTCTCCACCAGCAACATCCAGCACTGCTGTCTCCCTTCAAGCCTATGGACACAAGATGAAATTGCAGTTACCTGAAGCACTTCAAACAAAAGTGTGGTCAGAGAAGCTCTAATCTTCCATTAACCTGTGGAAGCACTCAGGAAGAGAAAGCCAAGAACAGACCCATTACTTGAACAACCAGGGCAAGAAGTCCCCAGGCAAGCACCAAAGAGATGGAATTGCCTGTGGGGAAGGGCTGAGAACTGGATGTGAAGGCAGACCTCTTTCCCCAGATACACAGAAGGTAACCAGTCAATACGACCCAGATCACATGTTTACTCAGTCACCTCTAACTCAGGAGCTCTCACGGTGATGCTGCTTCCAGACAGTACCCAGCACATCACATGCCCTGGGGCAGATCTCAACTCATTATTCATCAAGTTCTTAGTAAAAATACTCTTCCTGGAGAGATACCTTCACAGCTTGGTCCCAGATTTTAAACACACACATGGACCCACAGATTCACACTGTTTAGGGTCTGCCAGTCTCTAAGACTGAAGCAAAATGAAAATAGTAGAAACTTACCACATGTATGAAAGGCAGGCGTGTTATCCATTCTCACACTTGCACAGTGACCAAGCTTCCCAAAGCAAAGAAACTCCAAACCTGTTCCGCCAGCAGAGCTCTAACTTAATTTCAGAGCACCCTTCTTCCCCAGTCTGACTCAGATCCAAGTTCTTCCCCTGCTCCCCAAGCCACCAAATCAAAGGTAACTGTTACCACCTGCCACTGCAATTAGTGGATCCCACCGCTGGCATAGATGAGTCAACCCGCCATGACCCTGGCGACCCTGCCTTACACCAGGTGGCTGAGGCCACAAAATCATCTACCTGGTGCACCAGGCTTTATTTCAAGCAGTTTTATGGCTACTTTGTTACTCTGCAACAGAGCAGCAACAAAGAGGAGGGAATACAGCGGTGCAGACAGAATCACTGCATTTCAAAAGCCTTTGTTAATCGTTATTTACAAAGCTAAGGGCTCCAAGTACCCTATTCATATGTATTTTAGGCCACCCTATTTAGATACACCTGGATCTAGGGTCACCACACAGGACAGCAGGGGAAACCTGACCCTCCCTACCATTACTGAAAGTATGCAGACCTTTCCTGGCGCCTACAGCTGCCAAGATCAAATGCTAGACACTGGACTGGTAGGCAATCCCTGGCAGTGCAAGAGGTGACGGTGTCTGCCCAAGCTTTTGCAAAGCGGCTCAGTTCTTCCAGCCATGGCTAGGCTCATCTTGTTCCCTTCCTGGCTGCTGAGCTGGCAAAGCCAGGCACAGTGATCGCTCGGGCTCACATCTCCTAAGCCATCTGCTGTCGCTGCTTCTCCCCAGTCACTCTTCTGGAAAGGTGGCAGCATCCTGTGCAACGGCTAGAGTGCAGTGGCAGCCTGTAAGGAATCCCAGGCTGACCCCACTCAGCTGAGGAGTAAAATGCATTCAAAGCCTAACAGCCTGGGTGAGGTTAGCCTAGGAGCTTAGGGACACCTCTTTCCCAAGCATTACTTGCCCTCTTTCTTGAATCCAGCACTTGAAGGGCTCCTACAATGATCCTCCTTCTGGTCTTCATTTCAGTACAGCTCTTTTATCAGACAAGTCATTAAAAAGTCCTGAGAATTCCCTAGTAATAGCTCACTGCATTATCAGAACTTTCTGTCTTCTCATCTCACCCACACAATTAAAGCAATTCCAATTGCCCACAGGTGGTTCCTATCTCTGCGTTCAATTTCCTCCTTCAAGAGCTGATTGAGGAATGTCTCACCTGTCTCCTGGTGCCAGACTTCGGGGCAAAAAGGGATCTTCCCTAGAAGATATTGTCCAGGACAGCTGCACTTCACTCTTCCCTCTGCAATGTGCAAGTGCTAGGCTTCCCAGGACAGTGGGAAGGATTTTTCCTCCAGCATTCCCAGCCATTGCCTCTTTTGTCTTGCAGATTGATCTTTCAGACTTTTTGATCTAAAAGTTTTACGGTAACTGAAGTGCCCTGTGGAAAGGCAGCTGAAAACAAAGTATTTTCTTCCCTCTTCCATGCTCACTTTTCCCCTACAATACAATGACTGGTTTTTCCTAAGAGCACAAGTCTATCAAAGTGTCATTACACTGCAAGCCACTGCTCAGCAGTGTTGACAAAATAAATTTTGGAAATCAAGGTTTAGAAGTTCTGATGGTTTCCCCTACTTGAATATGGTGGGGGGAGAGGGGCATGAGGGAATCATTCACCTACTGATAACCTGGGGACAAAAAAAGCAGCTCTGGAGACAAGCAGGTTCCAGACAGTGCATGTTTTCCAGACCCACTGTCCCTAGCTCACAGGAGTTGTAGTTTGATCTAAGTTTCCCCTGAAACTCCATTAACATAATTCAACAGTACAATTAGCTCTGAGTGTGACATCATCAGTGATACACTAGCGATGCTTTTGGGTCATTTGGGGTATATTTACAGATTTCAAGCTCTTGTACAGTTGTAGGGTTAGGCAGTCTTCTTATGACAAAGAAAAGTCTAGCAACTACCTTCTCTAGCTTTTGAAGCTAGAAGTAGGGTGACATGCCATGCAGCAACACCTTATGTATTTAACACCTCTCATCATCTAGGAGCCCAGCTCTGGCAAAAACACAATTGTAATTTTCAATTTGAACAGTCAGCATTACAATAAAAATTACTTTCTGGCACATTCAGTGAGTAAAAAACAGCAAAAAGCCACTCCAGAATACATGCACTTATGTGTTTCTAATTAATTCTGACAGAGCTTGGGCTTCAAAGGTGAAAATGTACTTGGTTCTCAGAGGAAGTATCTCTTTGGCAAAGACATGCTGCAGCCAGGATCAAGTAATGACAGTATCACTGGGAGCATAGTCCTAGGCTGGTTTATCTTAGGACTGGGTAAAGAAACAGGGCCCTCGGGTGCTTCTGAGGGAATGATGGCAATGGAACAAATCAGAACAGAGGGAAAAGTAGAGATAAAAAGCGATATACAAAAGTAATGCCACTCTGAGAAAAGCTACAGAGGAAAAAAAACCCTGACCTGAACAACCTGCATTCCAAACCATCCTTTCTAGAGGGGAAGCTCAGAGATTTCCAGTAGTTCAGGAAGGGACAAAGACCACACCAATTGCCTTCAGAGGCAACTCCTGCACAAAGAATTACTACATGATGACGGACAAAGGACGTTAGTCTACCTGCTCATGATTTTGATCCATGTGGGGTAAACATCCAAACAAGCAGTACAGCTTTAAGAGACAAAAACCACAACATCTTACTTCCCAAAAGTCTTGATGAAAAGAAAACAAATGCACTGAAAAATAATGCAGGGGGATTTTGACATGACATCATTTTTTGCATAGGCTGGTATATAGATAAGACCACTTTGCTCTTTCACAATAACAAAATGACGCTCTTTCCCCATAAACCCTCAGAACCATGGTTTCTTGCCAATGCTAAGGCTCATCCCGATTTGTGGTTTTTTGACCCTGTTATCCATGCCCCCACAATGGTGTTTCATCGGGAAAATAAATACTCTATAAGCTGCTAAGGATAGAGGGTACCTCTCCACAACCACATGCACCAAGTGGAATCCTCAAGACATTTTACCCATTTTCTCCTGCAACAAAACTTTAGCCCATTTCTCTCTCCTTGTTTAATGAAAAACAATCAATCAAGATCTCTCTCTTCCTCCTGTGGGTGATGGCTTGGGAACCTGGTTTCCATTTCAATAGCTCCTGTGTACTCACACCATGCCAAAAGGGAGCATTTCAATAGTCTACTCAGCCTTTCAACAGGTATAATTTCTTGTGGGACAGAGAGAAATAAAGGATTCATAGCTCTGCTAGCATATCTTGTTCAGCATCACAGGATACTGTAGTTCCTCCCCACGCAGAAGCAACCAGAGAAATCAATTACTATGAAAAACATTTTCTATTTCACAAAAGATCAGCTTTCTCAGGGAAAAAAAATGAATTTTGCAGATTTAAGTTTTTTTCTGTAAAATTCAAAGGCTTCAAAAAATGCAGGTTTTGACACCAACAGGATTGTCAAATTCGTAATATGTCATCCTTTTTTTCACAATCTCTTACCAATCAGTATGTCTTGAGGTATCAACTGAAGATTTTGCTCAGCTTCTAGGTGTTTGAAAATACAGAAGCTTCTTAACATTAATGAGATCGTCCGATACAGGAGGAGACCCTGGTTGGAATGTGAGTGACTGTTTCTGCCAACACTCAGCTCTGAAGGACTGACAATCCCCCCCTCAGACGTGACCTATTTACAAGAGAAAAGCAGCAGCAGTGTGCCTGATGGGTTTTGGCTTTGGGATGGTAAGTCCAAAACATTCAAGAGGATCAATCCATTGTCATTATTTCTCATTAAATGACTGATGAGGAAGACAGAAACAAATATAATTTTCTGATCACATGTCTGGTTCTGGTTGAAGATGAACATCTCAAAGCAGCAGCCCTTAGCCAATATTTGCCTTCTTTCAGATAACAAGTCACAGCTCCTCTCCAGCAGTCACCTGGGCTGTTCAGTTGTTGCATTTGCTGCATATTCGACAAGCCTCAGCCTTCCACTTTGTCAGGACTGTTTCTGAATGTATTCACCCCATAGGTCCTTTATGTATGACTAAGCAAGAGCTTCAAAGGCTGAGCCATTGAGTTTTTTCTCAAGCATTTCTTGGTGATGAGGTGAGAAAGTACACAGACCACAGTAAGCAGGTTCTCATTGCTTCTCAGCTAGCTACTTCTCCCACCTCAATACCATTGCAAGCTTTGTGTTCACTAGAGGGGTTGGATAGCAGAAGAGATGGGAGCTGTGAGCAAGCAAACACTTAACTTTCTACTCAGGATCAACCAAATGATGGCAGACAGCCATTTACACACTTCATTTGTGTCTTGAGTTCACAGAGGAGACATGCTTGCCTCTCACATACTCAGGTTACTTCAAGGGTCAAATGCCGCATACGATTCACCTCCTAGGGACAATGGAAAAAGTGCAGATGTTTCTGGATATTGACCCTTTGGCCTCTGGTGTAAGCTTTTAGTAAATCCTTTGATAATGAGCTGATAAATAATAGGTCACTTCAGCAGAAGACAAGCTGATCCAGCTGTCTGAAGAAGCTGTGAGAAGGTCAGTGGAAAAGCCAACCACATATCTCATAGATAAGAACAAAGATCAATGAGCCACTGTGTTTCTGTGGAGCAGCAGATTTTCAATCTAGAGTTCATATCTCACCACGATGAAGACTAAAGTTTCATTCCCATTATTAATCTTAACATTATTCCTGATTTTTTTTTTCCCCATACTCCAAAGTATTTGCCCTACAGCCTGTTCCTACTGATGTTCTGAGGGAGCCATCACACTTACATATTCTGGGCTGGAGCCAGATATCCCATCTCAGCGCTCACCACTCCCATGCAACACAAGGGCCCTGTAAAGCAACCAGAAGCGTGCTGAGCTAATTTCTGTATCTCACTCTGCAGCACTGGCAGAATTCATCTTTCGTCAGACAGCAAAGAGAAGTGGCTCTAGCACTGAGCAGAGAAAGGGGAGTGTGAAGCGCTACTGTCAGCAATGTTGGAAGGAATACTGTATTCATCCAGTTAAGAGACTGGAATCATTCCCCCCGTTAAACCTTCCAGCTAAAGATAAAACTTACCTGGAGCACACTTTGGAAAAACGTGATTGTCACTTTTCAGCTACAGCATTTTGCAACATCTGCTACATTTTTTGTGGTCAAGCTTCCTAGGGATGTAAAATTGTTCTTCCTTACTCACCTTTCTCTTAAACCTCCAGCAGTTCATAGTATTTGGAAATACGGTTGCCATTTTAAAGCAGATCCCTCAATTGAAAGCAATCCTTGATCAATGATGACAACTTTTTTCAAAAAGTAAGAGCTGCAACACATAACTTTCTGCAGCTTATTTTGGAGGATAGCTACCGATTAATGTTTTCCTTAACAGATTCAGGCTTGTGTCTGAAGTTCAGGATGCAGAAGTCTCCAGGTCAAGCCATGCATGGTGACTCAAGAAGCAAGTTACTTCTATTAATTGCCTACTTTACAACTACAAGAAAGGAGACAGAAGAGTTTGCTGAGGCTCGCTCAGAATCAGTAGAAGAGAGGATTCCTACTCCCCATTTTCTGATTATAGTTTATCCTAAGAAAAGAACAGGTATCATGTTAATAGCATCATGCAGAATCAAATAAGGAAGAAAACTGCTTGTGGCCACCACAGAACTGCTAGTTCACAGCTGCCCTCCCAATGAGTTTGTCATCATCATGCATCCATGATGCATGGAAGGAAGCATTCACCATAAGAAGTATGTTGAAGAAACAATTAGTTGAACATATAGCTACTTTTAATTTATGAAATGGGTGGATATGTTGAACAGTAGACACCACTGGTCAAGCAATGTCTAATGTAAGAGTAGCAGTCTTTCAACACCAGACCCCTAGGAATATAAGATTTGCCATGAAACCTTTTCACATCTGAGTACTGCCTTTTGCACAAGCCAGAAGCCGTGTTTGAGGGAAAGCACTGTCATACCATAGATCTTCCAGTGATGTGGACAGTAGGATTATGCAAGAATCCTTTCTAGCTGTTGCAGTTGATGGGCTGCTTGAGGTTACCATTACTCTAGATGAACACATGTAAAATCTAGCTCTTCTCTGGAGCTAGCAGCAGTACCTGTCTTGCTGTGAGATCCCAGCATAGAAGAATTCAGGAACTGATACTCTCTTTGGTCAATCTGAGAGCAAATCATCTCAGTTTTGGACAGAAAGATCTACAAACTGGCATGCAGGTAACTTTGGCAAATCAGCATTACATAAGGAAATGTACCCTAAAGACATTTTTGAGTCATGATAATATATACAACTCCGGGGTAATCTAGATTTGCCTCAAAATAGAATAAAAAATGTGAGTGGAAGCAAAGGATTGTTACTAGAGTCAGCTCTCCCTGAAGAAGTGTCATTTATCTTTAGCTGATTCATGATTTTCAGAATGAGCCTCATCTCCACCCATATGGTAAAGAGGAACAAGGGGAAATGGGTTCACCTAGAGCAAGATCCACTTCAGAGCAGAGTTTCCTCAAAAGGCCAACACCTGCTATACTGGCTCAGGACAGTCTAGCAAAGAGCATCACATCTAGTGGTTGTTAACTATTTGAAAAGAAACGCATATTCTTGATTTCAGTTAGCAGGTAACAGGTGACAGCTTTGATATGCAACAGCTCTGTATGCATGTTAACACATCACTTTAGAGGTGACAGGGAATTTAGGAACCACCTTGACCTGCTAGTACATATGCAAGTTAAAAAACACATATTAAGAACCCATCTTTTCCCCTGTGATGACATTGTGAATAGTCTAGGCTGTAGGAACAAGCCTGGACAGAGGATCTCTGCAGTGCTTGAACAGCTAGAACTATTTTCCCAACACCAGGTCAGCTCCAATGCAGTCCCCACATTAGAAGCCCAAACTTAGGTAAATTAGGGATAATTTTAGGACCTTATTTATAATCAGAGCAGGCATGTGATACTTCACATTTTAATTGGGCACAACAGTGACAGTAATAATATAGACAATGTTTAAGATCTCCAGAGGAAGAAATTGTTCAACTAAGTGCAAGGAAAAAAAAAAACCAAACTAAGCTTAAGACCAGGAACATATTCTGATTTTACAATAATTAAGAGCCATACAACACCTGTTATCTGTGTAAGTGAGTTGTGTTTCACAAAGAGTTGCAGGAAAATTTTCTTCAGCTTTCATTCAAGACTCTCAGTCTCCCCAGTTCCAGACTTCCAGTTTAATTCAGTCCCAAATCTCAAGCAACACACTATCACTCTCCTGTGACTTTGTGTAGGGAAAAAACACAATTGTGTCTATTTTCTGCAACAGTAAGATTCTTCAGCCTTGATTTGTCTCCACAATAGCCAGAAAAGCTTCAGAGGAGCATAGTGTGAATTATTATTTTGACAAGGACCTGTGCCTTGTGAGCTGCATGCGGTATAACCAATAAAGCTCCTCTAGGGCTACAGCACACAAACCTAACAGGGGCTGCTGTGTCACCCAAATCCCTTCATTTGGGAAGAAACAACAGAGCAGAGGCTCACGGTGACACCAGTTAGCCCACCTTACCCTTCAGTGACCAAAGCAGATCTCCAAAAGGTCATGGACACCTCCCAGCAATCCCCAGAACACCCCTTATACTCTGCTTTCTGGGGTGCATAGTACATGCAGGAAGATTTTGCTATAAATCTCTGAAGGTTAGCAAAAGCCTGCAACTTCCACTATCTGCAATCATAGGTGAAGTTAGAAGCCTCACAGAAAAGGGGAAAAATAGGTTTTATTTGCCATCAGCTTGAGACAAGCTCAGCAAGTAAAGAAAAGGGAGCAGGAAGGACTTTGGACAAAATGCTGAATTAAGAGTACGTATCGCAGGTGAGGTTTCTTGCACCACAAGCCCCATGCAGACCAGTTTGGGAGGGCTAGTCCGCTCTGTCCAGCTGTCTCTATCCCCCTGAGACAACAACAGCCAGCCAGCAAAAGCTGCCACATACTTGCCTCTGTATTCACCTGCCCTTTGGGAAGAGATGCACAGCTGCCATCAGGAACACCAAGCGAGAGGGGTGACCTGGCAGTGCCTCTCACAAGGAAACCTCTGCTCTCTCCCTTGAGGCAGCTGCTTTAGTGCAAAATGCACTGCTGTGCTTAGCAGGGCCTGGTCTCCCGTGGGACAATGCTGTAGCAATTCAGTTTACACTGCAGTCCTATCAGTGAGGAGGCTTTGCTTCACAGGTGGCCTTTCCACATGGCACATCCTCTCCCCAGGGCCTGCTCCCCACCTCCTTAACCACCCTGCTTTCTTGGCATTTTCTCCCACCTTCTCAAAAAACTTCCTTACCTAACCCTAGCATTTTTCTTCCCTTAGTCTGGCTCCTATTCTCAGAGGAGCCATTTCCTCCTGTCTATTGTTGATTGTTATTCTTTCTTCTTTGTAATCACATTTGTCCTGATCTATGCTTCCAAAGAGCAAGCAATCACGAGTTCCTCATATTTTTCAGGGAACCTGTTTAGCAAGGATTCTGCAAAAGAGTAATTTCTCTTCTTGTCCTAGGAGGTTGCAAGCGACACATTACAGGGGACATTGCTAATCCCAACAGAAAACACTGTAAATATTAGCATCTTAAAAAGCAAACAAGAAACAAACCCCCAGATCACCAAACTTGGAGAGAAGCTTTTGCCTGGCCAGCCCACTAGGTTAAGCACAGAATCACAGAACAGTTGGGGTTGGAAGGGACCTCTGGATATCATCTAGTCCAACCTTCACCTAGAGCAGGTTGCACAGCACCACAGCCAGATGGGTTCTGAATATCTACAGAAAAGGAGAAGTACATCACATCCCGTGGCTGGAATGCTAATTAATTTTGCATCTACTGGTGAGAACCTATTTACACACTGGAGATTTAAAGGAAGGCACAGGTTTGATGCATGGTGTCACCTTCCCCATTGGGCAGACAGGCTATATCCGAAGCCACATCTCTTGTTTTGCTATGTTAATAGTTGAGGAAGTGTTTCACACCAAGACAAGTCTTTCCAAAGAGTCACCCCTCCATAAAGACATCTCAAGCATCAGGGATCAGCGAGGGCTGGAAGTCCCCTACCAGATGAGGAGTCAAGCAGAGTAACACAGGGCTTGCCAGAGAGGGCTCTGTCCCACAGGACATAAGCGAGACCAGCAGCCAAGCCTGGGGATGGCAGCCAGGGTCAGCCAAGAGTCCAGGTCATCCACAGTGATAAGGCAGGTCAAGCCAGCAAGTCAAACTGCAGGTCAGAGTCAGCTCCAATGACAGTAACCAGGGTCAGACACAGTCCAGTTGTCACAGGATAGGTCCAACACCAAACCAGGAAGCCAGTCCATGGGTCAGGGTCCCAGTCTGAGGTCCATGGCCAGGCACAGGTATGGCTGTGTAGAGCAGGAGACAGATACACCTACACCGTAGCTTGGAGCAATTGAAAGTCATGGACTGAGCTCAAATGGAGCCCCCAAGCCCATGAGCAGGGGAGTGGGTGGAGGCCCCATGACAGGCTCATCAGGGCAATTAAGTCCTATTAGGTACAGCTGGGGCCCTGACACTTCAGCTCTGCTCAGCCAGTATCACAGCCAGCCACCCAGAGAGATGCCCACAGATCCCATGCCATCTAAGTACAAATGCTCATACCAGGTGACTGGGGAGCAGCCCCCCGACCTACACCTCCTCTGCCTCTCTGCACTTGCCCAGTTACAGATGGATTTTGCCACTGTCCCCCTTAGGTGCAAACTCCATAGACTTCACAATAGACATAAAGGCTCCTTGTCCTTCCCCCTCAGAAATAAGAGGGACATATTCCCTGTTACAGGGCAGCCTGTGTTTAAAGCACAAAAAGATGCAGCAATAACCAGGAACTGCTTTTCCTCCCCACATGCTGATATGCCTTGGGGCAGAGAAAAGCAGCTGCAGGAGCAGCACGGTACCTCCCAGATCATCAGTACAGAGGCAAAACCAAACAAAGATGCAGGAAGTGATTATACATTCAGATAACAGAGCTGCAAAGCTGAGTAAGCAATTGGTTATTTGAGTTCATTGCTAAGCATGGGGCTTTCATTACAGACAAACAACCTAAACCCAACAATGCACCAGTGGCAGTTGTTTGTATCAGCAAAGGAAGTTAAATAACCTCCTCCAATGGATATTGCAAAAGCAGAACATGTGGGATAAGAGTGACAGTAGCATTAGAAAGGCTGGAAATTGGCCAAGACACAACTTCCCCCCACATACCCTCCCTCCTCATATTTCAGAAGTTCAGTGTTTCAGGAGCATCATGGAACACTCCTTTCCAGGTGATATTTAACTCAGTCTTCAGATCCCAGACAAAAATGTGCTCTGCAAGAACTGGTGATGTCCAGTAATCAAAACCAGAAAAAGCCTTCCATTCTATTGCTGAGCTTTATCCCTGCCATGGTACTCTTTGACCCTGTGTCAGAACATACAAGCTTACAATCAGAAAGATTTAATGAAAAGCATGCAACGGCCAGAGATCCTGCTGCCAGGGGAGGAGGGGTAGAGAGAGAAAGAGAGGAAAAATATATCAAATGGCTTATAAAGAAAGAAGCATGTGCACTTCCCAGCAGAGGATACAGTCTTTTAAGCCATCCTGCTTGGGGGAGCTTCCCCTAACTCTGACGCTTCCTTGAAGGCAAAAGATAAACAGATCATGGGGCCAGTATAAGGGCTGTGCAGCTGCACAAGTCTCTTAGAAAGTGTCTTTTGTATTACCTTGGCTTTTTTCTTTGAGCTCAGAGGAAAGGCTAAGTTGAAGTCACCTGCTCCCTGACTCCCTGTGTATGCAGAACTGGCTGCAAAAGCATACTCTAGCCATCACAAAGGGAGAGGCAGGTTCTGCCAGGTACAAAATCTATGAAGTTAGTCTTTAAAAAGTGAAAAATAAAGGAAAAAGTCCTGCAGTTTTGCTTTCAGAAAAACAGTTCTGGGAATATGCATTTCCCTGACACAAGGTCCATGTAGACATGACATTAAGCAGTCCCTGAAAAATCCATCTGAGGTGTTATCAGCCCTGCTGATACCAATATCTGTAAAGGAGAAAGCCTGGCTTCCCCTTCCTTTGGGTTGGTTGTGCTCAGGAGCAAATGGAACAATGAGACATGCCCACACCTTCCAGCTCAGAGCTGCTTTTTCACCATCAGTTCCTACCCCAGGCCAGTCCAGCTTGTGGGAACTCTTGCTCAGCTTTGCCACCCACCTATCAGTTTGTAGCCAGGTGAAATATTCCAAGAAAATAGTTTGCCAAACATTACGTTTCCAATATCCCACTGTAGCACCTTCACCTAGACTTCTCCCTTGTCTTCTGTCCCCTCTCATGCATGGCAGCTTTACTCCTCCTCAGAAATCCTCATATCACAGGGGATACTTCCCTATGCAAGTGGAGTCCTTCTCGTTTACTGTTTATGTGGTCAGGGAGGGCATTAAGGAAATAATCAGTGAGACTGCAGACAATTTAGAAATAGCCTGGAAATGATTTCTAAGGAGATTGGCTCTCCTTGGGATGTTCTAGAAAGCTTTAGCTGTGCTGATGCTTCTTTTGGGGGACTAAAAAAGTCAACAATATCGTCTCCAGGCTTAACTGTCTTGGAACTCCTACATCAGCCATACAAGTCCACACCAAGTGTCCACCTAGCCCACCACCATCTCCAACAAAAAACTATGAGCTGACACATAGGAAAGAGCAAGGACAGGCCAAAAATATATGGTACTTCCCTCCCCAAACCCAAATTATTTATTTAGCCTTTGATTGCTTTCAGCTGAAGAGACTTTTTTTGGCCTTCAATGGTTTGTCTATATAGTAATCTCCAACAAATCTTACTTTCAAACACTATTGTCTTCCTTTGAACACAAGTATACACCTTGCACCCACAAAACCCTTTGCCAAGAAGTTCTCCAGGTCTATTATCTGGTCATCCAGAACCAACTCCCTTCATTTGTTCAAAATCTGACCTTACCGCCCACATTTGTCGGCCTCCAGCTCTTGCATGGCAAAATGTAGGAACAGTCAGTCCCTATCTACTCTCTTCATGTAACTCCAGATTTTGTAGGTCTCTGATACATTCTCCCCAAAATCATACCTTTTCCAGGCTAAAGTATCCCAGACTGCTCCATTACTCCTTGAATGGAAGCTTCCAAGTCTGGACTCAGAAGGTCACCCACAGCAAGTTGTCAGCTAGAGGTCGCTTGCCAATTATCAGGCCAAAATTCACTATTAGGGTAGGAAAGCACCATATCCCACTCAGCCCCACCCTGTTTCTCCAGAAGTGAATTTGACTTTTGCTTTCACAAGACTTTTACAGAAAGAAGAGAAAGAAATCACAGATGAGTGTTCCTCTTTTACAATCACTTTTCCTCCCTTTGAAATCAAAGAGAACAATTAGAAAGCAAAATGAATGGTCTTGAAAAACACAAAAATCCCCTTCTCAGAAGGGCAAAATGAAAGCTCATGACTCAAGACATGGGGCTGTAACTTCCTCATCCTATTACTCAAACCTTTGACCTCCAACATTTCACCATTTCTCTGTTAGGGTGTCATAGGTCTAGCTGATCTCATGATCCGTTGTATTGACCTCAGAGATCCTTAGCACTTTTCAAATACCATTTGGCCAACTCAACAGCATGCATAAGCAGCACCTAGGAGTTTGAAAACTTGACCTTGCAATTATGACTTTCATTTATCCAGAACAGATTTCGAAGAGTGGAAAGAAGATGGCAGGGAAATGACTGGGTGGAGAAGGGGTTTTTTTGTGTTTACAGAATACAGCTCAACAGAAGCATCCACCACAACCTCTGCAGCAATCTACAGACTTTGGGGACCCCACCCCTTCAGGGGAGGCTGAAGAGGTTTCCCGGCTAACGTAAAGTAAGTGAAGATACTTCTACATAGATGCCTACAGTTAGGTGGAGATGTATTTTAATACCCCCTGGTTAGCCTGGAGCAGTTCACTGATTGTTGAAAGGATCAACAGGTCCATAGTGCTGTGATGCTTTGATACTAGATGACACTGATGTCACCCTTAAGTTCATCAAGTCAAAGGAAATATATGGAGGTTTTTTTAATTTACTAAGCACAAAAAAGGTAGTAGGATTAGAGACACATAAAACCAAATTTTAAAAAACTACAAATGAGCATTTGGAGTAATTTTGAAGGTTTCTCACACTTAGTAAATATCTAGCAAACAACATCTCAATTAGGAAACCAGTTTTAATACAGTCCTTCACAGTAAGGTTGTGTTTGTGGCACAGGGCATTTCAGGAAGCCCAGACTTCCTTCCATAGCCTACAGCCATTCAAGGATCACAAGGATTCAAAACCGCTAATTTCCCAAATCTCAGGTCAAATCAAGAAAGAGTTTGGACCTTCCAGTCACTAGATCACTCTCTCTCTTACCTCCTTCAGAAACATCAGCACCTCTCATACAGTTATCCCTGGCCTAGGCAGTGAGTGCAGTGAGGTTACCACTGCCCAGGGCCTTGGCTGAAGTCCTAGTTAATCTCTGGCCATGACCATTGTCTCCCACCTGGTAAAGCAGGTCCCTATGGGCGCCTCTTTCAGCAGCAGCCAGCTTATCCCCCAGCTCCTACATTGCCAGTTGGTCTGGAGACAGAAATTCACATAGCACTAAGACAATAGCCAAGGCTGAAAGTCAGCAAGAAAGCTCTCAAGACGAAGGCCTTTGCAGCTAGAAGAAAATCACATTCTGACATGTGATGGTGTTGGGAGCTTTATTTAAAAAAAGCAAACAAGAAAGCAGAAAAGGAGCAGGAGTGGAAGAAGCTTCTGACTATACTGCCATACTGCCACCAAAAGAAACACTCAGCAAACCGTCACCTTAGCATGAAGCCTCTTCATAGATCAACCTCTGTTTCACATCTGGGTATAAACTACCATCCACATTATATAGACATACCAAGGCATTTAATGAACACAGCTTGCGACTGGTTTTGATTGCCATCCACCAACTCAGTAATGTGTTAGGAAAACAGCGTTAAGGAGAGGGCAAGAGATTGTGGCAGAATAGCATTATTTATTCTGAAGAGTACTCAGTGCCTTTAAAATGACTGGTTTTAGATTTCTAGATTTTAAGAGGGCAGCAGGAATGTTCATATTGGTCTCCTGCATAAAAATATTCTTGAATTTCACCTGATGTCCCAAATTTCTTCTGACTGAGATAGCAAGACGTGGTTTCTTCAGAGGCTTCAAGTGACAGAAGAACCACTGTATCCCTTGGTAATCTGTGCCAACAGTTAAATAGTCACTGTTGAAACCATGTACCTTATTTCTAGCTTACATTTATCTAACTTTAATTTCTAGCTGCTGGCTCACATTATGCTATCATCTGTTTTTCATCCATATGCAGGCATCACTTTACCCAATGAAATTCACCCCTACATTTAGGCTGACACAGCAAATGATACTAAAACAGTTTTGGCCAGGAAGAAAAGTATATTGCATCCCATTGCATGTGTAAGGGTGCCACAGAATTCAGACAATCAAGTCTAGAATTAACATTTGCTTTGTAATTAAGGTTGCTTATGGCAATTAAGCCTCAGCTCTGGACAAGTAACTTCCCCCCAGCACCCTGTTTCTGGAGCTTTCTGAAATGGTGTCCTGAAGCAGCCAATCGGCAAGGCTGGTAGCAGTTGACTACTTTTACCATTGCTCTTGAATTACTGCCAAATCATCAACCAAAGTTATGAATATAAGGGAGTGCAATAAAAGACAGCAAGTGCCGTCACAGTTGCACAGAAACAGTTTTGTAACCATTCCCCAAGAGGAGACATATGTGGGCAGGGGTGAGGATGCTTACTCCCCAGCAGCTCTGCACTGCACAGCTGTGCTGCCATCCCTGCCCTGTGCTGCTTACTGCTGTGTTTGAGAAAAAAAGGCAGATTTAACCCTTGCCTAAGGATCTGGACCAAGCTTGAACTGTGACTGACTTCTCCAGCTGAAAGGTCTCTTGTCCCATGACACAGGCTTTCTGGAGGCTAGTGCAGGGCACAACAAAGCCAGCTGGGACCAAACGGTAAATTGAGAATTTTGAGAATGTAAGTTAGAGTCCCATGGGCCTTGCAAGGGCGTAAAGAGGCAGAAAAGGAGAACCCAGATCTCTCTGTGAACTGCGGTACCACAGTCTGTCTCCACGACAGCAATGCTGTTTACAGTCACAGTGGGAAACAGATTTGTAACAGCAGCATCACGAACAGGCATGTCACCCCACACAGTAACGACACAGTGAAGGAAGCAGCTGGTGCAGCCAAGCAGCACCACTTGGCATTATCTTAACATGCTGAGCTGTAAACTGTGTCAGAACCACTTTCTGCGTGGTTCACTCATTCCTTCCATGAGGGCATGAGTGCCTGGGGCAAGGTAGGGCAGACAGCTCTGGCCAGGACCTGCCCAGAAGGCCCCTGCAGCTCCGTACCAGCACCTTGAAACAGCAGCTCCACAGCAGACCCTTGGACACAGGCAAAGGATTGCTGCAGTCTTAGAAAAATAGCTGCCAGGTTTTGCTCTCCCAGTCACAGCCTCGACACAAACCATGTTGGCAAGATGAGGCTTGGCAAAGGGGGCATGCCTGAGTGTTGAGATTAGGAATTTCCCCACTCTGGGCCAGTGGGGAAACGAAGAGCAAAGGGGAACCAGCCCACTACATTTAACTGTGTTGTTAGATCAAACAAATCTGTTTCCCTTATGTCTGTTGTCAAGATCTGGAGGATTTTTTCCGTAAGAGAACTGACAGTGGGACCTGTATGTCAGATACAGGGAGCATGTCTCTCTCCTTTCCTGTGCCAGTTAGTCACTCCCAAATGACACTCTTCTTTTAACTCCAGGTACTTCTCAATGTAGAAGAGGTTCCAGACAGGACCAATGCTTGGATAGCTGGGACCCCTCCCCCAGAGCCAGGACAAAGCCAGTCCTCCAGGTAGACTGTGCGTCACAGCCTAGGAAAATTCCTGCTTTCTACTGTGCCTGAGGCATGCACACACACATCTTCCAGATTCAGCTGCAGAAGTTAGCAAACCTGCTCTAGTTGGGGCTTGGAATTAGCAGGCACAGGAAAAAGGCTGAAACCTGACTCCAAAGTTTTAGCATTGATTTGGCCCACGTGTTCCTCTTTTCATGCCTTGAGACTTTTTCTCCCCCCTAACCCATGTGCAGCCCCCTCAGCCATGAGATCACCAAGCAGTATTCACCAGTTTATCTAAATAAGCACCCTGTGTTTCCTAGCCTACCAGGACAGAAAACCTGTCTGACAGCCCAAGCTCCTGCAGGAAGCATGACGAGGTGCTAAGAAAATAATTCTGCTTACAAATTCTTTGGGCTGAAACAGCTGCTTTTGTAGCTGGATGGGGTTTTTGGCTAGCAGTCAGCTCCCCCTACAAGTTGTCTCTACAAGACACTCCATTTACTTCCTGTTCCCTAGCAAGTCCCTGCAGGAGAGGAGAGCAAAGAAGCTGGGATTAAACATACACAACAAAGCCCCGCCAAGACACACAATCTGAATTCCCAGACAAAGTACAAGACAAATAGAAGCATCACAGAGGAATAAACATAATATGGGCTTAAGTCTAGCATGAGCCCTCTGTAAATGTGATCTGAACAGCAGGCTGCACCTTCCAGCCTGGCAGATTCCATAAAAGCAAGGTCTGCAACACAGCAGATCTCAGAAAGAGAGACAGGAGGCACCAGGGATTTAGAAAGAGGCTTTACGGACTCAACATCACCTTGAATGACACAGAACCATTACATTCAAATGGCGGTTGGTGCAAAAATGTAAAATGAACAGATTCTCTGAGTCTAGTCCTGAGCAACTGGAGCTATAGGGCTCCAGCTTTTTGGTTGGGAAGGGAGGAAATTAAAACAAAAAAAAAAGTCTGAACCCAACTGTCCTTTCCCTGTATGTCTGAGACAGGCACCCAGTGGCCCCTAAGGCCATCAGAACACCTGACATCTGAGCGACACTACCAGTGTACCTCCAGCCATACTACCTGCCATAAGTGAGCCAACACCACATTAAAGAAGGAATAAAGGAGTGAAGCAATATTGCCTAGCCATGGCCAGATGGCTGATATTATATTCTTAGTTTTTCCAAAATAGTTCTCTGGGGTCCCAGCACAATGCTCCAAACACTAAATTTGTTCCGTAAGGTTGAGAAAACTAAAGGCTGCCTTCCATCCATGAAGAACTTAAACAATACCTACTAGTAAAACCCTCAAGTGTGAAAACCTGAAGTATTTAAGTAGAACATGGTCTTCACAGATTCATCCTCTGCTCAGGAGCCTGAGACTTCATTTACCATGCAGCCACACTATGTCCCCCTCACCACAAGGGAAAAGCCACTGAATCTGGCTGCATTGTCAGCCCAGCAGGAAGCATAAATCTCACAGGAAACACTATTCTAGTGATGTTTCCAGGACAGTTTTGCAGGTCAGAGACGCTTTTGGACCAAAGCCAAGGCAAAGCCGGCCAGCACCTCCAAGAAAGTGGCTAAGTGGAAAATCTCCTCCACAATGGTAGCAAAAATAAAAGATAGATAGTTCTTCTGAAGTTTCAATTACCGATGAAAGGAACGGGAAGTTTTCCTCTGTCCCTAAATTGTAACTTTCTTTTGGCAGTGGAGAAAAAAGAACCCTCTCTCCATCATGCATGTGTATTTATTTCCCCACTACTGAAGTAACAGAGTTTGCAAAAACTGAAAAGGAAAAAAAAATTTCTGACACCGGAGTCATGATTTTTAACAAGTATTTTTAGTATTTGCCATGAATAGGGAATATCAAAGCAACCACCTCCACTTCATACAGTTGACACTTCTTCAGGAAACAACCATCAGTGCCACAAGGACATTTTCTGTCATGTTGGGGGGGGGGGGGGGGGGGGCAGCAAGCTGTAGACAGCAACTCAATGAACTCTATTCAAATGCTTTGCTGAACTGGTGTCTAAGCAAGGAAATGCTAAGGGAAGCCTGGAGCCAGAGCATTTCCCATGAGACAGTGAATCAAGACCTTCCTCTCCTCTGTGACTCAGTGTCACAGGAGGCAACCTGCAGATGACTTCTGGCTGGCTGAAGCTGCAGCCATGGCATTGCAAGCAGACTGGCTCCTCCGGATGTGTGCATGGAGATGGAACGGAAGCAGGACAGGAGACCTGCTGGGGAGGCCCCATGTTGCAGCTGCTTCTGTTTCAAAGCCCGGCTACCGTCAGTCATGCTGAGAAGATGTCAAAGGGGTAGCAGGCACCTCTGGCCTGTGCTTCATGCACAAAGAGTAGAAAAGAATGAGAAAGAACAAATCAAAAGACTCAGAGCAAAGAAAGAGCTAAAGGCTGGGAAGAGAAACACGTTCTGGGTCACAAAGAACAAGCACAGCACGCACAAGACATGCAATTACCTGCTGCAGAAAAGGTGGCAGGATCATCTCATTTCATGCAATGCACAGATCCCTTGAGAAAATGCAGCCTTTCTGCCACTCCATCCTGTTTCAGAGGCTTTCTGTCATGCCTGTGGCTCTCCTTAGCTTCATGACTGATTCTTTCCACCCAGGTCTCCTCTGTCCATATGTGGGGGAGGGACACTACTGAAAAGCAAAACAGCTTGTGTGCTTCTGAGAATCCAGCATTCCTCTCTAGTCGCTAAAACACCCCAAAACAATGAGAAATGTTGGCTTTATGAAAGAAAACAAGAAGGGAAAAAAGGAAGATGGTTTCTAAAGCCAGCCAAATATTAGAAAGTAAAGTCATTACATTCACATATAACAAAAAGCCTCTGGTTCAGCGTGACCACATCAGAGCCCATGAGGATTACTAACAGCTTCTGCACAGGTTTGCTGCCCACACCCATTCAGCAAAGTGTGCCCACAGCTAAGAGAACATGTGTCATCTTCTTGCTTACTTATTTGGAGCTCTTGTTTGGAATCTCAAACCCAGAATACCAAGAGCAGATATTTCCAAATACTTCTTAGGTGGTTATTCACACACTTGCAATATTCCATGCAGCCTTTGTCATCACTGATTATCTTAGCAAGCACTGTTTGCAAAGCAGAGATGAAGGAATGGTACAAATACAAGCGATTCACATCCCATCTTAAAACAGGCCCCACTGTTGTGTAGCATGACTGAAGTGTATAACCATCCTCTTCCTAAAAGCTTCCAGGGACAGACACCACAAGCTCCCCAGGCACTCCACCTATCACTTCCTAATCCTTAACTACTTTAGAAAGCCTTCCCCCTCCAATATTTCATGCTGTATCAGCCTTAACAGCCTGCCTGAAAGCAGGGAGATATCATGAAACATCATAAAGAAGAAAACATGTGTGCAAGGGAACCCTGCAATTTCAATTCACCTCATGCAGTTAGCCTGAAGAACAGGAGGTGAAACTCTAGCTCTAGGGAGAACTGCAGGAGTCTGGCAACCAATTTGAGAGCTGCCTCAGGTACTGTGCTGAGGAGGTGCTGCAATCTCAACCCCAGGAGAGCACCAACTGGATTAAAAAATTGAAGCTGAAGCCCACTACTCATCTATGATGGAAACTAAACCCACAAAGGACTGTAAGTTACGTCTTCATTAGTTCTCACTGCAGGGCCAGCTTCCGTGAACAGCCCTCATTAACACACTAGACACTCCTTGTCTTCCTCTCTTTCATTTCAGGAATCCCTCTCCAGCTGTGAGTTACCCACCTGCTTGTGTGCTTTTACGCAGACAGTTTCAGCACTGACAGTGTTGCACGGATTGTGCTTGAAAGCATGGTCTCTACCAAGGAGGATCATTGCAAATTGTGGAAATCCAGGGATTCCAGGGACCCACCTATGAAGGGAAGAAGAGGCACCAGGAGTGAGTAAACCAGAATGGCTGGCTTAATCTAACAGCTGTCAGAAGGGCTGGTCTTGATTCCACTATTACTCTGTACACTGATGTTTCTGGCTCTGGAGATGCTTCCATGAGCCAATTCAGTTCACTGAACTGGTAGAAAACTAACAGAATAAAAAAACACTGCAGCAATGATGAGCTCAGCCACCTTCTCTGGCTGCGTCTGCTAAGTGCATTCCAAAGGTGTGCCAAAATGGGGTATTTTGAGCTGAAGGAGCACTGGACACTTACTCGACTTGTTTTGTGCATGCTGAACTGACTTCACTGGGCCTGTGTGCCACTAGCCCACCAAAAGGACACAGAACAGTCAATGAGTCTCTGCAGCTTTCCCAGCTTTCTTCTTATCTATTTTAACATTTTTGTGACTTAGAAAAATCTCTTTCTAACTTTGCAAGCCTAGCACAAGAGGATCCCATCTCTGATGGGAGGGCTTTGCACATCATGGCAAACAGCAGCACAAAAGCCCTGCCTTCCATTGAAAAGCCCCATCTCTACCTAAAAGTGGTCACTCCTACCTCACTGCTGGATAAAGACATTTTCTTCCTCCCACATGAGATAAGCAGCAGAATCAGTAGGAGTCACACTTCCTGCAAGGCAAAGCAGCAGCAGGTAAGGCCAGTGTGCGCTCCTTACAAGGAAGTGTCTGATACTCCCTTGCTCATGCACTGGGAACAGCCGCAACCACCCTGCGGGGTGGGGGAGAGATAATACTGTGAGGCAGCACAAGGAGATAACGGAAAAAACCCAAGAAATATGTGGATTCATTATGATATTCAGACTTGAGTTCCTAGAAGATTTTTTTTTTTTTCTGTTCTGCAGCAGCATGAAACATCCTCCGGATGACAGCAGCATTTCTAACACCCTGTGGCACCATGCACGGTGCTCGGAGGGAACTGGCAGTCAGTCCTGTCTGCTTCCAGCCACTCACTTCTGCGAGGCACCTCTCACCCCTCTGCTGCAGCACCCCTGGTCCCATCTGACCATGAGAGGGCTGGGTAATTCATCTGGTTTTACAGAAAACAGTAAATTCACAGAAAAATGTATTAAAACCCTCAAATATGTCGATTTTTTTTTTGGCAGATTTTTTTTATTCAATTTTTTCAATTACCGATAAAAGGGAAGTTTTCCTCTGTCCCTAAAATGTAACTTTCTTTTGGCACTAGAGAAAAAACAACCCTCTCTCCTTTTTTTTTTTTTAAATTGAAAAAAAATTGTCAAAATTAAAACTCTCAAATCTGTCAATAAAAACTCTGAAGCTTACAAACCCCCGACTCTTTTGAAGCAGCCATTTTAAACAACTTGATGTTTTTGGTTGATGAGATTACTTGGAGATAATATATTGCCAGTTGAACAAAGCCAAAATCTGGGGCTAAATCTCTCCTCATTTGCCATCCCTTAAAAGGGAGATCCTGCCCTCTGCCTTATTTTTCAGTTTGTCCACCAAACTGCGTGTCTGTCCTCCCTGTCTAAGCCTAGGGAGGCTGAGGAGCCCGGGAAGACCAGGCCATGGCTTTCACAGGGCTGGGCCAGCTCTAGTTTTTATCAGCTCTATGTCACTGGGGAAAGGAGTTATTAGCTGCCTTCTAACCGTACTGAGGAGGCGTCAAAGCCAACTTTCTCCTGCTGAACCTGGCAGATCTTCCAGTAACAGACTAAGGTTTGTTCACCTCACGGTTACACCAGTTCACACCACCCATAGCTGATGACTCCGTAGGAGATCTTATTTACTGGTGCAGAGTAAGGTAGTTTATTACAGTCCCATTCCAAGCAGACAGGAGATGACGGAGTCAGAAAACCTATCCAGATGACCTGTGCAGTAACTGGGTGTCCCAGGGATTTCTGTACCAAGGCTCCCCAGGATCAAGCAGCTCTGCACCCTGACAGTAACAACGCCACCCCAGTCACCCAGCACTTTGCCTCCTCTGGGGGGAGCTTGTGGGGGGCAGCTTTTCTAAGATCTGCACTTTTGCTGCAACTTGGTGTGAAGAAGCAATTACATCTCATGTCCTAGCTACTGCTTATTTCCGCAAATAATAATAATAAAAAAAAAAGCTGGAAGTCCGTATCTTTGAGTTCTCTTCCACCTTGCCAAATCTGGCTGAAAGCTGCACATGGGCAGCAATGAGACAGAATGTATTTTTTCGCAAACCAGACACAAAAGGGACAGTGGGTAAGTGTTCTTATGATGCATCTGCAAAGGCAACTGCAAGGAGTGACGAAAGCCATAGCAAGCATCAGTCTCTGCTCCCAACAGTTCTCCCAAAAACTTACACTGAGAGGTAGAACCCACACCTCTTGGCTCCCAAACCAGAATTGATCCATTAAGCCCTACTGTCCATGACCTCTGGATGAAAAGCATTTCTGGGTAAAAACAAGGATATTACTAATTCTTCCTTACAGTTTCATGTTAAAATAAGAAAGGCAGGTCACGGTCCTTGTAATAGCTGCAAGTCACCACAGTATTACTTCAGCCATGATGCTACAATTTCAATGACAGGCTAGCATGAAAGCTAGATAAGGAGGCTGAATCAAACCTGCGATGGTCTCAAAAGACATCCTGAAGCTTGATTTAAAAAAAAAGAAAAAAAAGAAAAGTGCTTTACTCCTTTCTGTAGTTATTTTTAATCTAGGGTGGACTATGTCATCCTGGAACAGAGTCAAATGAAAATGAGAGATTTAAAGCACTTCACTCTCCTGCTGCCCCTCTGCTCTGCGTCAGTCATCACTTCTTGGTTTGTAAACGCTTAGTGGGATTTGCACAGGGCCAGGCAAATGAGGCTCCTCCATTTACTGCTATATAACAAATACATTCCGGTAACAGGCTGTTCTCTTGCCAATGCCTTCTGTTTTCCAACTCATTTCATTTTCTTTAGTGACTTTCTCTCAGACAAGTGGATAACCAGAGCCTTGGGTTGACTCCATGTGGATACTGCCTCTCAGCAGTGCCAGTTATTTCTTTGCAGAAATCCTGCTTGTGTAGGAAGGAGGTACAAAATCTCTCCTAACCATGCTGGACACAGTCTATTTGCTCTTGTTTCCGCTCCCTTTCCACCATCAGTCAGCCCACAAAGCACTGACTGCTTCTCTGACCAAGACTCTCCCTGGCTGCCTCCCCTGCCTTTCCTGCCAGGCTCTCCCAAGCCAATAGCCAAGGGAACCTGTCCACACCTATGCAGGCCCGGGCTGTGCCTTTGTTTTGGGCAGTGACGTGTGTTTGGGGTGGAGGCCACCATTGTTTCAGCTCCCTGATTCCACAAAGGAGCGTTAATAATTTCTTACAACTGCAGTAAATGAAGGGTGGCAGTTACACCCAACCTATAACGTTATACATCATTGGTTTTCCTGTTACCTGTCAAAAGGGGGGTTTCTTCCTTTTGCTGTCGGAAGGTGGCTCAGGCTGCAGTGTCACCTAGGCAAAAGCCACTAACTTTAACAGGATTTGTCAAACACGTAGACCATACTGATACAGAGACAGGGTTGCCCTGCCCTGAGCCAGGCATAAGAGCTCCTGGGACCATTTGGATCAGAAATCAGAGCTGTGCTTCTTCTCTCACATGCCATCATGTCTCCCCTCATAAGGAAGGGATGCAGTGGATAACACAGCTGTCATTTGTGGTGTTCAAAGCAAGTGGTTTGACAGTGTCAACAGA
Source organism: Falco peregrinus (assembly GCF_023634155.1). Classification (NCBI taxonomy): domain Eukaryota; kingdom Metazoa; phylum Chordata; class Aves; order Falconiformes; family Falconidae; genus Falco; species Falco peregrinus. Next base: position 108,409,667 of record NC_073725.1, on the reverse strand, counting down.
AAAATACAACTGTGCTGTGGAAAGCAGATGCTTTTTTTCACAAAAATGAAGTTACTCTCATTTAGCCCATGAAAGGTATTGCACAGAACTTGCACAAGAGTCAGTCTGAAGTCCTCTAATTTGTCTCAAGAGGTACCCAGCTCTTCAGGTGCTCTCTGACTTGAGGAGTGCAATCACACACCAACCCTTGGCTTCTTCAAGCATCATATAAAGAACAGAAAACAGGAAACATCTCGCTCCCCCCAGGTTGTATAGCACGAAGGTTCAATACAAGAACTAAGACATCACAGCCAGAAGCCTTATTTTGCAGAAGATAACTTCATTTTTCATTTTCAGTGCAAATTAAACCCATCCTCCCAAAACTCAGCTGTGCCAAGGCTCGTGAGCTTAGATTAAAATTATCTCCAACAGAAAAGTTTCATTGCCCCACCAAAAAATGAGCAGTGTCATTTTGTGTTTTCCACAAGTGGTGAAAAGTAAAAAGAGGTTGTTTAGACACATCCCATCTTGATATGCAATGTTTCAGTAACAGTGTGAGGAAATGGGTTTTCCTTTTAAGCAAGGGTGGGCCAGATCCTTGGCTGGAATAAATCAGTGCTGCCCTGCTGAAATCAATGGATTGTTGCTGATTCACAGCAGCTGAGAGTCTGGCATGTGGTTTTCTCCTGACAGAATCACAATAATGTAATTCTAAATTAAAATCATGTGGAGATGTTGTTTTGATACAATATTGATATATAACAAATATACCAAAACTGAACTAAGCTAAAATGAACCTAAAATGAGAGAGAGTAAAGGGAATGCCTCTCTGTTATAATGTGGGCTCAGAGGCTAGAAAGAATGACAGGACAATTTGATGAAATACCCTGAAGCATTCTTACTGACTAATTAGTCTCTTAATTCTGGAACGAGGCCATTGGTGGTGTGAAGGTTTTAGGGTTTAACACATTTCCTCATGCTCACTAAGAGTTCAGCGTCATTCCGGAAGCCAAAAGCACCAAGGATGCAAAGAACAGCTAGACGAACTGGCATGATAGGTGACTGTAACGGTGATCCTCCCTCACTGGCTCCCAACAGCTCAGGTGGCCAAGAGGGGCCTGCAGCCACACAGGACTTGAAGCCAGTGAGTCCTGCACAGCACCCCACTGCCAACTACACCACTGCAAACAGCTGAGAGAAACGAAAGCATATTCTTCAGCTGCAGATGTAGAAGCAGCACCCCAGGAAGCCCCTGAGCATCACAGCAAACAGGCAGGGGAGAGGCACACCCCATTGCAACTGCTTGTGCAACTCCGTCTCATGTAGTCACATGGTGGACATGAGCAGGACTATCGCAGCCGTGCACCAAGTAGGGAGTGATGGCCTTCAAGCAGAGCACCCCCAGGCACTCTCTCTCCTCCTAGATCCGTCATCCCCACTATGGCAGTGACCTAGCTATCAGCCTTGCCCTGTCTGGTCAGACACCAATTCCCCCTGATCCCAAGCAACTGGGCCTCCAGCAAGTGTTCAGCTTCTTTCAGGATCAGCAAGGATGATGCTAATTCACTGCTAAAGTGGGTGGCAGTCTTTATTATGTTTCAGGCCTGAGAAATCTTGCTAGTGCACCAAGAACCACAGGGCTCCTTCCTAATTACACGGCACAGCACTGCGTGATTCATGTCAGCAGCTCCTCGGCCCCCTCACCTCAGTCCTTGCTGGTGTGACACAACAAATCTGAGTGGAAGTGATTAGCAGGTTGCAACCACGGCTGCCTGCTCCCCAGCACTATTAACAAATAAGGCGCCATGAATGAGCCGCCCGACAGTAGTCAGAGGCCTGTTGAATCATGTTCTTCTGCATTGCAACATCGGAAGTTGCACTTTAAAAGTGATCGCCTGGGTTGCTCTCCGATTTCCCAATGAAGGCTGGAGGAGGATGGAGAACCCCGGCTGAGAACATTATACATGCATTTTTAAATTCCCAGGGGAGGTTTGAAAATTAGAACTAGCTCTGGGGCCTTTTGGTTTTGTTTTTCCCTTCCCTCCTTTCTTTCCTTTTGGTCTGATTAACTTTGGTGACTGGCTTGCACAATTTTATCAGGTTGGGCCTGATGAATCATTCATCTGCAGCAAGCAACAGTGAGAGATTGCAGGCCAAGCAGGGTCTGTGTCTTCAGTAACCAAAAACAGCCCAAAAAAAACCCAAACCAACAAATCCCACCAAGGGAGAGGGAATGGGGGCAGGGAAAAAGAGACAGTGGGCCAATAGCACTCATGGACAGCTTTCTGATGTCTGGTCTCAGACAACTAACAGCACATTCATTTGTAAGACTGCCAGACCTCCTAGGAAACCTAAAAGGCTGCTGTTATTTATAAAGCTAGATGTAGCTATTCTGTGTGCAAGACTAGCTCATTGTATTTATAGGTACCTGTCCCATTCATCCACTTCAGGGGCCCTCGTTCCCGTAAATCTAGAAGGCTCGCAGGATCTGCCTTCAGACACTAGGATACCTCTCTGAGCAGGGCCATTTGGAAGTGTCTATCACCACTGAGGGCTCAGCAGCATGTACATGTAAATATATACCTGAAAGCCCCACATTCCTGTCAATGCACAGGAAGCCACTTTCAAGAATTTGTCTTCCAAGTGGAGAGCACAAGATTCTGCATTTCATTTGCAAAAAAGCTCCCAGTAAATCTTAACCACAAAGATCTGATTTAAAGATGGTTTAAAACTGTCAGCTGGCTTCAGAAGAGAAGATATACAAGTTGGTCCAATCGATTCTGGCAGCCTGGACTCTCAGTTACCCTTAAGAAGGAAAAGCAAAATAAAATCAACCCTCCTAGGTTTTTCTGCCTGAACTTCCAACAATCTGTGCGTAAATCCAAATCAGAGCTCAGCTGATCAGGCATAGAGCTGTGCAAACACAGCCCTTTAGTGAAGCTGGTGGGGCAAGCAAAGGCCTCTCCCTGCAAATTGCACCGGGGACAGGAAAAGCAAGAGATTTGGCCTTTCCGGTTTGTGGGTGTTCACACACAAACACAAGACAGCTTTTCTATCTTGGAGGTGAAAGACTTATTTCTCAACAAAAAGGTAAAGATGGTACATACAGCTCTTACCTCCTACAGATAAAACAGGCAAGATTTCACACTTGAGACCAGCTGGGCTCACTCCTGTCAACCAGAAATTTTGCCCAAATGTAGATACAGGAATTGAGGCAAACTGCTGCCTCCAGTTGCTCATGTTAGCAAACTTTCAAGCAGAACCATGCTCTACCGGTCCCAATCCCAGGTTTCTTAGGTGCTTCAATTTGTGTCATGATTTTGGGTGTTGGTTACCCATTGTTAAATCAGATCTAAAATCTCATGAAATTGTCCAGGTCTGGCTCCCACGAGCAGCCACACAATCATGGTGAGAAGTCTTCTGGCTTCACTGCAAGTTCCAACAGTGGGCAGGTCTTGAGAGGAGTCTCAAAGAGCCCCCCCAGAGGCAGAAACTTTCACAATCCAAGGGCAGATACCATTGTCCCTGCTTAATCTCTTGGAAGGATTCCCTTTCTCTCAGTCATGAATTGAAAGTCATCCAGAGAAAAATACTTGCCTTTTTGAAATGTATTTCAGGGACTGAAGCACTTGATATGGCATAAATTCAAACCCTTAAAAAATCCACATACACACAGGGAAAAAAAAGGGGCTCCCACACCTAGAGCATACCCAACCCCGCATATCTATCCGAGAAGAGCCAACAGTCCAAAACTGAAAGGGAAAGAGACTGAATATCTGTGGGGTTGGATCTGGAAGTAGGAGCTTTCACATCTTAGCTTGAGTGTCTGATTTCTGGCTGTACTAGAGTAAGCAGGTAGCTACAAAAATTTTAACCAAAATGTACATTTCTCTGTTAAAAGTCATCATCTACTTAACGCAGCATTTACTAACAATCATCTCAAAAGATTCCCAACCAGTTCTACTAGGAACCTAAACAATGCAGCTTTGGGTTAAGGGTGTGAGAGAGATGAAGCAAAGCTGACTCAAGCTGCTTCCAGTGGCTAAGCTGAGTGAAATGCAATGAATACAGAGCAAACCCAATTTTTCCCTTGCTGTGGCACACCATATTTGCAAGCAATGACACCAGCTGTGGCAGTTTAACATGCAGGAGAATAGTCAAGATACTTCCTGCATTATTTATACAACTAGCTATGAAAGTTCAGGCCATAAACTGAAAAGAGCTGGATTTTTAAAATAATTTTGTGCCTTAAGACATCCGTTTCAGGGATAAATGGGAAACAGATAAATACATTTAGGCTCTTTTCTTTATGGTCTTCCATCTCACACAGTCATTTGCTCCTCTGCTGAGATTAACAGCAGCTCACAGTTCCCTCCTGTATGATGCATCATAGATTTTACTTGACCACTTCCGCCTTATAATCCATAACCACAGATGAATTATGGCATGTTCTTTAAAAAGCTTCCAGTCTCACTATAAAGTAGTGAGGAATCCATGTTCTCTGATAGTTTAAGGCCGCAATCAGTTGATCTCAGAGGGATGAAATGCCACCATGTGTCCCAGGAGAATGGGAAGGAAAAAAAAGGAAAAAAGAAAAAAGAAAAAAAAGAAGAAAAAAAAGAGGAGGGACTGGAGAGAAGTTTACTGCTCAACTTCCAACCAACACTGAGCTCTGATGAAGGTAAAACTAAGCCACCAGAAACACTTCAGTTTCTGGAGTCTGTGGAAGAGAGAGGAAAGAGACAAACCTTGAATCAGATACCACCTTCTCTCCCTGTGGCATCAACCCATAAATTTCTCTGTCAGAATCCCACCAACAGAGCTAAGCAACAGATGATAGAGACAGTAGCTCTCCAAGCCATTTTGGGAACATCCCACAGAGTCTGAAAGCAACATTTATAATGCTGTTTTGCACTGGGAGAAGAATCACAGTATGATCCTGTAATCAAGGAAACCAGTCAGATTCACAAAATATTTTTTAACCCATAATAAATAATAGTTTCCTAAACTTTATTGTGGTCACAACATCAGAACAAAATTTGATTAAAAAATACAATTATTATGCACAGAAACTTTTGAAAAATGTCACTAAATCCTCATGGGAAAAACAATGAGCGCCTTTTTAATGAAAACCAAGCTTACGGATTGCTGGTTTCTGAAAACAGCCTGATAAATGTTTTTGTTTTCCAATAAGCAAAATAAATACTGGAACAGAACCATGGCCCTTTCCCTTCCATTGCTTCAAACCTCCCCATTTTTCAAAGTTGAATAAAGGATGCCTGTCTCCGATTTTAAAACCAGTAACTGGTTCCTGAATGTACTGTGAGCCAGAGGTGGCTAGGGCAGTGGAGGAAGGCCAGGAGACCCTGATGTACACTGGGGATTGCAATGAACGGACAACAAGAAGCAGAACCTGCTCCTAACAAACTAGATTGGGAAAGTGCCTGGAGATGGAGCTTATCATGCCACAACTTGAACCTCCCCAAGCAATTCACACACCCATGTCTCTACATGAAAGCAATGAGGTGGGAAGGAAGCACAGTTAGGGTTTGGTGATGCTCAAGCCCCATGCAATTACAGGCAAGAGTAAACATCTTATTCAAGGATGAGCAATCGTACCTCAAGGGAAAACCCTGGGGCTTCCAGCCCTCCCAAGAAGGTCACAAATGGGTACAGGAAACAAGAGGAGACTTGCACAAAGGGAAGGAGCTAAATCTCACTGTCCATGAGTGAGGAACTGAACAGACAGGTCCATGTGCTCCAGCACTGGGTACAGATTTCAGAACACACGCATGGGAAGCTGTGGCATCACTGAACCTTTTCTTTCTGAAGCTCCAAGGGCATTACTTAGTCTTTCCTCCCAATACAGCAATTGCCATAAAATCTCCAGCTTGGCCAGAGTGCCAACAGAGCTTGGCCGGAAAGCAACAAAGCGTTCCTGACAAATGTCTTTCCTCCATGAAGTTGGCAGCACAGCTGTCCCTTATTGAGGCAGGGGATCCCCAAACTGTACCCAAACTCTGGTCAGTCCTTCCTTAACACACCTACACGTCCATCACACAAGCTTCAATATCTCTAAATCAAGCCGTGGCTTGAAAGAATAGTCTTCAAATCCATTTTTTCCCTTCAGTGCTCTCTGCTTAGTACAGCCAAGTTTACAGCCTTTCCAGATGCTATTTCCCATTCATTAAGGCCCAACAAGACATGAGCTGTACAGTGTCTGACCCAAGAAATTCATACTCTAAAGACTTACTGGTAGCTGTTGAGAGCACTTCTGCAGAGCTGTGGGGGCTCCCAGGAGACATGAACATGCACTTCTCTGTAGTTGCAACCCTGCCACCCTCCCACGTGACTGGGCGACTCTCAGCAGGCTCAGAAGTCTCTGTGGAAGAAAAGGGGGTATCGTGAAGTTGGCAGCAAAGCTGTTCCTCACAGATGCAGGGGATCCCAAAAATAAACTCTGGTCGATCCTTCCTTAACACACCTACATGCCCATCATACAAGCTTCAACAGACACCTCAAGAACTGAGACAGGTAACATATGTCAGTACACAACATCTAGGTACGAAGGGCCTGAGGAAAAGCCCATTGAACTCCTTCATCGGGCTCAGGAGGGGACAACTGACAGCTCATTTATTGCCTTAAGTACTTGTTTCTCAGATGCCAGGGCTGGGCCAGTTGATGCTAATTAACCTCCCTGGAAAAAAAAAAACCAAAACAAAAAACCAAAACCATCTGGCTGCACAGTAACTACTCTTCCTGCCTGGTCTCAGAAGCCCACATGGCAGACCATGGAGAGGCCATATCAAACGAGCAAGTACAGTAATGACATAGTCTTTGCTGCGGTCATATAGCCAAAGTAACTGCTTAGGAAGTCCAGGCAGGCACCCAGACTGCAGACACTTCCTTCCTTTGCTCGGTGTCTTGCTGCATGGAGAGATCCTACCTCCCCCAAACATGCAGCTGGCAGCAAGGGACCTCACAGCCATGGCTGTCTGAGCCAGACCTGGGGGGGGGGACTCTCCAGCAAGAAGGCCAGAGCAGGCCTTCTCCAGCACACCCCTCTGGCTGGAGCCTGACCACAGCTTTGGTCAAAAAGAGCAAGGCTGACAGCAGCAAGGTGAACAGGGGCCGCCTAGCTGCCTCCCTGCCCACCTACTTGTGCTGATCCTTGCCTATGAACGCTGACTTCTCTTCCCCTGCTGGTTTCCTGGCCTCTTGGGGAAAAGGAAGAGGTAGTTTCTCGCTCTGCAGAGCCACAGTTTGACAGAAGCATGTGCAGCCTTCACAGCCCTGGGATGGTTGTCACAAGTCCTTGGGGTCTGCCCCTGCGCAGCCATAGTCACAATCCCCAAGCCAAGGCACAGCCCTAGGATTAGGCTCACCAGGATGATGGATAATTACCAGTGATCACTCCAGCTGCTCCCTGCTCTCCCACCACTGCTATGGGCAGAGGCAGGAAAAGCAGTGGAGGAAACAACCTTTTCCCAGGGATGCTCCAGCTAAACTGAATCAGCAACAAGTTTTGGAGGATGTTCAGACTGGTGGCCACCAAGGTGTCTTCAGAAATGCTACTGCGTCCCTTAGCTGGATACATCCACACATACAAAGGCTTTACATATTGGTCATATAAACAACATTTCAGGGCAGTACTGAGGACAATCAAACCAATGGTTCATTAATAATATGGCATTCAGTGTAAGCTTTTTCCTTGCTAACCAAAGCACAGCCCATTACCACAGCAGGTTCAAAATTATTCTTTATTGATTTTTTTTCATTACTAATAATGACAAAAACAAAGTGAGGGTATATATAACTCTACAAATAGAGCTGCAGCACCACAGGGCCAGTCCATGCCAGCTGCCTGGACAATCTCATCATGTATGGCTTGCAAAGGTCTTCCTCAAAAGCAGGTCTTTGTACAGGGCTCGTGTCACAGTCTGACTGGGAAAGGAGAGGCAAAGAGCCTGCAACATGCTCCCTTCCCATGCCTCCTCCTGTTTGGGGGAGATGGACCTTTGCCTTCAGTTTTTACCGAAGGGCAGAGTTAAGCTTAGTTCAAGGTAAGTAGAAACAGGCAGAGCTTTATTTCAAAGATTTCAACTGCAAGAACTGGAAGGAAGGATTAAAAAAAAAAAAAAAAAAAGAAAGCTTTGTGGTTAATTATGAGTATTATGAGTATGCTAACATGGTAAGAAATAAGGCAGCATGGATGGCAGAGATAATTACTCTACGAGCTGCATTTCTCTTTTGGACAAGAGATAATGATATATCCTTTGCTATGCAGAAGAGTCTCCTACCTGAGCAAATGCAAAGGCTGGCAAAGGGCAAGCAGGTTGGAGCTGCAGAACCCACTGCCCACCTACCAGTGTGGCAACACGGCCAAGCTTTCCTAGCAGTGGGAGGACAGAAAACAAATGTAACCTTCTCCCTGGGCACTACCCGGCCACTCCTCAGGATCCCCGGCCTGAACAGCTGTCCCAGGGGTTTCCACAGATGTGACAGATATGTCCTGCTTGGCAGGGTTCTTGGCTCAGAGAGTGATGCAGAGGGTACAAGTGCATTCTGCTACACTTCTTGAAGCCTGGGCAGGCAGAAATGAGCTGCTCTTGCTGGAAAGACCCAGTGGATTCCAGGGAAATGCAACAGAACTGCACAGAGCTGTTTGGAAAGAGCCACAGCAAAGTGGCCTGCAGCCCAGCCCAGATTATCCTAAATCCCTTGGCTTCAGTGAGCCATGGACTGCTCCATACCTGTCCCCTCCAAGAGAGGGCTGCTTTTCAGTACTCAAGCTCCCAAGAGCACTTACAAACACTGCAGCCTTGCAAGATCTGCAGACTATTCAGCTGCCCATGGAAAAAGCTCAGTGTGGGAACATTAAAATAAACCCCCAAAACTATGCAAGCAAAATCATCATTAGGTACATGGTTACTCTAGCCAGCGAGGATGGAAAAGCCTCCTTCTGCAGTGAGCCACAGACAGAAAACACTGCTGGTGTGTTGCCTTGCAGGTCCAAGTTAGTTCTGGAGCTGACGGGACAGTGGGACGGAGTTTCCTCTTGTTTATTTATGTCCTGAGTCCATCCCAGTACCACTTCCCCAAAGAGCTCCTTTGCTGATCAAGCGAAGTTTCAGCTAATGAGACTATTTTTAGCACCAATTGCTAGGAGAAGCCGAACCTTTTAACAAAGCCTCCTCAACACTGTAATGAGCACATTATGGCTGAGGGGAAAGAAAGAAAAAAGCTGAGGGGTGGGTCTGTATCTAGGTCAGCATCAACCTCTTTATGTCACCTACAGCCTTGTTTTATGGGAAGCCTGTGGATAATAAATGGTGACTATGGAAAGTGGAGGGGAAGATGCAATCCTAAGAAATTTATAGATAGGAGAGAAATCACGTTAATAGGGTATAGTACACAGCTGCAAAACTGTTATAAAAAAGGCATTAGAAGAGCTGTGTAATTGGGGTTATTAGAAGCAACTACACCAGGCTTTTTTTTTCCTTTTTGGGTGCATGTCACTGTGATGGATGTCACTTTCGATAGTGATAATAACGGTAAAATATCTCTGTTAAAGCTGAGTACATTAACTTTTATATTGGTGTAATTTACTGCGTTATGAGTTCCCATCATTCAGGAGCTAAAGACAAAATGCTCTTCTTTATGATGTTGATAGCCATGCATACACTTTACAGGAAGAAGTGTTTCTTTAAATATCTATTATATGTTAAATATTTTTTAACTTTCCATCACTCTTGCCAGAAGAGACAAGGAGCAGGAGAAAGGGGTAAGCTATTCATATTGGTAACATACATCATGAGCTGGATTTGCCATTGCTTTGTATCTGGTGAAGTCATCCACAGCTGCTTTTCCGGCCACACATCCAAGAGATTAGTTTGCTACACAGGAATGGGCAGAATAGACTGGACAGTAGCTACTATTTTGTAAAAACTATACATGCATCAATATGATATTGAAGGTAATGTTAAGTGTCACTCACTTGCCAAAAGAAAAAAAAAAAAAAAAAAAAAAAGATTCTCCAGTAGAGAAACTGCTTGCAGCACTGTGCTAATTTACAGTGTGGTTTGATAATGGGAAGTCGGAGTCTCTATCTCTCAAAATTGAAATGATGCTGTACCTGCTACAGCATTACAGCCTCATGCACTTTAGGTGCTTAGAGTTATAAATAGAACAATTCAAGCCCCAACTTGTTTCTATTTTTTCTCCATTGCAGAATCTACACAACTACTAAAGGAACAACAAACTTGGCCATTCCAAGGCTGTTAAGTAGAAATCACAGTGGCATCAATACTCCAAGCACTTGGTCAGGCTTACGCTCCACAAGAAACCAGGCTGATGGCAGAGCCTTTGGTTCCGACAACAGGAGAGCTACGGTCTGCTCTGTTCTCATGCTGCCTCCCCGAGACCTCCGCACCCTTGGGCGAGTCACTTCTCTGACTACTCTTTCCAAAAAATGAATGCCTCCAGCTAAGCAGCATGATTGTACAGGGACAAGCACAATGAGTCCTTGAGGGACTGCAGCATGAATCCTTCCTGCTTCAAGATAAACTAGTTCTGAGATGGTGTGGACCTCTAAAGCAAACCAAACTAACCATATCAAGGCAAAAGCACTCTTAGAGAATCCACTTCAAAACTGCATGGATGAGAACTTGGCACCACTGTGATTTCAAAAATGGGGTGGACAACCAGGGGCTGAGCTACAGCAAGTTTTAATACAATCTAAAAATCACAAAAGAAGTAAATTTTCTTTCCTCCAGAAAATCAGACCATACGTGGAATACAACACAAGCCTGTTTAGGTGGGGTCTTGCTTTCACACAATCATTTTGTGTATCTCTTAGCCAAAAGCCCATGTCCATAGCGATGAGACCTAACAGTTCCCTCCAGTCACTATGTCCCTGAGGGCCAAGGGGTCTCTAGGGCTCTGAACACAAAGATAATTCTGTTCACATTCAGTTTTGCTTGTGAAATCTATCAGTTCACTTGCCTCCAAAAGTCAGACCTTCCCACCAGCTCTCACAGCATGAACATAAAAAAACCCAAACAGGGTTGTATGTAGCACAAGAAACAGGCACCAAGAAATGCAATCAGCTCCCCCAAGCTACACTTTCAAATTGGAAGTTAAAGAATAGCTTCAATGTTAAGAAAGGATTAAACAACTCTGGTTTGTTTCCAAAATAAAACACTGCAGTGTGGCATTACTGAATGCCATCCCACCCAAATGGAATTCGAAACTTCATTCAAACCCAAACATTTCTCTTCCATGTGTTCAGCTGATTTATTGGAGATTCAGCTGTGTATGCCCTGCTATATGCTGGTTTGGAGTTGGTTTTTTCCCTCTTAACAGTAATTGCATTTGATCAAAGTGACTCTTGCCTACACACATAAAATAGTCTTTAGCTGGTACCTCAGAAGTGAGACAAGGCAAACAGAAGGATTTTCCCTTTCCTTCACCTCTGAGCTGGACAGGCTCACACCTGCTGAAGACCCTGACTTTTCTTTCCTTGTTCCCTACTTTGTGAGCCAGATTCCACTCTCCCCACCTCTGCAACGGACTGCACAGTTGCCTCCCTAAAACGTAGAGAGGTCTCTTCCTGCTGGCTTCATTGGTGTTATCTACCCTAGCTCTGTGGTACTTGACCTAAGATATCTAAACATACCTGCCATCTCCCTGCCTCCTACTGTTTCTTTCACGATGGTTAGTCTGCTGAAAAAAAAAACATTTACTTTGCATTTGAGAAAAGGTCATTGACTGGTGGTGTAAGCCACTCCCCCCTGAAAAAACAGGAATGGGAGTCAGATTCTGAAAGAGAGTATCAGCTTGACTCTTTCCTCTTCCCCTGCTTCCTCCCACAGGCCATTCAGGTGGCACGAAAAAGCTCTCAGTGGCTCCAAGCCCAAAGAAAAAAGGACATATTTCATTGTCCCTCACGAAATCTACCTCCATCGGTCCCTTATTCATCTCTCAGCAGGAAGCAGGGCTCGCCCTAAATAGAACCGAGGTGGGTAACAAAACAGGAAGATTCATTTCCTGTAGCACAACGGGGCTGGCAGGAGCAGTTCCCTGGCCTCAGCCATGCTTTCTGAGGACAGTCCTCCAGGGCGGCACAAGCAAACACATGAGCTGGAGCAGGGGCCAGTTGCACTTGCCTGGCCTTGCCTTTCAAATACACTTTTTTAGGTGTGCTCCTTACACGCAGGTGTAGAAGTAGCGACACAGGAACACATCAGCTGCATCACAGTGCTGCAGCACAGCAGGGGATGGAGGCTATGAAATGAGTTTGGCAGCATGACACTCGGTCAAAGGAAGCAATGCACAACACACTGGTTTGTGTTGATTTCAAGTTCGCTTTTTACCAGCAACTTGGTGGTTCCTATGCGGTTTCATGTACGCAAAGAACAAAAGGGCATAAATACTCTATAATTTCAATGAAAAAAAAAAAACCTCTCCCACTCAAATGCAAGGAACAATAAAGTTAAACTATGTAATTACAACCCCAGAGCACACATCTGTCTGTACAAAATACCCTCTAGTATAGTGACCAGTCACACAGAAAACCTGTATCCTGCAAATGCAACCGCCTGAGTAACATCAAGCCTAATTCAAAGACCATTAAACAGAATATGAGCCTAGCTGTTGGTTTCAGTAGCTTTGGACCAAGCCACTCCAGCACATGAATAGTTTCACCATTTCTTTACTTGCAGAGGTATATATCTGTCTATTCAGAGCAGTGACAGCTGTTTAATATGGAACAGTGTTTGGAAAAAGCAAACATATCAGGGAGGAGGGGGACTGAAGGAATATTTACTTGGGGAAAGGAACAGGGGGAGAAAAGGAGAATTTTAACAGGGATGAAGATCACTGTTGTATAGATCCCTATCTGGCTTTAAACAACTTAGCTCCCAGGCCGTAACAGCACAGCTGCAACAGCACAGCTTCAGCATTTGCAGTTCTTCCTGCCTTAGATCCTAAAGGTGAGGTTTCACAAGATGGTTAGTTCAAACTAAGACCTCATTTTATTTCAGCCCCCATCCTGTCCCCTGCTCCCCATAGCACAGCCTCACTTTTCCCCTGGGCCAGCTGCAACATTGATCTGATCCTCTGGGGAACTGCTTCATCTCCAAAAGACAGCAGCAAATAAGCTGTTAGAGAAACAGTTGTAGTTTTTGCCTGAGTGCAAGCAAAGCCAATTCACAGACAGTCAGGTGAGTAAACAAGTTTAGTTTTTGCATGGTAAAGCAGAGTTCTGCAGAAAGCACCAAATGTCATTCATTCACCTCCAGAATCATCCATCCTTCCTTGCTGCTTGCTGAGGGTTTTGCACACACTCAAGGAAGCGATGCTGTAGGTAACGTTATCAACGTTCCTCTGCTGAGGAAACCATCATGCACTGACTTCAAGTTCAAACAAAAAGAAAATTGTGGCTGGGTCAGGCTTTCTGATTAATTTGACACCTTCATGGTCACCAAATATAATGTTTCAGGCAGGTGATATTCCCTGCTCAGTACTCAAGTCAGTCTGCCTCTCCTTCCAAGAGGCTGACAGTCACTAATGGTTATTCCTTTCTATAGAGCACTTAGAGCAACTGAGACTGCACCACTGCCTTGCAAGGGTCCCAGTGCATTTTCCTTGCAGCCAGCTCATTTCTACATGAGAAGGATGGAATGGTGAGCTGGCTCCTTGTGCACTCACTTTATCCAGAGGTCTGCAAGACAAGGACGTCAGGGTGTGCAGGGAAAGGACAGCCAAGAAAGTTGCCGGAATTAAAAGATTAAACAATCAGAGTTGCCACCACAATCATTTCTTGCAAGGTAAAGCCTCAGCAGAGAGCTGCCTCTGTGCAATGAGAGCACATGGGATACAGGAAGGCAAGTACTTGGCCCTTGCTTTGCTTCAGTTCCCTAATCCAGCACAAATGCATTTGGGGATTTATGGGTTTTTGGAGGCTTCCAGCAAAGCTTAGGGCCTGTTCCTTGGGTTATTGTTTTCCCATCTGTTTCTCTTCATTTTATTCCATCACAGAGGCCCCATCGTGAGACACAAGAATGTGACCGGAACAATAGGCAGAACTCGCTGCCTCCAGGACTGCAGCGAGGGCAGAGCTGCCATTGCAGGACAGGAGCCAGCAGCTCCTATATTTAGCTCTTTCTTGCTTATTCCAGATCACATTTGCACCCCACACTCAAGAAGTCAGGAGGCTTTCACCGCACCACTGTCCCCCAAGCACCGCACATCCAGCAGGGCCCCTGAACATAAAACATTCATTTCCCTTCTAATAAATGCCAACAGGAAGACTTCCTGCTCCCTCTTCCCTTTCCAAATCCCTATTTTGACAGGCTTTTTTTTCTTCACATAAGCAAACTAAACAAAACCATCTTCTCCTCTGCAAGGCTGGCGGCCTCCGAGCAGCACCAGGACTCCACAGCTTGGACAGCATGACACTGTCTGTTGGAGCAGGGCCCTGCAAAAAGGCAGAAACGGGTGAGCTCGTTTCCCCCCTGTTTGAACCTGAGCTAGACTCACCAACCCACAGAGACCTGCCCCAAGCACAACACCTGAAGGCAGGACAGGTGAAGGATAACAAGTTGTGAGCACCCATCTGGCTTCGATTACCACCACAGCATGTGCCTATGTCTCTCAAACACAGTGGGTAGGGGACTGCCGAGCAAAAGCTCAAGCCTTATTGCAAAGCCCTCCTCATCATGCCCCAAGGCACCTCTCTATCAATGTGAAGGCTGAGGGGGGGGTCTTGCCCTGCACGAAGCCAAGCTGACTGTGTGGAACCAACCGCAATGCTGTTCAGCACTTCACTCACTTACATCAAAGCAAGGAGATCCCACAGAGCAAGTGGAAAACCCATCATTGTTTCCAGAAACACTTAACCTACAAGCTGTACCACTTGAAAATAATTCAATAATGGACAAGGCCTCTTTCTGCTGTTTCCACAAGGGTTGTGGAGTAGGACCGCTCTGCCCTTTGCCTCTCCAGTTCTACCAAAGGCTCTGGAGTCCCAGTGAGAGGTTTGAGCACACAGGTACACTTCTGGGCACCTTGCTGCCATCTATATTACTGCCTCTGTGTACCAGCACGTTTCCACATCCTGCCTTTTCTCCCGTAGGCATTCCCACCACTGCCAGCTCCTCATTCCTCTCAGATGTGCCTCCCTGGAGCAGATGAGATGAAGCTCAGACCCTTTGGAAGCTTTAGCTTCCACAAAGGCTATATCCCATAATATTCCATCCCATAATGGGGGTGGGGAACAGGACGGGACAGAAAGATACACAGTGGTCTCCTTACCACCCCTTGTTCATGTACGAAAAGGTCTAATCTCTGTCCTCCTCACCAAAAAGAAAGCTTGTCCCTCACTGGCATTTCCAAGCCTGCTGCTCTCCCTTTCGCTTTTCACCCCTGAAGGATGCAAACCCTGTAGCCCATCTCCTTTCAGCTAGTTAGGAATGCAATGGTCAGAGATTCAGCATTAGCCAAATTCATCTGCAGGACACAAGCACCAATGCCAATTTTCATGCTATCCCTCAACTTGTCTGCAGTTAGTCCCTCATTAGTCTGCAGCTGATTAATAAATGGCCATGTGACACATCCCTTTAAAAGACACAGGCACCTCCAAAGAGATGTTCCCCAAATAAAAGGACACCTTTCCACCCACCAATCCAGTCCCACGGCATGTAAGGCAATACTTTTGTATTGACACATCATTTCCTCCACTTGCAGAGCCAAAAGGCTTACAAGACACCAAACAGTCCTTGAGAATCACAGTATACAGGCAGATACATACACCAGGGAGGACTACCCAGGTCAAAGCCCTGTGAACAGATAGCACCATTTCATAACCAACCCTCTTCAAAAGCTGATAAAACTCTCTCCACCAAGCAACTTGATCTCATTCTGCCTCTACAGGAAGATGTTCTGTGTCTTAGCACCACAGTAAATGGGAAACACTTGTATTTTCAAACCTAGATTAATAGCAGGTCCTCTCCAGTCTTACACCACCCTCACCTTTTAATTCTCAAAGCTGTTCCTGTCTTCTCATTTGATCTTCCATCTGTTCAAAAGAAAAAGGAGTAAAAAAGTTGTTCTAGAAGTCAGATCTAGTCTATCTCCCTGAAGATACAGAGCATATACATCCTTTCAGGGAGCCATAGAAAAATTGTGACCTTTTCTGGATCCCAAGGAGAGATCTGAGTCCTCAGCCTTGCTGTTCCCCCACCATCAGCCATCAAACCCTGAGGAAATCACTCATGTCCCACAAGCACAGCTGGGCAGCAAGGCCGGCCCAGTGACACAGCTGCTTTCCAACAGGGCGCAAGGCACAAGACGATAAAGACAAGTAGGCGGCAGGGAAAGAGGTGGTATTGGGCTTAACAGAGCCTTGCAGAGCACAGACAGAGAATAACAAGCAGACATATACTACCAGAAGCTTTAAATAAGTAAGGATTATAACTTTACAGATAAGTGCAATCAATGCATATGCACAAACATTTGCGGTCAACAGTGTAATTTCATCTCCAGCTGAATGATCCACTGGGTACACATGTTCAAACGTGCACACCACCATTACTGCTCAGCTAAAAATCCTTTCCCATAAAGCCACACAGACTCCCTTGGGCAGAGGCCAAGCAGTTAAATAAAAAAAAGTCTATCCAAAGTAAGAACTCTTCAGAGACATTTCACCATCTGGAAAGAGGAGGGGGTCTTACTCTGAGAATGCTTGGAGAGCCTGACCTACTGCGGTTAAACACGTGCCTCATCCAATGTTAATTCCTGGGGAACAGCATCACATCGTTCCCACCACCTTATACAGCGGGACCTGCAGTGAGCAAATGGGCCTGATTCTGCTCCTCTCTCCGGACAAGAGCATACAGCCAGAGCCCAAGATGGGCTGGCAGCTGGCCATTCGGCATTTGCTTTTTAGTGAGACCAGACTCGCAGTATTGTTGGTGACAAACAAAAGCCATTGCTGTTAGCGTGGGCTTCTTCATTTCCTTTTATTATATCCCCACCCATGTCATATAAATAAAGCTGCAGTTAGCTTCCTTCGAAGCACTGGGGCAGTAGAGATTGTACTGCACTTCAGGAGGGAGCACAGCCACAGCCAGTGTGAGGGCACTACCTCCTTCCACCATGCCCTGAAGAGACTGGGCACTCCCAACAAACTGGAACAAGCGCTTAGAGCAAAAAAAGATCACAGGACCCTGCTTTCAAAAAGCCTTTGATATGAAAGCTGGGCTAGGACAGCAGTGGTCAGAAGAAATTACTTGGCTCCATTCACAGATCTGCCCCAGGAGGCTGTGTCCTGTTAAAAAGTAGCATTTTAGATGGCCATATAAAATCTCTGTATTTCATAGTCACATGAGGTCTATTTCCTGGTAGGCCTCCAAGAGTTCAGCTAGGCAAAGGCACCACCCATATGAATGCAATTGCAAATGAATGACCTTGGAGTGATATGGCCCAGGAGAAATTAACACATCCAGTGGGAGCTCTCATGCTATTCCCTTTCTGCCGAGGGACACAAGGCAACATGGAGTAGCACAGAAAGTCTCATTTGGCAGAACTCAACCTGTA
The DNA here is from genome assembly GCF_023634155.1 of Falco peregrinus. Classification (NCBI taxonomy): domain Eukaryota; kingdom Metazoa; phylum Chordata; class Aves; order Falconiformes; family Falconidae; genus Falco; species Falco peregrinus. The sequence continues at coordinate 108,392,090 of NC_073725.1, read as the reverse complement.
TCAGGGCTCTGATCCCTACTTTTCACTCAAGGCTGGCCCAAGCAAGTCTTGGTACATCCACCCCTCTTGTTGTGGCAAGCCGAAAAGAGAAACACCTCTTTAGAGGTGAGAGAGGAGGCCAAAACCCACTGCCTTAAAGCTCAGAACACATCACCAGTCAGTGTCCTCGGTCCCTGAAGAGAGATGCCCCTGAAGCAGCTCCACCTTCAAAAAGCATCAACCCAGTAGAAGGCCCAGGGGTAGAGGAAGAACAACAGGGCACAGCTCTCATCCCTGTAGGACAGCATACAGCTAGACACAGGCAGCCAATGGACCAAGCATTATTCAGCACAAACAAAAAAAGCTCTTTGCAGGCCCTGCCTCACAGCTGCTCATCCATATTCCAACCCTTTGACCCCAACAACCCTTCTGTATGAGAGTGATGGGGCCCATCGTTTTACCCACTTCCTCTCACCACCCTTCTGTTCCAACACCCTTAGCCCACCCACCCCCACTTGCTATAAAGCCGACTACTTCCTTCACAGGATCCCCTCCCTGCAAAAGAAAGAATCTCTTGTTTGGACACAAGTTTCCTGGATGTCATCTGACCAGGACGGGGAAGGAGGAGAGAAAGGTCTTCCTCCAGAGCACAGGGATGGAATTGGTTGAAGCAGCTCCAATCAATCGGGCTGCAGTATCTGAGATGGTATTTTGATTCCAGTCCTACAGCAAGAGACAGCACAAGGCCAGGCGAGGGCAGATTACACGATCTCTCAAAGCCGCCTTTCACTACAGCACAACACGTCCTCTGTGTTATTAGAGGGCTTTTTTGGACTGAATGAAATAACACTCCACAGCTCTTGATTCCTACCTCAGGGCACCAACAGCATCTCTCCTGCCCATCTTTCTCCAGGGAGGAGATTAAATATCAGAAATGAATCAAAATGCACTCAATCAGGCAAGGCAATCTGCCAAAGTAGCAAAAAGGAAGGGAGGCAGGGAGATAAGGTACCTTGGTACTGAAGTGACCTGTTTAAATGCTGCTGCTGAATGCCTGGCTGCTGGACCTCTCCAAGACTATGAGAAACAGAGGAAGAGAACACAGAAGTGGGAACTTTCCTCCTACCCTGGAGGATGGGGATGAATCTACATCATTTCTCAAGCATCAGCTGCTCTCAAGGCAAGGGGCAGACTCAGCTGGAAAAGCTGAAGACCCAGTACAGGGCTAGTCCAGCCTGGTTCTGGGAACTGAGATCTGGCAATGATCTAGAGAGGCGAATGAGACCCAAATGTGTGCACTATTTCAGGAACTGAGGAAAACGCACCCCTCTCAGTCCAAGACATTACACAGGTCCAAGGGGCTTTGGGAAGTCCCAGCCCAAGAGATGGTCTCAGAGCAAAGGTGCAGAGATCAAGCCTTCAGACCCCCTAGGCTTTGACGGGTGTTTCCACTTTCAACAGCAGTAACATAGCTTGAGCCAGACCCTTTGGCCACAGAAGCACAAGCTGCTGGGGTTGGAAGCAAGAGAGGCTGTTTTAGTGCCTCTCTGTATTTTAGCCACATTAGGCCAAAGACAGCTGGAGTCTGGGAACGGTTCCTATTGTGCTACCATGTCAGAGTCCTGCTCTGAACCAGAACTCTGCTGTGCTACAGTGCTCTGCACACACAGAGAAGGCTTTCCTCCCTTAATAGCATCTGCCTGCACTGGGCATCTGGGTAACCTGCAAGCCACAGCATCCGTGCTGCAGAGGGAAACTGCCGACACTCAAAAGAGCAGAAAGCACTGCAATGCCTTGCCAAGGGTGCTTGAAACCCTAACCTCCTCAGAAATCCTGTGCCATCAGGGTGTCAGGCTGGAGAGCACAGGTCAAAGTTCTCAGAAACAGGTTGTTCACAGTATCACCTCTATCTTCATGTTAAGCAGCAGCAGGTAAACCACGGCAGGAAGTGAGATAGGAAGGTGCAGCAGAGAAGCACCAGAAACTATGACGGAAGGACAGAAAAACCGCACCAAGAACTAGAGAAGCAAGCTGTGGGTCTCTGAAAGGCATACACACACTCATACACAGCCGTAGTTTCTTGGACTGTTTATCAAGCTCAGGAAGGAAGAGGGATCAGTCTGCCAGAAAGATCAGAGATGCTGGGGCTGTCATATGACACTCCCTTTAAGAAACAAAACCCACAGAGAGTATGCACACGCAGACAAAGAGGAAGCTACAAGGAAAGCCTTGAAAACAGCAGAGGAAACCTTAACCCCACCCCAGAGGTGCTATCTTTAACTAACCCCCATCCCAGAAGCTAATGAAAAGCACAGCCAAGCTTACATTACTTCAGGCAGGCAGGGGACAATTTTCTGTACTCTCCTGGCCCCTCCTGCCCTTATAACATAGTCACTGGGCCAATCCTCTCTTAGCTCGGCTATATGAAGGACAGGGAGCCCTGTCCAGTTCCAAGCCTTTCCTAAGGGTGCTCAGCTCCTTTTGGAAAAAACACTTCCTATGCAAGTACACAGACATGCCAAATACCCTTTCCTCATTCCCAGGAGCTTTGACTCCAGCTGGTGTGGAAATCAGCAGTCAATAAAGCTACTGGCTGTGGACCCAACTAGAAATGGAGGAAGGTCTGGGCAGCATGACGACTGTACCCTGACCTAGGCAAGACAGTTTGCCTCTTATGCTGTCAGTAAAGCCCAACACAAACTCCTCATGCAACCCTACCCTGTTTACAACCGCTGCAGAAAAAGGGAAGAACCCCCTCAGCGGGTTGTTAAGAGGACATCAGGGCATGGCTGAGACTCCCATGCCTGCAGCCACAGGGACACCCATGGAGGGGGCCAGAGTGGGAAACACATCACAAGAATGATACAGCATCAGATGCTCTCCTGCTCTGGTTTTTAACCACTCACACATGAAGCCCAGATGGTTTCCAGAGTGAGGGAGAAGGGTGTGTTGCTTACACAAGCAATGCCATATTTCAGTAAATATCATATGCCATCCAGACATTCTGGACTGGATCCAATTTCCGTTAGGCTTTGCTCAACTGGGGACCTGGCTCCTCCAGCAGACAGCAAACTCCATTCGTGCTAATGCATGTCTAAGGCAGATCTGTCTCAGGCAGACACACATTTTTACCAGATGATCCCTGTTACACCTGGCATGAAGAGAGGATTTCCAATGTTCAGCCAATCAGCCTCTGCTCCCAGGCTCAGCTCAGACAGAAGCGAGTTAACTCTTCCTCACCAGCACCATGCAGAACTGTGTGGGCTGCAGCAAACTCCTTCTCACCTCTGGAGATCTTCAGAGTCTCCTCAGGTTCCTTTCATGTGCTCCATCTCAAAACATCATGTGTGTACCTGCAAGCTAGGAAACACCTAGTCTATTTGGTAACTGTCACAAAAGACACAATACAATTGATAGTCTTCTGAGATGAGGTGTTAAAGTCTCTTTGTAATATCAGATGGAAAAGAATATCTTAAGTTCTTTTCTTAGGTCCTTTTCAAATGATAATCACTAAACTTGTCTTTAAGCTAGCTGGGAAGAGCAGAAGTAGGAGGCATTTCAACAACCACCTCTCTAACAGTTTAAAGAAATGAGGGAATTCTCTAGTAAATATAGTCCCAGGACAGACTTGTCCTTGCTACAAAACTCTTAAACACAATTTTAAAAAAGTGTCCCCAGTCCTGATTACTGCTTGCTGCACTAGGATGTTGGAGGCCTCTGTCTATCTGGCTTCAGGATCTTACACTAGCCAAGGCAAACAAGGCCTCATCTGAGGAATGCTTGCAGGCACACTCTACAGCTGGACTCACCATTTCAGGACACAGTACTCATGTGAGGACATGAGGACAAATACGTGTCCCTCAACCTGCCAAGGAGCAAACATGACCATGAAAGAGCAGCAGTGACAGGAATCAACAAAACAAGGCAGGAATCATTCCCCCAAAGAACCAGCCTATGTTTTCTCTAACCAGAACTTCAGTGCCTACTTTTCTTTCAGAAAGCACAGCATATCTTCCAGGACGCTTTACCACACCCTCCCCTTTAGAAATCAAGTAAAACTCTCACAGGCTTGGCAGAGAGAGGCTAGGTGTCTGGCTCGCTGGCAAAAAGACAAAAGCAGGGCTCCCCTCCTACAGCCCATATGCACGAGACACACTGGAATGGACAACAACTTTGCTGAAGCCAAACCAGAGACTTGATAGCATTTATTTTTCTGGCATTTATTTTGGACACCCAAGCCAAAAAACGGACACTCTCATGAACCAGGGTGGTGTGGGTTTAACACAGAAACAGTAGAAAGGTTTGTTCCACTGAAGCTATGTGTTTAGTTGGGGTTTGCCAGCATTAACATATAGATCACAGCACAAAAGCTGGAGTGGTTGTGCAGCCGCTTCCTCCCTGCACACATCTAATGGGCCGAAGCAGCAGGTGGGCACTGATAAAGTCACAGCATGAGGCACTGCTGAAGCTGGTTTTGCCTTCTTAAGGAGCACTGATGTCAAGTCTGCAGAGCCTCTCAAGCTCATTTCTTTGCTTTTCTGTGACTTCCTAGCTCATGGCTGAGCATGTTTCCTCTTCCCAGCCCTCTTCCAAGACCCTGTGTAAAAGATAATCCCTGCCTTCTCCCTGGTGTTGCATCTAAGCTCCCAAACAAAAGGAGACATGTCATCCAGAGTGAAGCCTCAAATAAACTTTTCTGTCTGGAAGCAAAGAAGTTTACCTTAAAAACCCAAAAGAGGTTATCTAATATATAAAGTGGCTCTCACAGATCAAAGCTCCAGGCAGGTTAGGCTCAGCCTATGAGCAGAGGCATCCATGAACTCCATTTTCAGCTGTTATACTGCTGAGAATAGATGACCATCCCTACAACAAGGAAGAACAAACCAAAAAAACGCTCTTAAATCAGACCGGCTGGTGACATACTCCTCAAAAACTCTGCAAGCTGCAACTATTGAGTTTTATAGCATACACACACATCAGCACGCTGTGGGGCACCTCTCCAGTTACTTCTGTGGCTTCCTCAGTACCCTGGAAGCTGATGCTGGCCTCGTTCAGACACTTTGCTCAGTCTTCTTGCAAGCTCTGTGTGTCTGTGTACATCTCCCACATCTACTCCTTCTTTGGGGCTCATGCTGCAAATCTTGGTATTGCTACAGCAATTTCCCAGTCTAATCACATGCCTTGTTGCATTACCACAGCAGTGATAGCTGGTTGAACCACACACCACATCCTTGCAATTGTTCCTATTACTCACAATTGACTTATTTATTAAATTTCAGCTTGCCGAGCCTTGCCAGAAGATGAGCAAGATCCCTGTCACCCCTCCTTGCTGTTGATCAGAGTGGCAGAGGGCAGGTGAGTAGGCTGTGAGTTTCAGCTGTGAAACAGTCCCAGCAGTTTTAGAAGGGCATGCTTTCTCCAGCAGCCAAGAACCCTTGCATTTAAACACCAGAGCTCGAGTCCTGGGAAGTAAACTCTTGAATTGCAACAGAAATTAAAAGGGAAAGTAGATGCAAATGAAGCCTAAATTAATTCATGATTTTAAAGCAGACAAGTATTTCCACAGACAGCGTCAGCTGAAGTCCCCACATGCAGGCCTCTCTCTGTACCCACCTTCCCTTGCATCAGAGCAATCCATAACAGAAAAGCAAAGTGCCTCCAGACACAAGTAACTCAACTTATGGGGGATTTCCCAGGCCTGGAACAAACAGCCTGATGGCTCCTGGCTGCTTCGAAGGCCTAACCCACCATCTTGTGCCTCACAAGCACTCCTCTGACAAAAGACTTTGACTCCTTGCTTTCAAAGTGGAACAAACAGAAGGCAAGTTCAGACAAGGCTCATGGCTGCTTGCCCAGCCAGGCCTCAGCTAGTCCTTCATAGTAAATATTTGTTCTTAATTACAGTGCCGTTTGCCCCGGGAGTTTGCCTGCAATCTGTAGGAGGGAGGGGGATTATGTTGTTGATAGGTAAATAATAGCTCTTTCATCCAGAGGACCCAGCACATTCTCCAAAGATGAAAGCCTCCTGAATACTTTCCCCATAGGTTAGGGTAAGGATTTTAAATCTTTGTCCCACTCGGGGGCATGCCAAAGCCTCCCCACAGTAGGTTGAGAGAGGGAGATCGGGGCTTCACTGGGACAGCTCCCCCACCAGCCTTGCTGGGAGCAGGAGTCAAGTGGGACAGATTCAGTGCTAGCAACTGGCAAAGCTGGTGTTAGGCTGGATCCGGTCTGCCATTGTAAGGCGGAGCAAAGACAGAGTCTGCTGCTCACTGGCAGCACCAAGCACATGCTGCTCTGCCATAGCCTGTCATCCCTGGCCGTCACACTGAGATACTGAAGCCAGGTGGCTGATGTTAGATGGAGCCAGGAAGAAACTCCATCCCTCCTGGTCCCCAAGGCCTGCTCCTGCCCAGCAGACGGCCATGCTCCTTCATGGCCAGCTCCTTTATAGGGAGCTCCCGAGGGCCTGGAGCATCTTCTAGGGAAGGGCTAGGTGCTGCCCAAGCACAGAGCAGCCACATGAAGCAATCCCACAGACAACATAAGGGAAGCAGCCAGTTCTCACTTCTCCCCAAAAGCCTACAAGAGTGAATTTTGATCTTCTTGCACTCAGCTTCCAAAATGTAAAAAATGCAAATATTTATCAAATGTAAGTGAAATGGCCAACTTCTGCTCTGTCTGAGGAGGAGGTGAGAACTGACTTCCTCCCATCCACCATAAGAAAACCTATCTGACCCTCTGGGAGGCACTGAAGGAACACAAGCGTGCCCCTTCTCCCCAGGCCACCTAGCTAATGTCACTGCTAAGGTGCCCAGTATCTCAGTCAGAGCCAAACTAGCTCCAGCCCCAGAACACATTGTTTTTCTTCTTTATGGAATAAATGGGTAAACAAAAACAACAACAAAAGACACCCACCACAGGCAATTAAAATCAGCATCTACCCTACATCTGCTACAGCTCCTACATTCCTAATCCATTCCTAGTTACCAAGCCAAGCACAGAGAACAGAGAATAAATGCTTGTAAACACAAGAAATGAGAGGAGCCTTCAAAGAGCAGGCCCTGAACTTTGGGGAGAACCAGACATGCAGAAGTCTGACACCATAGTATTTAAAAATCCAAGATAGACTGCACTCCTTTCCTCCCACATTCAGGCTATCATTCACAACAAATTTTTTTGCGTGTCCCAGCTAGGCAGGAGCAGCCACAGAGATACTACACTTTTAACGCCCAGGAAAGCAACACAAATCCTCCAGCACCACCTCTGCTGCTCTCCTCCTCCTCGTCTTATTTACAAGTAGATTTGCTTGGCTTGGTTTTGTTCCTCTTTCCAAATATCACCCAAGAATTTATTTTTTCCCCTCTAAACTCTGCTTAAAAAAAAAACAACAAAAAAAACCCAAACCAAAACAAAACAAAAAAAACCCAAAAAAAACCCCAAAACCAACAAACCAACAGTGCCATGCCCTCCCCCCAGCTGTAACAGACTGGTCTGAAATCTGCTGCCAGCATGCAATAAATATTTGTACAGTTCCTTTGTAACTTCATTCATCTCTCTCTACTGCAACATTTGAATCATTTAGCATTTTTCCCTCTTACCCAAGGTCTTCAAGTTCCTAGACAGAGCTTTAACGAAGCCTCTGAAAACAACCAGTCCAATATCCTCTACTAACACCGCTCCTAACTCCTCTATTCACAATGAGCTGGAGTTTTTCAGCTTGACCCATATATGAAATCAACTGTGGTGTGAGTAGTGGGAAAGAGAAAGATTTGTTCCACGCATCCTCCCCTCCAGTCCCAGGACTTGTAGCTGGGCTTTTACACAAACCCCAACAAGGAACACTTTAAGACAACTATTTCATTGCATTTTGCCCAGTGAAGACAGCACTGGAGCTATGGGACCAGAAATGGAGCTAGTGTCAAGTCTTTCCTCTGGTATGTTGCCATGTCCTACCCACCTGATCTCTTTATTACATCCTTTAGATGTTTACTTTGCTTCCTGCCACTAAATTTGTCAGACAGGCTTCCTTGCTATTATGGCAGTTATAAGGTACATGGTTAGAGGCACATTTTATAGTATGCCTAAACAAGGAATTAATCCTATAAATCTATGTAAGAAACAGTACATTTAGAACAAGAAGCCAACAAGGAGGGAAGTTTTGAAAGGCCACTTTCAAACAACCCTCATTTATCCCTGACTGAGACTAAACCTTTAACACAACAGTCTGCCAACAAGCCCCAAACTATCTAGACCCTCCACCTGGAAAAGAAAAAAAGACATCTTAAAACCAAAAGCACCATTAGGTCTCTCTTGCTTCCCCAGGGCCCAGTCCTGAGCAGTCCCGAGCCTTCCAAACCCAGATAGCCAGTTTACAACCTTGTAAAAGATGGAAGAACTTGGATGTGGGGTTAATACACGTTTTTCCTTTTGAAGGGGGGTAGGCAGCCAGGGAGCATAAGCAAGTTTACATATAAAGGGTTGAAATGGAAAGAAAAAGTTTTCCAACACAACAAATTACTTTCAGATTAATGGTTTTTCTTTTCCTGATACAGGACAAACTACCTTAAAAATACTAGCAAAGATGAAGCATGTTTCTCCTAACTCTGTTCTCTAACATAGATGCAGACTACTACCAGGGAAACAGAGATCAGGGTTGAACAGATTTCTCACCAAAACCTGTAAGCCCGAAAACAGCGATCAGGCAATAGCAGCTACCAGTAACTTCTTGAATGAACTCACCTTGAGACCAAAGTACAAAGCCCAGGCTCTTGATCCTTACAAGTCCCTTGAAATAATGATAGGAAGGATACACATATATTTAAGTTAATTCATTCAAAGTTTAGGTGCGCACCCCCTTATCTTTGGCTATACAGAGCATAAATATTCACCAGGGAATGGAGCAGGGCAGGGGAGACCAGAAGAAACACTACACATCTTGTGAGTCACAGCAAGCCATAACAGAGAATTCATTAACTGGATTCAGGTGATCCTATTAGCTTTGCAATTGATGCACATCAGGCTGCAGAGTAATTAGGGCTGTAATTCAGAAGGATTTGCCAGAACATTTTTTATTAAAACACAGTTGTTGTTAATCAGCCTGACTAAAGTCTTCAGAGCTATTAGCCTGCTGCACAGAAGTCATAATTACTTCATCCACTGGGGAAGAAGGCATCAAAGAAACCGCCTGGGATCATCTGCAGGTCTAGAGGACCAAAGGAAAGCCAGGGAATTCAATGGGACATCTCCCTTTGGCATCACCACAGGCTTTTGATCAGGTTTCCAAGGGGAGAACGTGGGAGGCCAGAGGAGAATGTAAGAACATCAAGCCTACACAGGAAGGATTTGCCATCGGAAGTATGCCAAGGCAACACCCAGATGTATTAGTTGACTCAGAGTTACTGCATAAGTCCTAATTGCTGCCTAAAAGTTTAGTGGTCCACCTGAATTACATGATCTCTATCTGCTGAGGATGTTTGGCCACCCTGCAGCATCTCACAGAAACAGGGCCCATATTTCCTCTTTCGGAGGCAGAGCATTTTTCAGTGCAAACAGACTTAACCACTCCAGAGAGGGGGAAAAGGCAAGCATTTCCTACCAGAGCAGCGGAGTGTGATCAGCTCCTGGGTTTCTCAGTGTATGCCTAGCTGTGGGAACAAAATGACACATCCCAGCTTCAGTCCCTGACCTCCCTTCCACCAGGTTAAGGCAAGCTTGGTTCAGGTGACAGAGAACTGGGCTCAACAAGTCTGGCCACAGGACTGAGGAGTGAGGTATCTGGGTACCTGCTGTCTTGCCCTGCTCTGCTTCCACGGACATGACACACACAGCCCCATACGACAGCAGCAGGGCAGAGACACCAACAGAGGCAAGAGAGTAAATTACTTCCCTCTCCAACCAGACTTGGTGAGCGTAGGGCAGGGGCTCTCTGAGTCAGACTGTCCCTCCTCTGCCACTAGCGCTGCCCATTCCCCTTCCTAATGCCGTCTGCTCAGAGGTTTACTACTAGTACACAGAACATCCTTTTGCAGTTTCATCCCCACCATACCAGCTGGCAGGTCCAACTGTTAGACCACAAGACCACACTTTAATAGTTCCTGTGCATCCGGGTACTCTGTAAGAAACCCTGCCAGACTCTCCAAAACCCAACACCCTCACCCATATTAAGCAACACAGACCGTTTATCAACAGTCTAAAGGGAAGCTCAGAAAGGAGAACATGATAAAAGAGCAAGTGGAAATATACATGTACACACAGGCTGTGAGGATGCAGAAATAACATTAGGGCAATAACAAGCAGCCAACCCTCACCACAAGCTCTGGAAGGGAGGAGATCTGCTTATAAACCAGGCACCCTCCGAAGATACTTTGACTTGTAGACTCTGGAGAGCCAAGACACCGATGCATTCTGCTTTGTCCAAGGTTTCTAAATAACTGATCTGATGTACCCCTGAACCACCTGCCTCGGTGCCCAGCCTGGGCTTGCTTCAGTGGGAAAAGCACAGCTGACTGCTAACAGGGTCTCCCTCAGATATGTCCTGCTTGGATGCAAAGCACAGAAAGCATAAAGGAGTTTCTAATCAGTGAAGTGATATACTTCTGAAAAAGAGTATTCTGTTTTAATAAGCAAGCTAAATGAATATGTTAAATATCTTACTGTTCCAAGGGTACGGGATAGGGGAGATTTTGCCAGCTTCTCCTCCTTGAGCACTTCAAACACTTTAGCCCATATGCCCTACAGGGAAGCTTGTACGGTGTCTTAACCTAATGTAGGTTTTACATCATTAGCCTCATACAACACCTAGCACAGGACTAATGATGTAATGCAAATAATTAAACATAAAATCACAGTTGGCAGTTGACAGAAGAAGGGAGTTGGTTGGAACAGCTCATAGTGACAGTTTGTTCTCCCTTTGCCCTAATTCAGGTTGGAGAAGTGAAAAGTGCTGTCCTGCCTGGCAGGATCACAGCGCAGCAGAGACAAGGACCCCTCCAAATTTCCAGACCAAATAAACTGCTTGTTAACTGTCTGACCAACTGCAAAGGGGATAACTGTCTGGCTCTGATCTGCTGGCATCCTGCCAAAAGGGGTTAAAAAAATCCCCCAAAAAACAAAAAACAAATGAAAAAAGTTCCAAAGACTTCAGAAGTCTTCTCCAAATAAAAAGATTAATAAAAATAGATGTGATCTTCATATAACATCAATGCTGAGCTTAACTAAACATTTGCTCTTTTGCAGTTGGACACTAGAGCTTGGTGTACAATTTGGAACCAAATGCTCATCAGATGATTTAGGCCCCTCACCAGTCCACAAATTAGCTATGAACAGACTTCAGTTTTGGTGACTTTACTCATTATGTTCAATTACTCAGTGTTTGGTTTACATGAACATATTTCAACTAACAGATAATTCACAAATTATTCCTTTGGTTGCTCAAATCACATGGTGACTTTCAAATATAAGATCACCTAAATTGCCTATTAAATTTGGGTTCCAAGTGGAAACAGCCTTACGGGACCTGATTTTCTAGACACTGTTTATGGAGTATCTCACCACTGGTTTTGGGGGAACTTCCACTGTCACTTTTTAAAATCTAGGCCAGATTTCTTTTTTATTTTAAATTTGAAAGTCATGCAAAAGTTTCCAAATTACAGAGCCCCATTCTGCAAACACTGCTGAGAATAAACTACTAACATTCCCATGAAACTCTTTAAGAAGTGCTGCATACACAGCCAGAAGCCCTATGTGCTGTTTCCTTTTGAATCCTTCTGAGTTCCTTTTTTCCCTGAAGGCTTCATGGAGCTCTACTGGACATAAATAAAAAAGTTAAATAACATTTCCTTTTCTGGTACATCACACCAATTGATACTTGACTCACAGACCTTCCAGGCCTAGAATATTTTGCATTCTTGAGGGAGTATGTCTCCAAAATGAAGTCTTTTATATATGTTTTCCTGTTTACACTTCCATTGTGTTGCAGTAGTAGTTTGCATTTTTTTTCCCATGCAAAGCAAGAAGCAGTTTCAATTAACAAATTACAGATTCCTGCAAATATTCTCTACTTGGGGAGGGTAAAGGAGAGGTTTCTGGGGCAGAGGAAGAATAAAATAACAGAGTAAGGGTTATAAAACTGAAAAGCAAATAGGTTAAGTGACTTCTTATAAATCCCTTGCACAGAAGGCACCTGTCTTCCAGCAGGCACAGCAGCAGGCACGTCAAGCAGCCAAAGGGGATATAATGAGACCCGATGGCAACTCAGGAGCCATGAGGCTTGCTAAAAGCCATTGGCCTTTATCAGAAAGGCATGCCAGCAGCAGAACCACCAGTTCCTCTTAGTCTGTGTCTGCAGGAAACACGATAAAAAACTTCACCAAAATATAAACAAGGAGTCAGGACTTGCTAGCTTGTTATTTCACACAAAGCTGTGCCACAGGGGTGCTGCCTGGGATCATGTCCCTACTGACGAGGGTACTGAAAAAAGTGGAGGGCAAGGATGGCATCCACCCTAAACTGGCTCTCAGTGCTTATTTTGGAGCCACACACCTGAAGTCGTGTTTAGAGCCAGGAAAGAGGAAGACATACAGGCTAGAGGTAAGCTGTGCTCTCCATTCAAAGCTTTGCTTTGGTCACTAGGAGCATCTGACTGCAGCCAATTACAACTGGCTTTCTGCTCTTTGGTGGTGGTTGTTGCTTTGTGTTCTTGTCAGCAGTGACTGTTAATAGAACACACAACAAAACTCCCTGCTTTCCCCACTGTGCTCTTCCAAACATGGCAGTTCACCCAAACCCCAAGGCTAGGTGCTCACTCAGGAAAGGCCTCCACTTTCTGTAAACTGGTTACTTCCACCAAAACTGCCTTGGTAGCGAGTTTAATCAATGAATAATGCTCTAAGGAGAAAGGAGACAAGTGAGAGTTTGGCATAAAGCATCCACCCTGTCCTGCTCACTGAACACCAGTCCCTCCCAGTGCTGCAAAGAGCATTTACCAGGGCTGCCTGAGAGCTGGACCTAGAAGTCAGCCTGTCCTGAAACCCCACCCCAAGATCCTTCTGTGTGCTCTGCACCTCCTCTCCTCTTTAGGGCTTCCCAAATGGCAGGACGCTGCTCCCTGCACTTTTCCAGGGGACACCTTCCCAGGTGGGGATGGCTACGATCAGGAGTCCAGCAATTGGGTACTCTGGCATGACACCTTATGCCTATGCTTAAAGCAGGCCTTGGGAGAAGAAGGTTGGGCCATGAGGTGAAAGCTGGTTTGTTAAAAGCTCAGAGCTCAATCTTGCTCTGCCAAAACCAGAAAATTGGTGGCTCAGTCCAGCGTCTGCTCATAGCCTGTGCAAGATGTCCCTTTCCATCCATCTTCTGCCTAGCTGAGCACCCTGTGGTGGGTGGGTGCCTTCCACAGCCAGCAGCACAGGGACTCCCCTTCCTTCAGCAGACCAGACCCCAACAGGACACACAAAACAGGAGCTCTTGAATCTGTCTTCTTTCTGCAGCAAGCCTAAACTCTCGCTCCAGTACTTCCACCTTCCCAAACTCTAGTGCCTCACCACACCAGTCAGGCCTTTGCTGGAACACTTACCCCTTCAGCCCCACAGCTCTTCACTGCAGGGTATGTGTCATCTGTAAAGGGGAAAATATCACTCAGCAGCACCTGGCACAAAGGATCAACATGCAACTACCCATGCTACTAAAGGACTCTGGAAGAAAACTATAGACAAGGGCAGGCTTTGACCTGTGTGAAGGAGTGGAGCATCAGGCAAGGAGGAGAAGACAGCAAAGGCAGCAAAATCCAGTGAGCTCAGCAACCAGGCACAGCATTTTAGCAGCAAGCATGGAGTGCCACAGTCAGTGTTTCTAGACCTGACTGGAAACCAGGCAGGATTAAAGCTCCACTTATAAAATTACAAGGTTAATAGATGTTACAAGCACGTTACCAGGTGTCATGACTTGCTGGAAGCATATCCCAGAAGATAGCAGAAGCAATTACAAACACTCTGTTCACTATCCAGCTGCATCAACCACCTGTAGGCACTACTTAGCAACCCTTTATCAAAGTAAACAACACAAAGGAGGATCTGGTGTGTCCACACCACTGTGTATGTCCTCTGAGCCAGCCCTGCTCCCTGACAAAGTTCATCTTAAACAGAGCCCAAGTGCATCAATTCTTTTTTAAAAAAGCAAACAAAAACCAACCAAACAAAACCACAACAAAACACAACAAAAAAAGCCCCCACCAAACACAAACACCACAAAAGATACAAAAAAAACAAACAAAAATACCCACCATACCAGCCACTGGAGGCAAACTGTGCACTGTTTATTATAAATTAGAATGCTCAGATCACATAACTTGCTACAGTGAAGAGAAAGCAACAAAAAAATGTCACCTGGGGAAGGAATGGAAGTCCATGTGGCATGCTGACTTTCAGGCAGAAATCAACTATCCTGGGAGGGCCAGAAACAACAGGAAGAAGGAAACTAAGATACAGATGGCCTATAGATGGCTGAAAGGCCTTATCCCAACTCATACAGGAAGCCTGGGACAGGGAATTACTGCACCATTTGTCTTAGGCCAAGCCTAGTGAGATCTCCTGTCCAAGCCCAACCATTTAAAAGAGACATGAAGTTTCTAGGAAGCAGCAGGGGTTTTGTACATCACTGTAGCTTCACAAGCTTGGTCCAAGACAAGGCCTGTAAAGTGTCTGAAGGAAGCAGCAGTGATCAGCCCAGAGCTGGGCAATAAATAAAACAGCAACACCACCAAGCACTTGTGAACAGAATGGATAGTAAAAAGCCAAACGAGTCCAAACCCGCAAGGACATGACAGCATTTTCCAGGAACTTGCAACACCACCTTCAGGGTGGGGATGAGCAACCAGTGTCCACACCTTGTTGCACTGTAGTCATCTGAATGGTTATGGGATCATGCTAGAATACCAGCTGCAGACGAATATGAGCTTATGGACCCTCACCCACCCCTGTAAAGGCAATTCATCTCTCACAAATGTGCATGCTCTCACCCTGCTGGCAGATGAAATGCACAAAGACATCATGGGCTCAGCGCATGGTGCTGTGGTGTGGATAGGACAGGGACAGGTAGGAGGCAACACTTCATTTTAACAGGTTGTCTAAAAAGGTTCATAAAAGCAACTATTTATAGAGAACTTCCCATCACAAACCGCTTCAGCACACTCCACCCAGCCCACATGAAAGGTGAGCGTGAAGGACAGGCCAACTCTGACTGGTACAAGCTCCAGCTATGGGCCTAGGTAGGGGAAAGAAACACCCCACCCCACCAACCCACTTATAGTAGGAAAAAAAAAAAAAGTGGTTTACTGCATTTTCAGAAATGCCATGCAACATTAAATACCCAATGGGTATATTAGCACATCTGCTTCAGGAAAAATCACACAGCCCTTTTATCCACCTTATTTAGTGTTTTATCCAAATCAAAACTGAGAAACAAAGCACTTCATCCATGCACTGCAGCTTGAATCGGTAGACAAGTGACAAAAAATTGCTTTTAAAGACATTTTTGCCTGTGCTTTTCTCAGGCTACTCCTCCTCTGGTGACACAAAGCTGAATCTGTCTCTTCCCCTCTGCTGAAACTGAGATCAAACAACAACTTTACCACATCATAATTTACAATTAAGGCTACTCCTGGCAAAAAATGATCCTTCCCTAACCAAATGCTAAAGCTCTCCTGGCAATTCTCTTCCTATTGTCTGTATCCAGCCCTATATTTATAAGATTAGCCTCAAATTAGGACAGTTTCCTCATTCTTCCTTCACTCTTACTACACTTGCTACAGCCTGGTTCCTGGGAATCTGATCCTATCTTCCAGCGAGGTTACTCCCTGTTGAGAGGAAATATCTAGTGTATGTGGGCAGGAAGCACCTACAGAGGATAATGAGGATTAAGAGAGAGTCCTTGTTATGACTTATCACCGCAGCAGATCAGGAGACTCAGTGGGCCATTTGATCAACAGGAACATTAGGAACTTGTCTCACACTCCCACACAGTGTCTCGCCCCGCTGTGGTGTGGGTTAAAGTAGCACACAGGGGCTTTGAGGGCAGGATGAGTTGCTGTGGCCCATCCAGCTACTGCCATGTCATCCAGTTCTTCCTAACCAGATGCACAGTACTTAAGTGATGGGAGAGGACAGGTCAAAGAAAGTGAATCCTTTTGGAGTTGGTTTCTTGCCCAAACATTCCTCAGAGGAGACGAGAGGCAGGATTGTTGACCCAGGCAACAGCTTCCCATCACCCTGAGGAAACTATTCGTTTCAGAGTGACTGGAATTGGTGAAGAGCAACGTATTCCTGTTGGTACAAAGCCTCTCTCCCTGCTTCAGCTGTCCTACACTATATTGCAATGTCTGTGTGATAACAGATGTACAATAACCTCAGGAGTTTTCTCCTCCAGACATGTACTTCAGCAGCTCTCTTCACTGAACAGAGGGAAAGACAGTGCAATATCTCCAGCCTCCATAAAAGCTCCTCACACACACACAATTGCAGTGTGCCACGCATAGCTTATTACTCCAGGACAGCATCTTGGAAAAGCAGAGGAATCAGAGACACTAACTGTGGCTGGATCAAGCATCGTCCTGTACTTTGTCCTGCCTTCAATGGTACTTGATAGCAGCACCTAAGAGCGTAAGAGCAGGCCAAGCACGTAGCTATGTTTCATTCAATGCTTTCCCAGGTTCCAGCTATCTGCAGTTGTGGGACTTCCTCAACAAGAGACTGTATATTGACATTTGAAAGCACTCAATGGCTTTTTCTTGCATTAGTTACTCCAGTCTCCCCCAAACCTACATAAATGCTTTGGTTCACCACAGATTCATACAGTGCATTTATACAGTTTGTTCTCATCTCTTTCCCTAGAACTTGATTGGGTTTGGGTTTTTTAAATCATACTCAGAATCAAGCCTTTCTCCTGCAGTCCAGTTAATTGCGCTTCTGAGATCTCTCTCCCATGTGACATTACCCCATTTTGAGCCTATCACACTGCATTTTAGATTAAGATGGCTCCCTCTCCCCCCCGGATTGCTTTGCTTTCCTCAGCATCATATGCTGCAACCCCATCACTCCACACTGCAAGGACTTCCTACAGCTATTCAGTGCAGCTTTTGGGTTTTGCTGCTCTGAACAGTCAGCAGCAAATTTCATCTGCCACTTATTTGTCTTTATCATTAACAGACACATTGGACAGCTCTGGCCTTTGACAGGTCGTTGTCACATTTGACTGATGTCAATTCTCCATTGGGAAAGCTGGCCCTTCACCTCTCAGTCTTTGTTTCCAATCTTTCAGCTTATTATTTACCCATTAGAGACCCCCATGAGATATCCCTGAGAAACCCTGAGAGCACAATAGGACCTCTGGCTGGCCAGGGTCCAGCCACCCATGGAGTATCTTGAAAAAGACCTATTTTCCCATCTGCTTTCTCAGCCCAACTCCTCAGCTTGCAGGCCTCAACCACCCCCCCTCCCCCCCCAGGAAGGCTCCCAGTTGTGTCAGTGAGGAAAGGAGAACAGCTGCACCCCAGGCACAGAGCAGTCGTTAACATTTACTACAGACTGACACAATGTAGTGGCAGCAGCCAGGCACCAAGGAGTCTGAGCTCCTCTGGCCAAGCATCCTTGACTCTGCTGAACTCAAGCTATGCCAGATCACTGCAAGAAATTCCTGGAGCTCAATTTCTTTTTCCTGGGGGAAGTTGGACAAGTCCCCACAGAAACACTACCAGGACTTCCTCCTGCAACACCCTGGGCTTGGAGCAGCCATAAAGAGAACTGTCATTACTCAGCAACCCAGCTTGCTCCCGAACCCTGGAAAACATCTGGAGAGGAAAAAAAAAAAAAGTGGCTCTTCCTAATATCCCTTTGCCGGATGCTATTCCTCAGTCCTAGGGAGATAAACAAAGTGTAGCCTTTTCCCCCTAGTGACAATCTTTCATCCTGCCACCCATTCCCAGCCCCCTCTGCCAGATTGTCCCTGTGGATTTCAGTCTTCGCCCCCCAGCCACACCATGCTTTTGCAAAGTGCTCCTTCAGCCTCCTCCACCCCAGAGCTACCCACATTTCAGCACCCAGAGAAGAAGCCTCAGGAAAAGCACCTTCCTCTTCTTTCACAAGGAGCAGCCGATTGCTTCAGATAATGGTATTAAGTTGAACAAGTTGGACACTGAGCAGCAAGATTAGTTCCCACAAAGACTGGGTAGTAATGAGAGTGGTTAAAGCCAGGTAATGAGTGGGTGGCATTTGTCATCTTAATAATGAAGATTATAATTTATTACTCTTGCTACTGCTTTCGCTGCTGTTGGAATGCAATTAAATAACAGCACCTATGAGTCCTGCTGAGTATCTGTCATCCCTGACCTACAAACATCCCTGGGCCTCACTGCACACGCAGTAGCACTGGACACATGGTGGCATTGCATGGCCAGTAGGAAGTATCCATGACTCAGGGAGAAAAGTGAAGAACTCCATAGACAAAACCAAACATATCTCCACAAGGAACAGACGTTTTGGAGATTCAAGAAAATCAACCATCATCCAGAGTTTCATTCATAGTTGTTTCAGGACAGTGACATCTGGGAGTTATTCTGGACTGCCAGAGATCAGAGCCTGATCTTAACACTTGAGGCAGGGAAAGTGTTCTTGTGTGTAACTCACCACTAGTCCCATGTCCAAGGTCAAGTGCTTCATCTCTTGCTGGCCAACCAACACAAGCTGCAAGGGCCCACCATTTTCCAGGGGAGCCAGCATGTATCAGGAATGCATGCTGACATTCAGCAGCTTCAAATATGACTGGATTTATTTTATTAAAAATACTGACATTTGTAAATCTTGCTTCATGCACACATATGCACTTGTCTCAACTTTTACCAGATTTAAAACTAGACTGGGAATTTCTCTAAAACTGCCTGAACAGCTGACAACACAGGAAAGCAACAAGCTGGCTGCTCTGGGCTTTTTCAGATACAGTTTTTGTGCAATTCGGCCCTTATTTGGACCCCCATCAGCACTGCATCCTTCAGCACTAGTGCCTTCACCATGTTCTGCTGCAGGACTCGCTCAGTGGAGGTAGACAGGCTGAGTGGAGAACCTCTGCTTCACTAACTTTCAGCATCAATCCTCCTGCCCCTCTCCAAACCACTTAAGTCCTTCCCTTTGCAAAGAAAAACATGCTGCAGGGTCATATATAAAAATTAGTGGTGAATGTCAGCACTGAAATGCACATGTTTGGGCACAAGCTAGCGCCCACTGAAGTCAGCAGAAGTTTGGAAAGACAAAACACCTCCCACACAAAGGGGAGACAGAGGAAGCAGTCAGAGCTGCAAGGCAGATAAGCTGCCTGTCAGAACAGGCTTGGACTGTCCTAGCAGGAAGATGTTATCCAATGAGAGGGAAAGCTATTTGGGGAATGAATGAATAGTGAAGCTTCTTGTTAAAAAAATTTCAAAAAACTCAAAACCCAAACAACAACAAAAAAAAAAAACCAAACCACACAAGACTTTTCCCAAACATATCTCTCTCTCTCTGCTTTCTGCCAGCTGGATGCAAGGCCAAGACATGCAGGAGCCTGCTTGAACCTCTAGCGCAGGATCATTGACAGGCAACAGCCTGAATGGGAACAGAGGAAAGGTGATGAATGGCAGAGAGGACAAGGAGATGGAGCTGATGGCAGAGCTGATCCTTGTTCTGTCAGAGGAGAGGGCAGTTTCTGTGGGCTCCAGCACCCTGAATCACCTCAAACTCACATCCAGCATCCCACTTTGCACAGCTCTGAGAGAATCCTGCTTGGCTCTCAGGGGTGTGATCCTGCCTGGACCACCGCCTGCTCCAAGCAGTGGGGAACCAGCCATCCAGGGAAAGGAAATGGCAAATTTAGAGTGAAACCTAAGCAAACTGCATCACTGCAGCAGCGCTGTAAATCTTCCACCAGGTACAAAGCACTTCACTGCCAGGATTGCATGATAAAATAATGGGTCCGATTCACAGCCACATTGGCTAAAGGAAGGAGAGTGCTTCTCCCAAACCCAAAGTCACAACCCCTCTGACTGCACCCCGTCATACATATTTCAATTCCAAATCTCCCATACAGAAAAATGGCTGTGCTTCTAGGGTGTTGCAATCAAACCTCAGAGCTCAGCTTCTCACTGGCACAGGACTTTCACTAATGCCGTATCAGTGACCAGGGTCTCGCCAACACACCAGTCTGCTCCCTCCTACGTCGTGCAGGGTTTATCACAACAATTCACCTCTCAGAAGAAAACAAGGCAAAACCACAAGCCAAACTAGAGCAGTCCTTTACAAGAAAAGGAAAGGAAAGAAAAAGACACAGGCCAGAAACAAAGACTAAACTTCATAAAAGCAAAACCCCAAATCATGAAGAATCTGCCCCTGAGGCAGTGATGGGAGATGAGAAGAGCAGGGAGATGGGAAAAGCAGAGTGCCTGAATGCGGAGACTTTCAAAATAAAGCAATGAGAAACCCAGCAAATGGCTTTACATAAGCCAGATGTTTCTCCAGGGAAAGAAACTAGGAAAATAAATAAATCTGTCTGGATTCCCCTTCCTCCACTCATACTTGGTTCCCTCACCAGATACTTCTTAAGGCTCTACGTGCTCTTGGATTGCTTGCACCACTGAGCAGCACAAAAATAATACATATCCCCCACAGATCTCTCCACAGCACAGCTGGTCTCCCTTTCCAACATGCCCCAAAGTCTCTGAGAGAAAGCCAGGACTCCGTTCTCTTTTAGAAGGACCACAGCTTTGCAGGAGAAGCTACCAGGTGGGAGGTACCTCAAATCCCAACTATCCAGAGAAATAGAAAGCAGCAGAAAACCAGGGAAAGCAAATAAGGACAAGTGCAAGTTCATCTATGAGCACAAACAACCAGAAGGAAAAAAGAAAGGCCAGAGAACAATGGTGGTCTTGCCTTGCACAAGGCAGGGGAGAGGGGCCCATACTGCCCCAGCACTGAGGGGTCCACACAGCCCACAGGGGCTGGGCACCAGCAGTCTGGGGCTGTACAGCCAGCCTGGGTGTCTGCGCCTGCCGCATGATTAATTCTCAACCCATAATTAATCCCCAACCCTTGACTGAGCCATCAAAGCTGAACCGCAGCTTCCGCCCTGACCCAGCTCCCAACCCAAAAACAAGATCACGACATGGCTGAGCAGGGCAGAATGGAGGTGTCAGGGAGGAGCCCGGAGGCACCAGAAACTTAATTCATTGCAAGCAGCTCATAGTCTCTGACTGCTGGTGCCAGTACCATCGCAGCCACCAAGGACTGCAGCTGCCATTGCAGGCTGAGGGGTTCAGCTGCTGCCAGCTGCACAGAGCCCACTTCCCCCAGCTGTTCGCCCTCCCGTGCCAGAAACCCAGCCGTGTTTCTGTACCACCATGACAGCCACAAGTCCTTCAGGCCTTCCCAGACCACCAGTTGGGGTCCTCTCAGGTGCCACCTGAGGTTTCACAAGCAGCTCCTCAGGTGTTTTGGAAAGGAAAAAGGGGAGAGCAGAGACAAAGCCAGGCTAGGAAAAGTACTCACCGAGGTAATTCTTCCTCCCCCTCAGCTACAGGCCCTGCTGGCCCAGGAAGGGGAGCTGGCACACCCCGCTGAGGGCAGTGGCGGCCATGACAGGAAGGGGTGTGCTGTGGAGAAGAGGGACACAAAATGGCTGCCACTGCCCATCCTAGGGAGAGTGCAACCCTGAGGTCCATTGCCATATTGCTCCCCACCTCACAGCTTCCCACCAGTTTAAGGCAGATAACCTCACAGATGCCACAGAAACAGCCATTTAAACTTGAGCATGGCCCCCAAGAAAGAAGCACATTTTCTGCTTCATCATCATGTCACTAGCTGAATCACATGTGGCAGCCTAGGGCCCACACCACCCAGCTGGACATGGCAGCCCTCGGCACCCACCCCCCGTCCTGGCATAGCAAGCCTCCTTGGTGCAATACAAGTGCCATCACACAGCTCAGCTGTTGCCCTCACGCCACACTGGCAGTGGTGTCTCCTACCCAGATCTCACACCCGGGCTGGGGATCCAGTAGTGACCTCATGGCAGCTCCAGGAGGCCTCCCTGCAGCCTGGTCTTTGGGCCTGTGCTGCTGGGCAACACTGCAAGAAGGTCAAAAGACAAAGCCAGTAGAAAGGGGAACTCTGCAGCTTGAATAGAGGAACTTGCAGGAACAGGACAAGGAGGCTGGATGGGACTCCCATGAGCTGCTCTCCCTACCTGCTGAACATTTCTTCACCCACCCTCTCATCCCAAATTACATTTGGCCAGCCCAGCTCTCTGACCTCAGGCATGATTAAGAGAAATCTTTGAGGAAGCACAGGAGCAAATGGCACAAAATCCAGAAGAAAGCCCACTTCCACACACTTCCTGAGCAGCCCAGAGCATGACTATCACAGCCTGCGCCAGTCAGCTGTAAATACAGGGATGTGTTGATTAGCTGAACTATTTACATGCCTTCACAACACTGCAAATAGCCTGATTTGCTCACATAAAAGATAAAAAAAGAAAGTAACAGCCCACAAATAACCTGGTTACCTTGGAAATGTGAGCACCCAGATTCAGACGGTGGCAGGAAGAGTCTGCTTTCCCACGTGCGTCTCTGGATGACGCAACAGCAGGCAAGTTCAGAGCTGCAGAGGCTGACTTGCATCATGCCCAGGGCGTTTGATGCCACACCAAGAAATAAGGGCCTAAAAGAAGGGTAAGGGTAGACACAAGCAAGAAAAAGAAAGCTACAAATAATCCCAAGTCCCCTCCACAAGCTCATGTCCTGCTCATTGGGCTCCTGATGCTGCCTCCACCACCCTTTCACACCTCCCTCCTGCAGTTGTTTAGGGTACATCTCCCCTGCCTTTGCATTGTCTCTCTATCATCAACGACCACAAGTAGCCCTCATTTCACTGCCCTGGGAACCTACTCTTTGCTCTCCTGTTGCGCAAGATGCCAACAGTCACCCTCATGCTCAGGACATAGCGTCTCTCCTTGCCCTTCCCGCTCCAGCTGTGGTGAGCGGCCAGGCTCTGCCAGACATCATGGAGGGAGGCAGGATGGGATATGCTGTGCAGAGGGCTGCTGGAAGTGTTCAAAGATCAGCTACCGGGGCTTCCTGGTGGGGAAATGCAGAAGTTTAGCTCTGCCTGTGTTCAGAGCTTTGTGCTTTTGCCATGACTTGAAACGGAGGGAGAAACTTTTTGAAAGCACCTGGGACCTGTGGTTCCTCTAACTGTTCAAATCAGAGGTACGACAAAGTCATCCATTAAAAAAAAAAAAAAAAGGAGAA
The DNA here is from genome assembly GCF_023634155.1 of Falco peregrinus. NCBI lineage: Eukaryota > Metazoa > Chordata > Aves > Falconiformes > Falconidae > Falco > Falco peregrinus. The sequence goes on along the minus strand of NC_073725.1, from coordinate 108,368,788 downwards.
AAAAAAAAAAAAAAGAAGAGAGAAATTCCCACCCATGTTGCCTGAGGGCTTGTAGCATCACAAGTGAAACCCCAGGGATAGCAGATCTCTGAACCAAAGTAGATTACCTGGTTTTGTAGAGCAGAGCATCAGAGAACATCTTACAAGCAGCTTGTCTGGAATCATTGGGTTAAACAAGGAGCTTCTCCCTGCTGCGTGTGGGAAGCAGTATCTCCTTGCCAAATTCCACCAATCTGAACATAACCAGCTTTCTCACTCAGCCCATGCTCCTACGCTCAACTAGTGCTCGTGCCCGCCTCTGCAAGGGAGTGTAGACAGGCCCCACACTCTTTTCTCTCTGCAACTATTTCTCCAGTATTGCCCCTTTCCTGATGTCACTTCTTGTCTCTTCACTAAATTATAGGACGTCAGGTCTCCAAGGAAACCCTTCCAAGCCCAGAAGCACGTACAAGACATTTACAAAACTGATGGCTGAGGACCAGCTAGGCTGGCTGCTCCCTGCTGTCAGGGCCAGGAAGCTTGGAAAAGGCTCCTTTGGGTCCTGGAGGAAAGAGCACTTGCAGGTGGCAGGATGGTTTTCAGACAAGCCATGTCTTTCCATTGGTAACAGGGCTTTTGAGTGCAGCAGTGCCAGGACACTCACTCCTTGCAGCTCCTAGGATCAGGTACCCTGAGGGAGCTGCCTGCTGAGGAGCAGCCTGGCAGCTGCCTGCACACCAGCTCTTCCACAGTCACAAACAGCAGCTGTGCTGTTCCAGCCAGCCACAACTCAGCTACCGTACAAACGCATTTACAGGGTTAATGCTAACTGCCAATATCCTATTCCACACCTTAGCAGAAAATCATAAGAGGAAATTACATGGAAGCAAATATAGCCATACACATGACAAACTGTTCTGCACTCCTTCAGTGCACAGCCAGCCTCCAGCATGGCTTCATATCTTCCTCGAGAGCTACTCCACCGTGTAATTACAGGGAAAAACCTAAAGGTCTTCTTTTCCCTGCACCAGGCAGATTTCCATTTGTTGAGCTACAAACAGGCCTCAATCAATATATAGATTCCCATCATGCAGTCAAGGAGTAAACAAACAAATTCTCACGTACACACATGCTCCCCCTTGGCTCCTGCTTCAGCCTCTGACTACCTCCCTGGCTCTGCAGCAGGCTCTGTGGCCATCAGCCAGAGCTCCTTCTGGAATAAAATCAGTTGTCTTTGGTGCTTGGGCCCTAGGATTTGAACAAGACAATACACACACTCACTTTCAGGAATGGATTAAATAGTCCTTTAATTTCTTGCCATCTAAATTAGAACAAGGAAAGCTGGAGGAGGGGGAAGGCAGCAGGGGACCCCACTCCTGCTCAGTCCTGCGTAGCTATGAGCAGAGGCATGGAGAGCCACAGCTCCCTTAGCCGGGCTGCACTCCAACCCTTGGAGCCACGTTTCACCCTAAAGCATCCTCATCAGCCCCTCCAGGTTTCCCCACAAACCACTTGCACCCGCAGCCAGGGAGCACAGCGGGACAGCACAGCCCATGCAGGACACTGTGGCCAGGGGCTTGGCTCCCCACCTGAGGATGCAGGAGGGGGCTGCTGCTCTCTGCAAGACCCAGAAGTCATCAGGTAGCTGCCTGCAAGGTCACAACTCCTTGCCTTCCTACCAAAATGAAGCCTGCCATCACAACAATTGTGGGCAAGGCCTTGCCATACCTTTGTAGGCCATGCTTAAACGGTGAACAAAAGTGTCTTCAGTTTATCTGTTTATTTTTGGCACAGCGGAATGGCTGAGGTCAAAGCTGGTCTCGTTCTCAAGCTGTCCTTTGTTCTCGGGTTTATCCAATACCCCCTATCCCTCTCCTCATCCTCCCACCTCCCCCTCTCCATTTTACCACAGGTCTTAAAATTTAAGCTGTGCATGAAACCAAACACCACACTCTAACACTGCCCAGCAAATGCTCTTCATGGTCACAGAAGACTAGTAAATCAACCATAAAAAAACGGATAAGAGCAGCGTGCCCTTATAGGGGCAGAGGCTAGACAAGCATCTGACACCGACATCATTTTTAAAGAAAAAATAATATTTATTTGCAATATAAACAAAGTCCCAATATTGGATCAGTATATATAGGGTCACTAATTTTCCTTCATAACTCAGAAAGCAGAACCATTCCTCACTAACAAGCTCTCATTTGTACTAATCAGAAGATGCATCTTTTTTTTTTTTTTTTTCCTTTAAAGAAGACGACCACTAACAGCACAGGAAGCCTTTACAAACCAGCTTAGCTGTAATGCAATACAGATGCACTGTCAAAAAATCCCTGAAAAAATAAATTCCTCCATGAGGTAAGATGCAATTAGGATATTCTCAATTTTCTCACTCACAACCATACTTACACCCATTCTCCCTTCCAATGACCCACGATCCCAACGTTGTTGCAAACAAAACCCAACGAACAAACAAACAAAAAACAACCAGAAAACAAGGAGAAGCTCATTCCAACATTCTGGTAACAACTTTAACAAAAAGAACAGTTTCAGGATGCGACAGCGTCAAACATTCCTCCAGATGGAGATTTTTTTTTATTTTTTTTTTCTTGAAAAAAGTACAAAAAACTGGATATTTAGAAAAAATCCGTGGCTTTTTTTTTTTTTCAGTTACATGAGAGTTAAAGTGGAGAGGGAGGGGGGAGAAAGGAGGGACTACATTGCAGCCAATAAAGAAATCTCCAAATCCGTTCTGCCCTCCTCCCAGAAATTATTACCACTTCCTCCCCTCCCAGCTTGGTATAAGGTGTTTGCCAAACACTAGCCAGAAATATAAACAAGTCTTCTCAGAATAGAAGGCACGGCATAGTTATTCGAAAGAGGAAGGAAAAAAAACCCAGAACCTCTGTTGAAAGCTCCAATCATCTCAGAATTTGCCAGTTAATATATATATATTCATATATATATATAAAAATTTCTCTATTACAACACTCATCATTTCCACATCTCTTCACTCCCTTCACACGCTCCATGCGTGACGATTCAGTCCCATCTCGCTACACAATCCTTGCTCTGCTCCAGGCGCTCGCTGTGTTCCCCCCTCCAGCCCGCACACGTGGGAAAGAATAGAGTGTGCACAAGAAACGCCAACATCACAACCACCTTCTGTACTCGGGAAGCTGGAATGGTTTCGGGCCAGCTGGATGACATTAAGTCAGTCAACAGGCAGCAGAGAACGAAGTGGGGCTCAGACATGCTTCTACCAATTCTGGAGGCTACAAGTTTTACCTCTGGCAATAGCAAACAGTGTTTTTGGCAGGGGTGGAATTAAAAAAAAAAAAAAAAAAAGCTTGCGGCTTAGTCACCTTGGCTGAATCAGTGCAGAGTTTGTGATTGTGAGTGCAGGAGTGGTGAAGGGGTTGCATTTAAGCCCAACTGGCCTTCACACATAACAAAGCTTCCTACCAGATGCTAACAACAACAGCAGCAGCATGTATCTCTCTCTGGAGTACCCAGTAATATGCCAGGACATACCAAGGCTTCACAAAGTGTGCAAAATGCATTTGGTCAATATAAACATTTGATTAAAAAAAAATAATAAATGATCAAACAAGAAACAGAATAAAATACTGGTTTTGCAACCTCGTCTGTACAAACAGTCAGGAACGTACATATTTAAAAAGAGTTTGAACCCAAAGCTCGAGTAAGATCTACCCTCTCTTTTCTTAAAAATCAAAAAAAAAAGTAAACTTGGGTTTTAAAACAGTCTTGGCCCAACACCTTTTGTTCAAGGTTTCCAAGTGCATAAATCTCCTCACTTTCCACAGCAAGCTAACCCCCGGTAGCTCTTCACATGTGTGCGTGTTCTGACAGTCCCAATGCACCCAGGAAAGCGGTTATTGCCGGTAACAGCTGCGTTCAAAACGCTGTAACATCGCCCGTATTAAATAACCCCCTGTAAAAAGACTACCTCTTCAAACCACTTTGATCAGGATACTAATGAACGGCATTAGCCTTCTTAAAGCAGCGATCAGGCACCTCTGCCCAGAGAAGCTAGTCGTTTCAGAGCTGCCTGGCAAGACAGATACTTTTGTAAGAGTTGAAATGCTCAAGAGAAGCCATTCGATGCTCAAGTTCCCGACCAGGTGGCATCCCCTTCATGTGGACTCCAGAGTGTTCAGCTGAAACAGGTTGTGGTTGGTGGGGGTGGTGAAGTAGAGCTGTTCGCTTGGCGAGCGGTTGTCGCAAGGGCTGTTGAGTCCCAGAGTTCTCTCAAAGTCCAGGAGTTGGCCCATGAAGTTAAAGTTTGGGGAAATGTTGGATTTTTTCCTTTTCACAAAGTCATAGGCATCGTTCAGGGACAAGTTGAGTTTTTGCATCAAGTAGGCGACAGTGACTGTTACAGACCGGCTGATGCCAGCGAGGCAGTGAACAAGGATCCCACACTTCTTGGAACGGGCCTCATCTGAAACAAGACAAGGGGAAGGGGGAGTCTATTATTCTGCACCAAAAACGCGTGGCTTTGGAGCAGGGCCAGGTGGCAGCTGCAAGCTCCCAGGACCAGGATGACTGCCAGAACTGGATCCCTTGCTCCTAGTGACACCATCTCGTGTCCCTCTGACGCCCACATCTCTCCCCAAAGGGCTCCTGAGGTATTCCCACTGCACGGCAAAGCTGCATATTCCCATTCCATACAGCAAGGCCAAGCATCTCACGTGCTTGGGAAGTATTAATCAAGCCTCGCAACACACCCCTTGCCTAGGGAGCATCAGTAGCCTTCATTCAGGGAAATGGAATAACCCACAGAAGGCAGGTGGAGCTGCAGACAACAGCTCCAGGGAGATGCTGGGGGTGGGGCACAGCACACCCACCTCAACACCAACTAACCAGGGAATGCTGCGTGCTCGATGCAAGGCTGCAGCCCCAGCACCACACAAGCCATTCTCTTCTGCTGTTCTTGTCCTCATTCTACTAGGAAAGTTACGCGAATGCAGTCGAAGCCAATTTAAGCAAAGCCTGAAGTGCAGGAACTTCCCTTATTGTGAAATTGTTCTTTAGGATCGACAGAAACGCACTTCACTACAAACAAATGCTTGTGTTGGAGAAGACTCTCAGGATGAATGGTAGTGGGGAGCAGGAATGCGAGCTGGACCAAAAAATGGCGAGAGAACAGCGACGAAATTTCCCCTCCCTTGCCACCGATTGAAAAGCACACACACACTCATTGTCTCTTGCACAGCCAGAACAGTGTGATCCCTTTATGAATTGACATCTTAGTGCTGAAAGAGGGACACGCTGCTGAGAGCGCTGAATGCACGCAAGTACCCAGCGCTGCTTACTTCTGGGCAGCCCTATTTGAAGTTAAGTCATTTGACTGAGAGCTTGACGGGGAGGGAGAAGGTGGCAGGAGAAAGAGGATCCTCGGGCAAAGCCAGAGGTAAGAGACACTCTGGCACCACAAGCACAGGGAAGGGCAAAGAAGATGCAGGCAAAACAAAATCCAGACCCAAGCCACAACAGGTTTTCTGTCCCAGCCTCCAAGACCAGGCAAGAATTTCCAGTACAGTGGGCAATGCCCCCACACCCCATATCCAGCCCCCCCCCCCCAGTCTCTCCCCATTCAACATTTTTCCTAGACTTTTTTGCCTTTCATCTGACCTGTGTCGCATTTCTTGGTGTTGGGTTTTAGAGTGAGGTAATCCTCCATTTCCTATCATGAACTGGAAAGCACAAGTTCGGTGTTCAGAGACATCGGCTGACTGCAGCAGACAGATCCCAAATGCCACATGCCAGCAGGGACCGTGTACCTCAGCCCTGACATTTAATACCACGTGTGGGAAGTGCAGACGGGACATCAGATGGGTCCCTGCTGCCACACTGAAGCTGCTGCTTCTGACCACAATCGTATTAGTAGAGGACAGAAGCTGGGGGCAAAGGAGAGCAGGTGGGAACCAGGGTTTCCAAGGCTGAAGAGCAGCAGAGGACCTAGCACAGCTCTGCCCCATTTCAGGCCGTACAGCACAGCAAGCCAGCACATGCAGCAGGGTCCAAAACAGGGGCAACAAAGCAGCATCAAAACAGGCTACACAGATTTCAGTCTGAAGGTAAAGGTCCCCCTCTCCTTTACATATACCACTAGTTGTAATCGCATATGAACCCATAGGTCTTTTAATAGTTAATGGTGGTAATGACTACCTGTGCCATTTATCCCCCATAAATCAGATCTGATTAGGCTAATAACTGTCACAAGCAGACAGCACAGACCACGCTGGAAGTCTACATCCCTACTCAGCCCGACAGACACCTCTTACAGAAGAGAGCAATTTTCAAAGTGAATGCTAGCCTAGGAGCCAAGACCTGCCTCCCTGCACCCTTCCCCACAACCAGCCAAAGCCGTCTCAGGGGCTGTCTGCACAGCGGTTTTTCCAGCTGAGCTCTGCAGGGTAATTATAATCACTAACTCATTGTGTTGACACTTACCTTGGGAGAAGTATCCATACAAGGAGTTAGTTATGCTAGGGCAACTTACAGCAGGATCACAACTAGACTAGCAAATCCTCTCAGCAGAGGAAAATACCACCCTGCACCACTCCCACCCCCCCCTCGCAAGACTGTAACCACACTTGGGGCTAAGGAATTGCTGGCACCAGTCACATTAATGCAACTCCCATCAACACTCATTCCCAGAAAAGCAGGCAAAGCAGCTTCCCTCTACCTCGGTTCAGCCATTCCACACAAGCGCACACTCATACGAGGGCAAGAGACAGCGGGGCTGGTCCTACCACTCGCAGGTAACTGGCTGAGGTGCTGCAGCAGGACTGAATCTAGAAGAGGAAGCTTTCCTGAACCCAGCCAGGGCAGCAGGCACCAGCAGTGTTACCCAGCACCTCGACAGGGCGACGCTCAGCTCCTAAGCCAGCACTGATGCTGTGCCCTGGAGAGGTGAGGCCAGAGACAAGTAACAGCACTGGGAAGTGGCTTGCCACATTCCCAAGCAGTGAGTATGAAAAGACATGTTCTGCCAACTACCTACCAATGAAAGCAATGGCCTCGGGAAAGAACTGCGAGAGATTCTGGCTCCAGTGATCTGAGATGGGGATCTGCTTGTACTTGAACTCTCCGTCATGCTCAAACATGTTTGGCAGGTTGGGAGTCACATTCAGGATGTATTTAATGCCGTATTTGCCCAGGACATCCAAGTTGGTTGAATCTTTGGCACAGCCCAGGTACAGGTAAGGTAGGATCTGGACCGGAAAGGCAGGCTGATTGTTAGGGATGGGACTCCCGTCCGACTCTGTGGCACTGCTGGGTTCCCTGTCGGATTCACCATCTGAGCAGTCTGAGCTTATCCGCAGCCCTCCCAGGCCAAGAACTGATGCCGGGGGAGAGTTGCTGGGCGAGGAGCTGTCAAGGTTGGTCTCGCAGTGCTCCGAATATTCGGTCTGAAACTTGTTAAAGCCACCTGGGAAGGGGGAAAGGAAAAAGGGAAAGGGAACAGGCAGAGACAAAATCATTTAGATTGAAAGAGACCTTTGGATCATCAAGTCCAAAAAGATGTTTTGTTCTTCAGAATGGAAAATCCTTCTACCTGGCCACATGTGCATGTTACTTAGCAGGTCTTTGCCAGCAAGATGTTAGTATACCTTCAACTTCACATCTAGAAAGGCATCTACCTGCTCCCTCATCTTCCCTGGTCAGCCTGCTACTGAGCAAACAGGTCCTGGGAAACCACAGTGTTTCTTGCAAAGTTTGATACCGCTTGTGATAAACATGGGCCAAATTTCAGTTGCAAAAGAAACAAACATCCAAAAAGAAAATCAATGGCAAGAGACAATCTCGCCTTGTTTAGCTCCTCAGAAATAGTGGTCTGGGGCTGTTTAGGCAAGCGCTATTATGCCACCTAGACAGAAATGCACAGAAGTATCTGCATCTGAAAAGATAAAACAAGAACAACCACCACATACCCAACCCAGGCACTAAAACCCAACAAAACAATTCACCTTCAAGCAGGAAAAAAGACCGTAAGTTTTGCCAAAGAGTGATCCTCACACCTATTTTAGCACTACAAACACATTTTGTGACAGAGCAGTGTCGCAGGTTTGTCCTTCACCCAAACCGCAGCAGGCTTGAGGAGGGATGGGACCCTTCGCGTCTGCTCCTAAGCCCTTTCCTCCAGCTCCTTGGCTCAACAGCTTGGGAAGGAAGGCAGAGGCAGGGAAGCAAAAACCCCACCGATCTACCTCCCTTCCAGGCAATATTAAACCGGAGCTCAGCCATCGGTACCTGACACTGACAAATGGTTTAATTAGAAAGGCCTCCTGGAAACTTTGTTAGTGGGTTCGGCGGTTGCGGCAGGGTCACTGAGCAGGACAGACAGCTCCTGCCACATCCATTCATGAAAAAGGCTCGTCCTCGTCCTCCTCCTCCCCCCCCGCGCCGCCAGACAGCGCCGAGGAGCCATTTTGGAATTTTAATTGGAAACATTTCCCACCGAGGCTCCCGGTAAAAGGCAGAGAAAGGGGCTTAGCTCCTCCCCTGCCCATCGGGGAGAGCTTAGGAGTAACTTCAAAGCTGCTCCTGCCTGCCAGGGAGGGGGACGACGCGGAGAGAAAAGGGAAGACAAAGCGAAGGAGCAGTAGAGCCCATCGGGAAACCCCCAACCGGGATGGGAGGGGGTGGGGGGCTCCCCCGGCGACACGGACAGGGAGGGAGGGGGGAACCGGGATCAACGCCTGAGTTTGTGTGTGTCGTCCCCCCCCATGTCACCTTTGAAGGAGGCTTGTGCAGGCAGCGCAGCCCTTAAGGCTGGTCCCCGAATACCTGCCTGTCCCCCTGCTACCCCAACCCCTTACCCGGGGCTCCCCCGGCTACCCAGAAAGGGTCTACCAAGAAGCAGCAGTGTTTTTTAAAGAGCTGCAAGTAACAACTTTCCTCACCACTCTCCCCCCGCCGCCCCCCCCCCCTCCCCCCGCACGCCTCCGCTCTGTTATTTCTGCCTCAAACCCGCCACCCAGCGACCGGACTGGGAGGATGGGAAGGGTCCCAGCAGCCCAGCTGTGGGCTCTGCTCAGCCTGCTGCGGAGGGAGGCCTGCTGGGATCTTTCAAAATGGCCAAAAACAATCCAACATCCCACCCCCACTCCCCCCCCCAAAATCCCCAACAACCAACCTCAAAGCCCAAATCACCGCCGGCGCTCACGGCAGGGCATGTGCGGGGCTCCCCGCTCCCCCATCGCCCTGCCCCGGGGAGCCGCCGGGCTGCCCCCTCCCAGCGCCGCCGGCATTCCCAGGGAAAGGGGGAGACAAACCCAAGCGCTAGCTTTTTCGGGGGGGGGAGGGGTAATAAGGAAAGGGGAGGCCTCTCCTGCCCCCCTGAAGTCTGGCCATCCTTTGCGGAGGGGCTGGAGCGGAGCCTGGCGCCGGTGTGGGGAGCCGCCGCAAGGCACCGTCTGGGGAGCGGAGCGAGGGGCGCCACCGGGGCGGGGGGGGGGGGGGGGGGGGGAGGGGGCGACAGTGCCCAGCCGGGGTCGGCTTGGGACAGGGCAGCGCCGAGGGGACGCCCCGGCGGCAGAGGTGGGGGCGTCCCCTCCTGCCGCTGCCGGGGAGGCGACGCAGGAGAAGCAGGGCGCTCCCGGCCACTTCCAGCCTGCGACCATTTTGTGCGGGGGATTAAAGCAGGATGCAGTGTAGGGGGGATGTGAATACGTATCTGTGTAAAAATAAAAATAAATCAGGCAGAGGGAGGTGGGCGAGGAAAGAAAACAACCCAGCCACCTCCGGCTGGGCAAGGGATGGGCGCCCAGCGATGCAGGGGCCGGCTGGGGGCTGCGGGGGGACACGGGGGGACGCCGGCCACGGGCTGCGGGAGCAGGAGGGGGCTGGCGGAAGGGCTGGGGGCACCTCACCTTTCAGGTAATAGGCTTTGCAGCCATCATCGCGCAGCTTCTGGAGCAGCAGCCCCAGGACGGAGGTGGCGGCACCACCGTCCTGCCAGTCGGCGGTCGCCTCGTCGTAGAGCAGCACGGTGTCGGCCTTGCAGCGCTTGACGAAGCGCTCCTTGTCCTCGTGGTTGGGGATGATGGAGCGGATGGGCAAGTTGCCCTTCTTGAGGCGGCGGAGCATGAGCCCGGGGATGGCCAGGTTGATGGCCGTCTCGATGTGCGAGCTCTCGAAGAGCTCGTGGGGGCGGCAGTCGAGCAGCAGCAGCGAGCGGCCGCCGCCCGACTCCAGCTCCTCCTGCAGCCACTCCGCGCTCTTGCACGGCATCGCCGCAGCCATGGGCGCCCGCGGGGAGCTCCCCCAGACCTGCGTTTTCATGGGGCTCGGCAGCGGCGGCCGCCAGCGCCCGGCCCACCGGCCACCCACGCAGCGGCCGGGACGCGGCCCCGCTCCGCCGCTCCCCCGGGCCGGGGCTGGGCTCACGCTGTGCCGGACGCGGCGCCGCTCCGCACGGCCGTAGGTGCGCGCTGCCTGCGGCCCGGAGCGCGGCGGCCCCCGCTCTGCCCTACGCGGTGCGCCCCATCCCGGCGGCCTCAATTAAAGCGGCGCTTCGCCGGCGGCTCGGCGTGTCATGCCTCGGGAGGCGGGGCGGGCAGCGGGGCCGGCCGAGCGGCAGCATGCCCCGCCCGGCGCGGCGCGGCTCGGCTCGGCGCGGCTCCGCGCACACGCACCGGGCGGCGCGGCCCCGAGCGGAGACCCCGCCCCCCATGCGCGTCACCGCCTCCCGCCACGCCCCCAGCGCCAATGAGGCGCGGCGGGGGGACGCGGGTTCACCCTATATGGGCAGAGGGCGGGGCCGGCGGCGGGGGGCAGAGCGCGGGAAGGCGCGCGGGGGCTGCGGACCCTGGCCCCGGCTGCGGGGAGCCCGGGGCCCAGTCAGCCCGCCCGGCCCCGCCGCCCCCTCCCCGCCGCCAGCTTTCAGCCAAAAGTTTAGTAGAAGGTTACGGCAGCGAAGTGAGGCGGGCCGGGGGGCGGGGAGGCCTGCGTGGGTTTTGAGTGGGTCGTGCGCGGCCCCGCCTCGGTCTTTGGCAGCAACGCACCGTTCCCAAAGAAAATTGACTGAGACTCATTAAACCTCCGGATTCCCTTTCGTTATCAGAATGAGCTTCAAAATAGATGATTTTATCTGTGCATCCTCGGTTATTTTTAGACTATCTTCCCTATTAGTATCCACTACTATAAATACAAACCTTTCATGCTGCAAAATCAAAATTTCAAGACAGGAAAGTAACTGGAGGCATCCTTCTGGTTTCCTTCTATCTTTTACGTGCCTTTTCCTGTGAACCAGTCCTCTGGTACCAGTTTTCCATGCCTCATGCAAACTGTGCCTGTTACAAAATAAATTTGATCTTTCTCTTTTTAATGAGCGGGATGACATTAAAAATGTGGGTTTGTATGAGCTGATTCTGTTGCAGTCTATTTTCACCATGCAGGCAGTCAAACACTGATGAGTTGCTCAGAGAGGTTGTGCAATTTCCATCCTTGTTGGTTTTCAAGATCTGACTCGGCACAGCCCTGAGTAACCTGGGCTGACCTCAGGGCCGACCCAGCTTTAAGCAGGAGGTTTGACTAGAGCCCTCCTGTGGTCCCTTCTCACCTGGGTTATCCTACAAGGTCTTGCTCTCCAAATTCCGGTGGGCATGAGTGGGAAGGGGAATAGATCATCCTCCCTGGTCTGGGACAGATGACCCATTCCTTTTTTTTCCTATCTTGTGTTCTCTTCTACCTCTTATTACAAACATTCTCAGCAAATACCATTACAAAGGGAACAGCCAGGGTCTGTGTCACCAGCAGATTCCCAGGATCAGCAACCTCACTAGGTCTCAACAGGGTTTTTTCCCCAGCTGGCTGAATTTCAAGACCTGGGCTGGATCTTGGGTAACAGATCTTGTTCCTTAAAACACCCACACAAACAAACATATGTGTGTGTGTGCGCGTGCGCGCACACACACACACAGTTTTAGTCATAATGTTGTTTAAAACTGTGCTGTTCAAATGGTGCTGTCTCAAGGCAAAGACTACAAATTGGATTGTGTTTGAAGACACTTTTCATCCAGTCAAGTTCTGCTTTTCTCAAAGCCAAGATCTACTACTGAAACCATAACAGAACCACTGTTTCCCCAGTGGTCATTTATATACCCTCAACACATAAAATATCCCAAGGAGGCCATTTCCCTGTGTCTTCAGTACAAAAGCGGCACAAAAGCTGGAGTCCCTGTCTCCTTTTAGTCTAATTCCTAAGTCTGAATCCTGATGAAAATACAGACTCAACACAGCACTTGAGCACATGCTTAACTTTGAGCACGATGAGCATCCCATTGCAAAACACTTCATGATTTCAGCGGGCCTGTGCTCTGAACCGTTCGTGGATTTCATCGGCATCAGCAAAATAAACGGCTCGCTCTACATCACTTTTTTTTTTGTGACTCAAGTGTGCCCAAGAAAGCGGAACAGCAGAAGCTGTCCACTTCCCCTTGCCCAGTTTATTTTTACCGCTGGTTGCTGTGGGAAGCTATTGTGATTCAGTGTTGCAGTAGGAAGTTACTAAGGCTGCTCTTGCAGCAGAGGATGTTGAGGTTCTTATGCAAGCCACAGTCACAGTGAAAATAGCTGACCTTTCTGTTTAGCAAAGCACCTTCAATTCATAAGGGGAACAGCAGCGGGTTATGCAAAGGACTCACATCTGCAGCCAAAGCCCTTAGCGTACTGCAAACAGTGTCCAGGAATCTTATGGGGACTCCTCGGCGAGGGGGAGGCAGGTGTAACCGCCGGCATGTGGTGCTGTGAAACCAGAAGAGAAATGTCTCACCTCCATTTTGCGGTCGCATTAGCAACCACATCAGTTTCGGGACAAGCTCCGGGCTCACCACCTGCAGAGGCAAGCCCAGATTTCTCCCTGATGAGGGCGAAAGTAAAATAATCTCACGTAACACCGGTGTGGCACCCTCTGCCTGCCCAGCCAGGAGCTTAGGGACATTGGGAGAGATTCCCCCCCCGGGCCGTGGGGAACACGGCTCGCCCCGGTGATTCCCGGCTGCAGCCCCGCCGGCAGCGCGGGCAGGGCGGGCAGCGCGGGCAGCGCGGGCCAGCCTGTCGGCATGCTGCCCTCTGGAGTCAGCCGCTCCGAAATGCACCTCAGCCACCAGCCAGAGCCACCCACCGCCCCCCCCAGCGCCGGGCATCCTTTGCCAGGCCCTGCATCCTGCCCGCAGCAGCCGGGGCTGCCCTCCAGGGGCATTGCTTGTATGAAAGACGGCATCTCTTCTCTGCAGAGAGCGTGGGCATCCCCCCTCGAACCGCCTCCCAAGGAGAAGGCACCTCACATGCTCGAGGTTTCCCAAAGCATGGCAGATCTGGGGTCCAGGATGCTGTGTGCCAGTGCCTCCATCAGCACAGTGGGGCTGCCAGGGGCTCGAGGGGCTTGGTGGTGTTTGCCTCACCATGTACATGGCTTTGCTGACAGCTGGACAATCAGCACGTGTCCAGAAATAAACAGCTTTCGGCTTAGCTCCAAGGAGTCCCGAGTGCTTGCGGCAAGCACAGCACAAAGCCATAACCACTCCACACGCAGATTGCCATCGTCGCTGTGCCATACCACAGCTGGCCTTGGGTTTCTCATATAAATGGTCACGTCCATCTTTCTGGTCAGTGTTCAGCTGCAGAAAGGCTCTCTCCTCCAATGGTCTTTCTGCCCAAGGGCCAGCACAGTGACTAGCGACTTCCCCACGCCCACAGCCACATCTTGCCGGCTTGGCTTTGGCTTGCTTTTGTTCTCATCCATTCCAGTCTACTGTGATGCCATGGCAGCTGCCATCTTGGGCTCCCCGTTTCCATTGCCACCGCATCTATTTTCGCAAGTTCTCTGACTGCCGAGCCCACAGGCTGTGTTTTGATGTCTCTTCCACCTGGGTCTTCTTCATCTTGCGTTTTAGAAACAAAGACCATGAGTCATGGCAGAATGTGAGGTAAAGGCATTGTTACCAGATATCTACCCAGAACTTATTCCAGGTTCTGACATAGCCCCTGTGGTGGCATTGCTCCCAAAGATGTGACAGTTGCTACTTTGAGCCAGGGTCTGAGTAAAGGGCAGAAGATGTCATACCATGAGGGGGGCTCATGGTACCAACTACAGCTTAGAAGGCGGCTAGGGTTCCCAAGGATATGAAGAGTAAAGCAAAAGGTATTTGCAGTCAGAAGGTGCTCAGAAGTTAAACCACATTTTCTTCTTAAAAATGAACCTCTGAAAAGTCTGTCTTTGCTTTTTATTTTTTTCTCTTTTTAACATGCACTTTCTCAACAACATTGCACCCCAAAAGGATTTTCCTTCCAGTCTCAGCTGTCAAGGTGGCCCTTCCCCCAACAACTCTGGGCTGTAACAGCTAAACCTTACTAGGACTTATTTTCCCACTGCTCAGTCAGCTGTTTTCAACATCTAATAACAAGTATCAGGTATGATTCATGGCCCAGACATCAATCCATGAAGTTATTAAGCTCCTTCTAGCAGGAATCTTCACCTGTCTCAGGTACCTGTGGTCAAATATCCATCAGTACCAGAGACTATGCTTCTTCCTGGCAGTTTAAGGACAGACTGACAACTTGAGGCAGTATTTTGCGAGTAGTATTGCAGCTGGAAATTTGCTTGGATGACCTGGGCTCCCAGGGTAGCTTCTGGTTTGCTTTGTGACATTAAGTGAAATCACAATTTTCCATACTGCACTCTTCTCATCTGTGGAATGGGGCTAGTGCCTCCCCATCACCTTTGCAAGCATTTGGGAGCTAAGGAACAAGGGAGGTGGGCTGATGTGATGTTAACATCCTCTTGCAGCACTGAGTTTCTTGGACTAAATCACTTTTTTCTATCTTTAAAAAAAAAAATAAAAGCTTTTACTGAACTTCAGCTTTCCTTCCTAATTACTTAATTGAGGTAGCAGTTATTTTGTCAGGGAAGGGCACTTGTTGATGATTTACCCCATGTTTCATTAATATATGTAAGAAGTTAACTCCTGGTAGAGAAATACATGCATGGTTTTAACAGGGGGAAAAAAAAAAAAAGCCCCAAATTTGCTTTCTACTCCTGCACTAATTTGTGACTATTTTTATCAATGTTAACACTGAGCCGGGGTAAAAATACTCCTAGAAAGTTTAGAATTTACATTTGTCTTCATATATATTCAGCAGAAATCTAGCTTCCCAGCCTCCGCATTGCCTAATCTGGATTCATTAGCTTCACCCACCCCCAAGAAAAATGTCAGATGACTTTGGCCTGGTGAAGCATTTCACCCACAAATGCTCAGCAGGAAGATCTAAGTGCAGTGCTCTCTTTTCTGCAGTAAGCTGGCCCCGTGGAGCATCAGCTCTGACACTGCAGGCATCTGACGTGGTGATGGGAACAGATTCATCCTTCCCAACACAGCCCTGCTTCAGGGCAAAGTCTCTGGTGGGCCCCATCCTGCTAGGATGCTGAGACCTGATAAGCATCTTTTCCCCTGCTGCCCCAGCAAAGGCAGGTAGATGTAGGCTGAGGAAGAACTGCCACAAGCAGAAAACTTTGTGGAGCATCTTATAAAGCATGGGGCAGCCATAAGCACGTGCAGCCTGTACCACCAGGTCCCTGGGTGGTAACATTTTGCCTCTATTAAATGGGCATGGCATCATTTGCCTCTCAGAGATGCACTTTTGCTGCAGAGCTGGAGACTTTCATGTAAATGTGTCAATGAATTCTGGTCCAAAGACAAGAAAATTATTCTCTGGCATGTGCCTGCAGAAGAAGCAAACCAACTCCTCCTGTGCCAAAGACAGTAGGCATGTGCAGCCAGGAGGCAACAGTCCCACCTTTGCATCTGTGCAACCCGACCTGATGTGGGAGCCTTCTCCTTGGCCTGGTTCTCATCTTTCCACGGTGCACTTCTTCAGGTAGACCTAGAAGCTCTGTGGCAATCGCAGAGGGGTAAAGCTGCATACAGAGTGCTGCAAACCTTGGGGAACACGGTTCAACATATCTGCAGCAAAAATCAAGACTCCAAGAACCCCATTTTTCTGTTTCTGTGATCATCTCTTACAGAAGCCCAGAAGGGCTGAGGCTGGAGGTCTTTCTGAGGAGCGTCTGGCCCAACCTGTGTCTTGCCTCTGTTGGAGCAGGTACTGCATCCCGGTTAGGTAGTCCAATATCTCTAAGGACTCCACAGCTTTTCTGGACAACCCAATGCAGTGTTTGGCCACCCTCACAGTGAAAGAGTGTTTTCTTATGCTTAACTGCCACATCCTATGCTTTAATTTGTTCCCATTTCCACTCATCCTTTTACTGGGCACCTAAGAAAAGTCTTTCTCCACCTTCATGGTTTGAAGAAACCTCCGCATTTTATGGAAAGGCTGTGCTTCCATCTGGGTGTAAAAAATCCAATCAGTGGAGCCAAAAGTAATTTTTCTGGGAAATATTGGCCCAGCTTCTCACAACAGTTTGGCTGGGATAGCTGGTTATGTAAAAATATGGAAGGTCCCCACGCTTTCTGTGAAACTCAAGAGAGAAGGGCAACTCATGCTAAGCAGGAGCCAAGAGCCCCCATGAGTTCCACCAGCAAGGGAGAGCAGCTCCAACCTGATTAAAATGGGAAAACATAGTTGAGCAATGACCACTTCCCTTCTTCCTTGCCTCAGCTTCCTGGGCTCCAGAGTCCTCCCAGAGGAAAAACCGGAGATATTTAAGATAATTTGTCCTTTTAGCAATGGGCTTTAAATGAGCAGGCGTGGAAGCCATGTGCCACTATCCTTCCAAAATCCTCCCCTGTGAAGGATTAGAGGACAGGGAGGTTCAATGCTCCCTTTGACATTAAAGCCTCCAGAGTCCATCACTGCAGTAATGGAGCAGGGCAGGGTATTTATGGGACTTAAAAAGCCACTAACATCTACTCTCAAGCCTGTCTTATGCATGTATTGGACACAGACTGCACAGCATGTAGTTCAGTATATACCTACATACCCCATTTATAATCATTCCTCCGCCTTTTGTATGCCAAAAAAAGCCCTTCCACCTGTCACAGCACTCTCCAAACTATCAAGCTGCCACAAGGTCTTTTACCATCTCATACCAACACACTCTTCGTACAGTCCCTCTGCTGCCTTCTCCTTGTCTCACCTCATCCAGGGCCCACTGTCTCTTCTCTTGCTTCTCCCACAGCTGCTCTCTCCATTGGCTCTCAACCCCTTAACAGAACCAGCCACAGCTGCACCTTGTCTACATCGGCCAACCCGCCGCCCCTGAAGCCAGCCCACACCTGTATATTATCAGTGATAATTAACCCAGCTTCATTCTTCTACAATTCCCCCCCCTTTTTTTTTAACATTTCATACCTTATGTTTTTAGCAATCATTATAACCTTTTTACAAATAATTTTTTCATACAGTCCTCTATAATTCCTTTACATCCTCCTTAGAAAATAGTCAAGAGAGAAATCGCCCAAGGCAGCAGGACCTGTTGGTGCTATCTGAGCACCTCCCCTCTGATCCGCTCAAGTCTCCATCGCCTCCCCAGCTCCGCAGTTTCAGCATCCTCGGCTGCCCGCCCTGTGCACACGTCAGATCCTCGGCAGCTTCTCCGAGGCGGCCTGGCTGTTTTCAAGAAGCAATTTCCTGCAGAGAAATATTTCTTTTTCAAGGAGGCTAAGTGGCAAGCTTCCTGGTGCAGGCTTTTCACAGGAAACAATTGCGAAAGCAGCTTCGCCACCCACGAGGAAGGGCTGTGAATGAGCAGGGCGGGCGCAGGCTGCACCCAGCTCTGTGTTCCTAACCCAGCTCCCCCCCATACATGCCAGGGGGTGAGTTTTGTGCCCCTCGCCCATGTCTCCCAAGCTGCTGCTGGGATGCTGGCTTGGGGCAGGGAAAGCAGCTGGGCTGGGTGCAGGCAGCGCAGAGCCTCCCGGGGACAGTGGTGCATGGCCCCTCCAGCGCCCAGCCTGTCCCTCCAGTGGGAGAAGGTGAGAGAAGCCAAGAGAAGACATGGTGACACTGCCAGGCTTTGGCTCGCCAGCCTTCACACTCTCCCTCCACACTGTTGCTGGCTCTGGTTTCAAGCAAGGCCACCAAATACCAGGCCAGGCTTCCCTCTCCACCCTGAGCCGGGTGGTCACTGCTCCTCAGCCTGGTCCTGCGAGAAGACGTGAACCCTGCCAGGCCTTCTCCCTGCTGCTGACAAGTGAGGCACTCCTGGTGGCTTTGGCAGTGCTGCCTGGGATTTACAGGGTGACAAGCTCAGAGACAGACTCAGCAATGTGGCGGTGCACCACATCCCTGCCTATCAACCAAACCCCAAACTGCACCAGTTAATCCCCTAGCCGATGCAGAGATACTGGGGAAGGAGGCTGTACCGTGCTGCTGCTTCTCACCATGGGTGGCTTTGAAGTCAATCTTTGTTCATATACTCTTATTCCAATGAGCAGGGCAGGTCTCCCAGCCTGTGCATACCCCCGCGCAGCAGTGCTTTTCATTGACACAGTTGTTCTGGTTTGGATGTATTTGGATGGGCAACCCAGGGTCCTGCCCCACTTTGAGATCTCACCACCTATGCTGTGGCAACACCGCTTTTTCACTGAGAAGTTTTACTGGCCATCCATGAAGATGCTCCAGTTCCTGAGGTTTTTTTCTTGCATCAAGTCCTCTGGTTTTGCAACCCCTCGTTGCGATTAAAATAAAACTGAACAAAACCCAAGAAGCCATTTCTGTGAAGTGTTTCAGGAGAAAGAGCCTTGTTCCCCTTTCAGAACATGGGAAAACGACTTCTGTTTTCCTCCCTGGGTTGGTAATGTTCAGCTGAACCTCACTTTTTTCCCAAAAAAGTTTAGTTTGCAGGAAACAAAGTTTTACTTTGAACACAAAGCATCTCTTGGGACAATGTCTTTTTTGCTTGCCTTTTTTAAAATATATATTTATCAAAATTCCAATTTTCTGTGAACTTGTTCAGCAATCCCTGCCAATCACTGGTCGAGGCTGTTTGACACACTTGGGTACACATATATGACCTGCAAGAACATGACCCAGCACAGGGGGAACCGGACCAGCTCTCAGGGAAGAGGCTGGTCCCTTCTCAGTCACCACTGGCCTAATTGTGTGGTGCTGGACAGGTCCCTTCCCTCTGTCTGTGTCCTGTTTCCTGACCCTTGAAATAGGGTTAAAATGCCGCACTCTGCTGGACCTGAGTTTGCAAGAAGCACCTGAACACCCACAAGATGCAAGTCCAGTTTCCACCAGTGGCAGCAGTGCTTGGTGGTGAAGGAGGAATCAAAACCTTCCTTCTTCTCCCTTGGCCTGCTGGCAATGCTCTTCCTAATGCATCCCATGATGTTGCTGGCTGTGAGAATGCATTGATGGCTCATGGTCAACTTGTTGTCCACCAGGATGCCCCCAGGTCTTTACCTGCAAAGTTGTTTTCCAACTGGATGGCCCTCAGTGTGTGCTGGTGCATGAGGTTATCTCTCTCCAGGGGCAGGAGTTCACACTTCGCTTTGCTGGACTTCATGAAGCTCCTCTCTGCCCATCGAGGTCCCTCGATGGCAGCATGACCCTCTGATGGATCAGCTGCTCCTCCCCAGCTTTGTAGCTTTTAAAAGCTGATGCACTTGGTCCCATCATCCAGGTCACTATTCAAGAAGTTAATACTGGTCCCAGTGCTGACCCTCAGGGCACACCACTGGCCTCCAGCTGGACTCTGTGCTGCTAACCCCAACACTCTGAGCATGACCATTCAACCTGCTTTTAGTTCATCTCACTGTGCACCGGGAAGGACACACTGGCATAGTGTGGCAAAGGAGACCTGTCCTCTGAGTGCCGTGGTCCTGTCTTGCTGTGCCTGCCCAGCTGCTGAGCCACGGCAAAGATGGGTCCCATGGTTCCTTGCTGTGCTGTGGGCTGGGGGGGAAGATGCCACAGTTTTCCCAGATGTCCTCCAAAGCCCCTCAGTGCAGCATCAAGCAATTTGCCTATTTCACAACAGCCAAGCCGCGGGAGCTTTGCTGGACCCTCAGCCCAGCCTAGCACCCCAGCAAACACAATGGACGAGATCCTGGATGATATCGGCACAAAAAAGCACTGCACAAGTGGCACTTGTCAGATCCCATCTGAGACACCACATGCATTGTCATGCCTGCTGACAGCAACATCTCTGAAAGGTTCTTGGGGGTCTGGAGCTTGCTCAAACATGGCTTAGAGGGGCCAGCCTCGATGGCCAAAGGGGACGTGGTGGGAAGCTTTCCCAGCTGTAACAACAGCCCAGCTTTCACAGGCAGCTGCTACAGCTGGGATAGCCCTGGGACATGTGCAAAGCTGGGGTGGCAGGGAGAACTCACATAACTTAATAACTCAAGTGGTGGAGCAGGGAGAATAGGATGGGCTTTGAGATACATGCTTCTCCATATCTGACCACTGACCACAACGGCAGAGGACACATGGCCTGGGGACACACAGAGCACAAGGAAAGAGATCCTGCAAGCAGCTTGTGCCATTTCAGCACATGCATGCTTTGTGCCTGTGTGTCACTCTTTCTTCACTCCAAACGTGAAAAGCAAGGAAGCAGTGATGAGAGAAAGAGTTGACCAGGCAACTTCTAAGCAAACATATCCTGTGGAATGAGTCACCAGCTTTGTGTAAGAAGCCAGACTCATCACTGAAGGGAGAGGGGCATCAGGCAAGATGAACGCTCCAGGGAGATGCCTGCAGCATGATTAAAAGGCAACTTGGACCTTGTGTTAGGAGACCCATGGGAGATGGCAGGCAGAGATGTGAGATCAAAGCCAAGCAGCCTCTGGGTGTGCCCACGCAGCTCAGCGTGCAGCGAGATGGCCCCAGCCCCACAAACCAGCTGGCCAGCAGGACACAGTGGTAGGAGCACAGCTCATCGGGGTGGGCTGCTCCCAGGAGCTGGAGAAATCACAGCATCCACCTAACCCAAGCTTTTCTCAGCAAAGGTAGAGAAGGCTTGGGTCTGGGTGGTGGCAGTTCTCACAGGGAACATTATTTCCTTGAAAACCACGGGTATGCAGGTCAAGTAAAAGCTGTTAGCAAAGTGGCATCAGACGCACCGAGCCGGTTGAGTCAGAAGGTAATTTCCAACACCATGTAAGGTAATTTCCGAAGACGAGGAGTGTTTCATCATCGTGTTTTCCTGGTGACATCTTCAGCTGGTTTACTCTTAAGAATCAGCCTTTTGTTTACTATTTTAGCTTACTTCCCCATGGAAAGCCTTTCATTTACTCCCCAACATTACCTGCAGCTTTTCATCTGAGTGGGTGAAGAAGGAGGTGGAAGAGGAACAGCTCTTCAGCAGCATGGCCGGTGTGCCAGAAATGAAAGCTTTTTTTTTTAAGCTATTCATAAAGATAACAAGAGATGAAAAGGTTGTGTCGGTAGGGGAATCTACTCTAGCTGGAAAACGTGAAATACGAGAATGCTGCGGCCTTTTCTGCTGAGGCCCTGGCATTTCTGATGTTATGTCTCCTAGGGTTTGCCCTATGGGGCAGATGCCCCAGAAGGGCAGCCAAGGTGAATGGATGGATGGATGGATGGATGGATGGATGGATGGATGGATGGATGGGTGGGTGGGTGGGTGGGTGGGAGAGGAGCCCACCAAGGGACTCACACCCATCCTGGAGGGGCTGCAAGGTCTCAAAGAAGGAAGAAATTCTGGCTGGGAAAAGAAATAAATCTCAGACCCCCAACTTGTTGGGTGAAAGGTGTTGGAAATGCAAATTATTCAATTAAAGAACTGGGACAGGAACCAGGGGTGCCAGGCTGAGCTGTTATCTGCTGCATCAACTGCGAGTCTGGCTCAGTATTTCAAAATAAAATTAGTCTTGCAGTATATGTCTTTAAATATTTAAATTACTTTCAGTAATTCATATGGTGACATTTCAACAAAGTACACCAAGCAAACGGCTCCCAGTGCTAAAAGGAAATGTTTGCAGGTAATAATATTTAATTTAAGAGGGAACAGCTGATATCAAGGCAGGATCTTAATGCTGAATTCAACCTACATTCCTCCCTGAGACAAGAAATGAAGAACAAATCCCTGGGCCTCCAAATGGTTAAACCCACGGAGTGGCATGATTAAAGTGCTGGTCCCAGGCACACTGACAGAGATGTGAATTATGTGCATGCCAAAATATTTGCAGGATCAGGGCCACTGTGCAGAGCTGCCTCATGGGCTCCCAAAGGTGGGGATGGGCAGCTCCACGCCAGGAGGTGAGGACCACTGGCACTTGGCGATGCCAGCCCATCCTGCCCCACTCATCTGCCCATCCACATCCTTCTTGGGCCTTTCTCTGTGAGCCTGTTTTAGTAACTAAAGGCAAAATCCATCCTGGGTACAAACAAGGAAAAGTCAATGAAGTCAACTTACACATGGGCTGTGCTTGTGTTGGTGCTCCTGGCCAATTTGGAGAGCTTAGCCAGGTCTGTTACATCAGTCACACTGGATTTCATAACATTAGACATTTCAATGAGGGTGACTCATTCTCTCTTGAAGTGTATTGTATGTATGAGCAAAGATGATTAACTTTTGCTGAATGGTATGATTTCTGGGATGGGAACTGCTATTAATTAGGAGCGGATCTCAGATGTTCACAAACCCTGTTTTCATGGCCTACTTTGTATATTTTTCTCCATTCTACTTGGTTTTTTGAGCTCAGGATAAATATTAAAGTGCACTCCCCTGCTATCTGCCGCTAAGGCAGCCAGATGTCCAGTAAAGGCATCTGATTTTCAGAGTCAAGCATGACCCAGAGCTGTCAGTTCCTGTGGCCAAGCTTCAGCTACCTGCCCGAAAAATCTCAGTTTTCACATGAAAACCAAACAAAATAAAAGGGAGCTTCCACTATTGCAAGTGCAGCAGACAAAGTAGCAAGGGAGGTAAAATAAGCTTAAATGGCTCAGAATGTAAAATACAAAGAATTACCCTTCCTCATCTTCCCACAAAATTTTCTTTATGAAAAGAAACTCATTCAGGGGCTTATGCTTATCTTGTGCTTCTGGCTGTCGAGGGTTGAGCTTTTGGGGTTAGCAACACCAAAGACCTTTGGGATAAAGAATCTGGGAGAAAAATACCCTTTCAGCTGTACTGGCTGCAAAGCTGGACAATTTGCCAACACAAAGGTCAGGATGCTCAGCAGCTTCGCACGCATCCATGGCACCAGACACCACCGTCCTTCATGAAGTACCACTCTGCCTGAAGAGCCCAAAGGCATTAAGACCAGCCTGCTTGCAAAAGCCAAAGGGGGCAGGGATGGGATGAGTTGTCCTTCCCCTCCCCACCACTGCTGCAGGCATGGGCAGCCCCAGGCAGTGCCCAGGGGATGCTGAGGAGCAACCAGGGCTGAAGCTGGGGACCCAGCAGGCCAGTGAGGGCCAGGGTGTTTAGTAGCATCTTGCCACCACCTTGTGACTCCCAGAATCCCTGTTTCAATGACAAGGTCCCTTGCCAGCTCCAGCCTGTGAGCTCCCTCTTGCCCCAGCCTGTGGCACTGGCAGTGATCAACATGCCACCCACAGAGCCAAACGCTCCACCTTTCTCCGGTTCCATTGCTGCTACGGGCAGCAAAATGGTCTTGGGAATAGTCAGTCTGACCAAACTCTCTGCCTGGCCAGCAAGGAGCTGGAGGGAAGTTTCCTGTCCTTGGTTTCTGGTGAGACACCACCATGCAAGTCAGCCAGGACTTCCAGAGAGAGAAAGGACGGGCCACCGCTCAGCCTGGTACTCTATCAGCAAGGATGAAGTTCTTCTGCTTTGCCCAGCACCCCCATCACCATGCACCACCCCCACCCCTCCAGCACTTACAGTCAACTCCTCAAATGTCAAGCAGGGACTGCGGGCAGCAGTTATGCAAACAAAGGTCTCTGGATCTGCACTTTTCCCTTTCATCAGCTGAGGCTGCACGAAGCTCCTGGGCACAGGTCCTGCTCCGTGGCAGGCAGAGGTGACAAGTGCAGGCAAAGCCTGGGAGAAGCAAACCTTGCCCATGTTTGTAGTTAATCAAGACGAGAAAAGCTGAATTTTTTGGTCAAAACTGAGATGAGAGGGCTAGGCATTTCAATGCAAATGTGGGGTCAGCAGTGAAACCGTCTGTGTGGCTGACCAGCTCTAACCCGGGGTGCTCTGGAAACCTCCAGGGTAATGAGAAACCTTGCCTTCCTCCGCCCCTCCTGCCTGCCACCAGGCAGCAGGCAGAGGCAGCTCCTCTTCCCTGGCAGCTCGGGGTGATGTGCCCTGGCTTGGGCACCTCAACCAGGCTGGTGACAACAGACCTGGAAGCATCTGCTGCCCGAGCTTCCCTGAAACCACCGCAGCTCCCAGGCTTGCTCTCAAGAAGCTGTGAGGTGTGGGAGCATTAAAAGGCTTCTCCTTTCAGACTCAACAGTGAGGAATGTGCATCCGAAACAGAGATAGGGTTAGTTTCACTCAAGCTCATGGGAGGACATCATTTCTCCTGCACAGCAATCCAACTGTGACTATCTTTGAGATAAAGTGGCATCTAGGGGTAGGAAAACCCCACAATTTCCCTAAAACGGGGCTGTTTGCACTAGTGAAATGCCACTGGCAGATGGAAGTATAGATGTATGATTCAGGCACAAGTCTGGGACACGTGAGCCACTGCCCAAACTCCAGGCGTGTGGCAAAGGCTGAGCCACGCAGCTCCAATGGTTTCCTTGGAGACTGACGCAAAAGGGGCTTCTCCTCCAGAGTCTCTTTCTCCTTGCCTTACCAGGCAAAGAAACACCCTAAATCCCATCCCTACCAAGAAAGCTGACAAGGCTCCACCATGCCGCTGGAGGAAGGGGCAGTGCTGGGACCCTGGTAGGCGGTTTTCCTTCCCCCAGAGTGGTTTTCCTGCTGTGCAGCTCGCTCATGCTTCTAAAAATGTACACTGGAGCAACTGTCTCTAAGGCAATTTCCATAACAATGGGTGCAGAAGAACAATCCACGATGCTGGTGTGCCTTGCTCACTCACACGCATGCCAAGGAATGGGCACACTGCAATTTCAGTGCTGAGGTGCCCATGTGCATGAGAGAAAAATAGTATTTATTCACTTTGCTCTTGATAGTTGCTACAA
Source organism: Falco peregrinus (assembly GCF_023634155.1). Taxonomy (NCBI): domain Eukaryota; kingdom Metazoa; phylum Chordata; class Aves; order Falconiformes; family Falconidae; genus Falco; species Falco peregrinus. The sequence continues at coordinate 108,343,717 of NC_073725.1, read as the reverse complement.
AGCTCCCCAGAGGACCTGCTGTCCACTGCCCAGCTGAGGGGCATGGGCAGGGCTCCTCTCTGCATTCCCCCAGGGAGGCAACCTGGCCCCGCGTCATTGCCAGACTGCTGGACCCTGTAGACATAAAAACACCCAACGGCAAAGGTACAAAACCACAGAAAGTGCTTCCACACCTTTACCTCCAAAGCACCTTACTGGTGCATCACCACTGCCCAGTAAACATGCACCAGTGCAGGCAGACAGCAGAGGGGAAGGACCAGTGCTGGAGACAAGGCGCTTCAGCAACAGTACTCGTAGCATCATCCGAAAGCTCATGCTTTACCCAAGGCCTCAGCCCTTGAAAGGCCATGAGTTACGAAAGCCCCGGAGTGTTGCTGTTTTATCTGGCAGTTCAGGGTGCTCAGCCCTAGCCAAACCCACCTGGATTTGCTCCTTCCCCACATCTTTCCTCGTTGACCCATTAAAGTCAACACTCAGCCACTGCCTCCGGTTTGAATCGCTCACATCCTGCCATTACAGCTTTGTTTAAAACCATGCAGAGCTCAACCTGTTGTCAGACATACACTAATTTGTGTGTTTCTAATTATTTGTTTCTATCTTAAAACCTGTTTTTCAGCAGATTGCAGCTTTATTTTGATACATGCTTGGCTAGAGCTTGATACGCTGGTTGCCAGTAACCTAGACACAAATGGGCTTGCATTGCATAGGGGGAGCAGGGGGGAAAGAGACTGAGTTAAACTGAATTAAAAGCCTGCTCATAAAACTGAATTAAGCAAAACTGTGAAATAAGCAGCAGTTTTGCATCACAGAGGATTCTGCTTTTATATTCCACTGTTTCTACCCCTTGAAATAAGATAAATCTCAGCACTCGCAAAAGGGTATTTGAAACATCTCCTTATACAAACACTTTGACCACCTCCATTTTATGTGATTAAAGCTCTTAAACTTCTGTTTAATGGGTTTTTTTTTACTCACGTGCTTGGTGTTAAGAACTAGCTCAGCAGTGGGTGACCAAACCAGGATCGTTTTCTACCTGCTATCTCAGGATGTGAATGCAGAAGTTCAGGCACTATCTTCAGCTTCTTCATTCAAGCAATGCTCTACCAACAGCCTTTTACTCCTCCAGTAGCAGGCTGGGCACTTTGTTTCTCAGTAATTCCCACACAAGTCTTCAACGGGTTGAAGTAGCTGAAAACAACCCGGGGTGCTACTCCAAGGCAGCCAGCATGGCTGTGACACACCAGACAGCGTAACCAGTGCTCTGGCATCTGTCTTCATTTCATTCTTTCTCCTGTGCTGAGGATTTTGGGGTCTCTGGTTTAAAATGCAGATTAAGCGATTGACTCTGAGGCAATTAAACTGAAAGAAAAACCGTACGTTATTTGCTGGCAAATACTGACCTTTCGGTGGAGGCCGTGTTCTGCATAACGCACTGGCCTGGCTGCAAAACCACCCAGCCTGGGACGGCAGGAAGGGTGCTGTCATGCTTGCAGCAGGCTGGAAAGACCCTCCTCAGCTCCTGGGCAGGACACTGGGCCAACCTACAGAAGGGTTCAGGCTAGCTTTTGCCGATGGTAGAGCTGGTTGCTCCTTGCATCAGGGCTGAGATGGGGCGAGTCATTTGCGGGGGTAGATGCTCAGCAGCACCAACCATTGAGCAGGTCACCACCCCGAGGTGTCTCACTCTCAGCTCCTATCTTCTTCAGGTCCGGGACACAGTGCCTATTCCTCCCCATCTTTCATGTGCACCCCTCTGCCCTTGCTGGTGATGGTCGGGCAAGTCAGCTGCCCACCATATCTGTGCTAAACTCTTCCCCATTCAGCTACATGAGCTTTTCTTGCTGGAAAGCTATGAGGAAGCCTTGGTTTAAGTGGCCAAACACAGCCACATGAGACTCCGACACGCAGCTTCACAGTCAAATCAGTGTATCCTCTGCAGGGACAGAGCAGGCTCTGCAACTAACCCTGTAACTGGGTGGTTTAAGAATAAAGTCCTGACTGAAGCTGCTTGCAACAGCCTTGCCTTTGGCTTCCCCTCCCCATCTCCTGGCTTTCCCCAGGTGTATGGAAACCCAGCAAGAGCATCCCAAAGGCAAGAGAGCTTCAATGCCCCCAGCACAGCGGTTGCGGGTTGCCCTCCAGGACAGGTAGGAGCCATGCGAGCGTTGTCTGCCTGGTGCAGCCTGGCCTCTGGCTCTCTCCATAGCCAGCTGCAGAAGGAGAGTGAAATTCTTGTTCGGTCCTTTCCAGTGGTGAACACAGTCCAAGGACGTTCTGATTCCTCTGCAAGTTTTATGTCAGTGGACAAAGAGGCTCAAAAACTTGATGCAACCAGTGCAGTGTGAGAATATACCTCCCAGGATGAACTGCTAGGGGCAAGCAGCTTTGCTGTGGTGCCAATAAAGTGGCCTGGGACTTTGGAGGAGATACCCAGTTTGAGTACACAGTCCAGAGCACCTGGGAAAGACATCTTGCTCCTGGTGTGCAGAGGCCCAGCTGGAAGGCTGATGGTGGGCAGCATCTCCATATGAACATCACTGACCTCCTTCCTCTTGCAGGTCTTGGACTCTGGGATACATGGGCCAGAGCAGCCCCTTCATCAGTACAAAATCCTTGGCAGCAGCATGGAGGTCACCTAGGAAAAGGCCTTTTGCCAGGCCAAATTTTTTATGGGTACCAGCTACAAGATCGTCTGGAGGTGGCCAGTGCATCCTGCTTTCATCCTTGCTGAGGAGCATCTTGTCCAGACACATCTGCCTCCACCTGCCAGCTGAGCCAGTGGGGACATGGAGGACCCATCACCTCCCTGTAAGCCCTTCCCTATTTCCGCCTAAAGATGTTTTTGGTGAGCTTCTGCTCCTCTTTTGCTAAAAAGGAAAGAAAAAGGGAAGAGACACACTTAATGTTAAGGAAATCTAACAGAGCATGCAGCAATCCAACTGCTCAGACACATATGCTGCCTTCCTTCTGCTCTGTACCAGTGAGGCTGTGCCATATTTAGATCTGGCTCCATCTCTCACAAACCTGACCAACTGTTCCTCCACAATGTCATCTTCACTTGTTTACCCCCAAACTGTTCACTGAAATCCTCAATTCTGTGAGGGGAAAAGAAAAAAAAAGTAGGTTTTTATTTTTAATGACAGGAAAAGCACTAAATGCCAAGAAAGGCAGATCGCAACACTGCCGGTTAGAGAGGTCTAAAGATCCTGTGGTGAATCACTCCTTCATCAGGACCTCCCATGTGTGCAGGCAGATGTGCTTCCTAGGAATCACGCTGCCACAGCATCGGGGCCAGCCCCACGCTGGCTGCCAGGGCAGTGTCCGGCTGGCCGAGTCGTCACCCCGCGGGATGCTCCTACAGTAAGCACGATCCCAGGCGAGCAGCAAGTTTAGTGGCCAAACACGAGAACAAGCGAAGACCTGTGGCCACATGTGCCCCGGGTGTAACTCCCCCGAGGAGCTCTCCAAGCAGAGCGCTGCGCATCTGCAGAGCAAATGGGTAACAGCCTCCCTGAGGGAAGGGCTGAAAAGTCCAGCTTTGTTACAAGTAGGAAACACGGGAAAGGACCGAGGGCATTTCCCTACCTTCTTCGCTGTGCTAAACCGCTACAAGTTCACCCCAGTGTTTGGGCACTGGTTTGGGACCAGCAGCCAGGCAGAGATGGTCTGGCCCAATGCTTTCACCCACAGCTATATCAGGCATGAGGCAGAGGTGAGCCCTCATCCTCCTGCACACAGTGGGGACTCTTGGAAGCTTCTCACTTCTCACATCTCTTCCTAGCTTGCCCTTGATGTCAAGATACTGCTGTCTACCAGAGGATCTGACGACAGCATGTCCTGCAGCCTTGCAGAATGCTGCAACGTGCAGTATCTCAGCCCTCCCACCAGCTCTGGGGCTTGTGTACGAACCTTCCTCATGCTTGAGGCAGATCTTACGGAGTTAAGAGCATTTTCTTGGCTTGCTGTGCCAGTGGAAGAGCGACTTACAGCACAGCAGATGGATGAAATTCTAATTTGGGTTTCACATGATTTATATAAATAGGCTTAGATGAGGTTGTGCATAGATGGCGCAGTCATCTGCCAGCTTTGCTCCATTTACCTTAAGACCCTCTCCTCCCTTCCCATTAATCTTATGGAGCGCCCCAGTAACAAGTCATGTCAGCCTGTGTCACCCTCCCACAAACTGCACAGCTCAGGTCTGGCCTCCCAGTACCATCCAGCAGCCTCCTGGCCACCCCAGCTAGCTGGGGACAGCATTTATGCTTGTCCCTTGAAACAAGGGACAACTTCTCAAGGAGCACACCAGAGCCACAACTCCCCTGGTCGGCTCAGGAGATTGGGGATGTGGGATATGGGCCATGCTGCTTCCTCCCCAGGTGAGTGGGGACAGGAATGGGGATCTCCCGTCTCCCCCACTCACTCACAGGACACCAATTTCCGCCAGGGTTTCTCCCCACTGGTGGGTGCTCATGGTGAGGGGACACCAGTGGCCTCACTGCCACCCTCATGAAGATGACACAGCAGCTCCATCCTCCTCCGTCTCCTTGCCAGTGCATCACAAAGGAGCCTCCACCACATCCTGATGAGGAACAAACAAGCAAGCACATTTTTGTTCGGTTTAATTAGAAAGCCCTGCCTCATCGCCACCACTCCTCTGTCCCTTGAAGGGTGGCATGGGCATATACTGCCAAGAAAGGGCTTGTGACATCAGAGGAAGGTCTGACCCCTGTGGGGCTCCAGCATGCATCTGCTGAATGTATCCATTACACATTTATTCTCTCCTAGAAATCAAATGTGACGTGATCCCAGCAGAAAAAAAAAATAGAAAACTAAGCTGCTGTTTTCTTTACATGGCTGCCAGAAGCTGGTTATGTGATAGCTGCATCTTCCAAGCATCAGATACACCTCAGGGGGTTACTCCATGACTAGTGCAGAGGACAGCAGTAGAGCTCTGTTTTTAGCATCCATCAAACCCAAGATATGGACACTGGAGGGGCAAGCAATGCCAAAAATGCCTAGTCTAGGCGGAAATGGGAAGTCAGACACAGGTTTCTCCAGTCTGAAGGCCAAAAGCCAACCTCCTAAACAGAACGCCTCCACTCACCTGCGGACCCAAAGCACACTAGCCCAACACTTCATCATGCTCCACCTCTGCCTTCTGAGGTGCCTTTGCCTCCAGCAAAATGAGCTTCATCACAAAGCAGATGCATAGTTTGGGGCAGAAACTGGTGGAAATGTCATTAAACTTCCCCAGACAATGCTCTGCCTGCATCCTTTATTTTACAACTCGATTTTCTATGGACACAAGTTTTACGCAGCCAGACCATCCATGCACCCCTCCTCTCTGCCTCTCCTGGCTTTTTGGGCACTCTCAGCCACATCATACAGAGGCTCCTGGTTATTATGGGAACATAAATTTTGCGAAGTTTGGTGGCTGATGAGCGTGTGTTTAGCTTTTACTGGCCAGGGAGAGCCCAAGCGCACCCTTTACCCCACGACACAAACCTGTTGGAAACCAGGCTTTGCTGGTTTCCACCACTCGTGGAACAAGTTGTATTATTTGTATTATTGTATCCTAGGAGCCCTAGTTTCTGTCCTGCATTTAGTCCCTGGCATGAGCGGTATTTTCCATGGTCAGCCTAGAAGGAGGGAGCAGACTTTAACCCCTTCGGTGCATACAGCAGATTCCCACGTCAGACTATTTCTGTGCAACCCTCCCCATGAGAAAAACATCAGCCCTCCTAGGATCAAGGCACACACAGAGAAATCCCGGCACCAGTGTGGGGTTGCCCCTAGGAGAGGTGCAGATGGATCAGGAGCAGCTGGGGAGGCTCCTGGGGGGCTGCTCGAGCCTTTGCAGCTCCTGCAGCTGGTACTGTGATCAAACCCCACCTTCAGCCCAGCCGCTGCCAAAACTCTCTGATTCAGCCTCTCTTTCCCAGCCACGCATCATAAACCAGCTTTTCCCCAGCTGGGCTAAGGCACAGGTCACCAAACAAATGAAAAAGAGATTTCCCCAGAGACAAGGCAGATAAAACCCCAAGTTTTGGCCAAGTTTCTCTGCCTGTGCATCTCTGGTGGAGGAGAAGAGTGATGTTACCTTGGCAGTCGGAGCTACCTCTACGCAGGGAGACGCAAGCAGAGCCAGGGTCCCTGCTCTGGACCCCTGTGGAAAATAACTTGAGCTTCATCAGGCACCTCTGGGTTGACATGGGCAGGCCAAGGCCAAGTGATATGTCATCTGGAGCTTCTTGGGATCTGAGTCTGGTAGATGCTGAAGGAGTCTGAGTTGAGAAGGCAAGGGCTCAGGGAGGCCTTTGGGGAGATCACACCCATTCCAGAGAAGAGCTACCCTGGTCCTCATGGTCTAAGCCCATTCCTGAGGTTCTCCTTAGCCAGCCCAAGCCACACCAACTACAGTTCCCACTCATCCATGGGTCTGTTGTCTGAGATCTGCCCCTAACTGTGGGCAGCAGAGAGAAGAAAGGAAGCACAGAAGGGCTAGAGATTCCGGTCAAGGAGTGGTGGAGTCCTGGGACACCAGCAGTCCCCAAGGGAGCTGCAAATGTGCTGCAGGTGGGGGCTAGGAGAGACACGAGGTGCAGGGCCACACGGTCCATGGAGCCCCCCACCATCAGCACCTCTGAGGGCACAGAGCCAAGTTGGGCTATTTGTAGCATGGGTCATTGCAGAACTGGGCCTGAAAAGATGGACCATGAAACTTCTGTCGAGCTTGGAGACTCTGCTGCCCTGGGAAAGAAGAGCAAGTGGCAGATTCAGGGCACTGCCAGCAGAGCAAAGTTTACGGCGGCTGTTGGGCAAATGCTCTTGCCTTTCCCCAGCGCCCACAACAGCAGCAGATGAGAAGTGTGTCACCTGGAAAATATTTGGGGTTTTCTTCTAACAGTGGCTGCCTTTGTGCTGAGGACACACAAGAAAAAGGGCTGGCTCTCCTGTCAAAACCATTTCCCACTACTGCAATGTTTTTAAGCAAAAACCAAAGCGTTCCAAAAAAGACCAAGGAAGACGCCCATAAACCAGAGAAAATAACTTTGGGGATGCAAAGCAACTCATGGGTTTGGCTGTCATGTGCTCGTGGGAGGAGTGGCAGCCTCTGCCTGCATCACCCAGAGAAAAGGAGAACGGGAGCCCTGAGCTCAGGACCTGGCTTCCCCTCCTGCTTCCACCGCTGGATGGTGTGTACTGGGAGGTACAGCACCCCAGAACCCCATCGCCTGACGTCTCGCTGTCAGAAAGGCTTTTGGCAGAGCTGGGGACATGTCAGCTGGGAGAGCCAAGGTCCAAGGTCCCCATGGTAAATCATTCAGAGAGAAGGGGCAGCCTGAGCATCACCAGTGTGGAGCGGTAAAGGCAGCAGGAATATCGAGCAGGGACGATCCCTGCCCCAGAACCCAGCTTGGGGCTGAAAGGCAACCCTTGCACCAGCCAGGGGTCTCCGCTGATGGAAATTCAGCCCCCACCAAAGCTGCATGTGTTTCTCACCCAAGTCACAAATGATTTGTGGCTGGGCTCTGAGTCAGAAGAGTCAATACACATCCCTCAAAATGTTTCAAACAGAATTTCTCCAAAAAGGTTTGGGTTTAGAATCAATTTCAGAACACGATGATCCGATTATTCCTGGGTTTCGTTTCAGCATTCATTTTTCTAATCCTTTTAAAAAGCACCTACTTAGCAGTAATGGCAAAGATTTTTCCTTGGAGAAGTTTGAGTAGCTTGTAGAGGTGATGCTTTAAAAATAGTAAAAAATAATAAAACTTCGCTAGCTCCCCAGAGCGAAGAAAAAATAAAATCACATTTGTCTAGAAACATACTTAAACCAGCAGGATTTTACTAACATGTGAACCATGAGGCTTTCCTGGGTATTAACAATGAAGTGACATTATTTCAGTCCCAAGCAGTAGAATTTCTTACAACATCTTTGACAAATATCCTGTGACCCAGCTGAAAGCTTTGATGAGCAGGACAGCCGATGCCTGCAACAGGTTACAAATCACTGCTTGCCCTTTGTGAGACCGCTGAGTTAGGCACGGATTGCAGCATGAGCCATTAAGCACAAATCCAGACCTCGGTCCATGCCAGCATAAAAGCTTGGATGAAGCATCTACTGAAGCCTCTTCCTTGAGTGAGGGACTTTCCTGAGGCAGGAGCTCAGGGTCTTTGCCTCTCCCCTAGGATACAAGGGCATGACCTTGGTTATTTTGGTCTCACGCCACATGAAGTCACCACGGCCGCAGCGCTACTGACACAGAGCCATTCCCATTCACAACTCCCATTCATTCACTCCAAAACATTCCCGTTGATCAGATATTTATCATTCTTGTATCACCCTCCAACTATTTTGCAGGGGTGGTAGGAGTGGCTTTTGGAAGACATTTGAGCACACACACAAATACAGGCTTGGGCTGCTGTGTGTTTGGACAAATAAATAAGTGCAACTTAATCAGAATAAATATTTTTATGGTAGCTACAAGCGGGAAGAGAGTATCCCAGCCCTGCCAGAAAAAAAATCCCTGTGGGGATTTCTGAGCATGCCCAAAACCAGCTGGTCTAAGACCTTGCCTGTCCACCCCGTTGCTTTGTGTGGGGGGCAAGGAATTTGAGAAAAGAAGAAGTTAAAAAAAAATAAAACTACGAAAACAAAATAAAATCCCATTACCTTCATAAACACAGTCTAAACTGCCTGAAAAGCAGCACAGCTGTGTGAACCAGGCAATAGGGCCCCCAGGCCAGGTTTCTCCAGCCCTGAGCTGGACATGCAGTGCTGATGGAGGTGGCTGCTCCTGCAGCTCCCAGGGACCAGCAGCTTCTGCCCCAAACAACCACTCACATATATATATATATTCATTTATCTTTTTTACTCCATTTATAACACACCTAGGAAGGTCAACCTCTCTGGGAGTGCTTTTCCTGGCCCCATGGCACGGCGGCAGCAGGCATGCAGTGGCCCCGGTGCAACACTGTTGGTGGTAGCAGTTTTCCATCCCAGGTAAAGCCATCCCAGACCCGTTTGCCTCAATGTCCAAAACAGATGCTGGAGGATCTGGCGTTCCTGCTGGTTACAGGCAGCGATGAGCTGTTTCTGTATCAGGAGATGGTTTTGAGAAGGCAACTAAAGAATTAGCAGCTACTGCTTGGTGATGTTTCACAGACAGCTCAAACGCAGCAAGGTGGGCTTGGTCTGGAGGGAGTCAGGACCTTCACAGGGGAGGGAAAGCACAACTGGGGCACTCGCTGCAATCCTAAGTGCTCTGCCAACACTGCACTGCCCAGGGAGCAGGATCCCAGCCGGGTGCTCACCCCTGGGCAGGGCAGCCTGTCCTGTGGAGGTCACTGGGGTAGACGTGCTTAACACCTGGCAGCAGGTCCCAGCCCTGATCCCTTGGGTTCTAAAGCTAAAGCAGCTAAAGCTCCCATTTAACTTCAATAGGGCCAGGATTTGACCTGGATCTCAACTAAATCCACGACCATCAATGGCTTTGCTTGGGATTTAATTCCCTGGATTAAAGGGAATTTGCCCCGCAGTCCCCCGGGGAGCCCCTGCTCCCTGGGCAGAGCTCAGCGCCTGTGTCCCACCACCGCTCCATTGCAGCCAACGAGAGCAAACCAACCCGAGGTCCCCAGGTTTTAAACAAACAAACAGCAAAAAGAGAAAGAAAGAAAGAAAGAAAAAAGAAGAGCAGCATTTATTTCCCCTGCAGCTGTGCTCTCCCAGACAGAGGATTTCTGTGGCAGGACAATAACGCTTTATACAGCGAGGTTAAGTTTCAGTTACTTGAAACTATCAGCTCTTGTGTTCGAATCATCTTATTACCTCCACAATCAAACAAGGCTTCCCCGTTGGTGAGTATTCGGTCATGCTGTTTAAATCGGACACAGAGGCCAAGCAGGGCTGGATTTAAAGTGATCTAATGGGAGCTGCCCAAGGCGGCTTTGGGGAAGGGGGTACAGCTGTTGTGTATTCCCCCTGTTGGGCTGCCCCTTTCTTGTGGGGGAGAGGTAGGTCCCACGTGCTGAGCCCCGTTCCTCAGAAAAAGGAACTCAAAATCAAGCTCTAGAGTTGGGCTTTTGGTTCCCAAATATCCCCGCTGACAGTGATGAGCAGCTGTCTATCATTAGGTTTTGTCCCCTCCAAAATATTTAACATATCTCCAGGCCCAGTGAGACATCTCCAGTAGACTTGCACTTTTTCTTCAAGCAAACCTTCAACCCAATTCTCTCCTGGCTATTGCCTCTCCCACCAGCAGGTTGGGGTGGGCAACATCTTTTCTAATTATCTATCCAAATGCTCTTCGTGACCTAAGTGGGAAGAAACAGTCCTAGATCCCACCAGTGCGAGCTAGACCCAGCTCAGAAAGTTTGGGCACATCCCACAGTCAGCAGCGCTAAACATGTGATGAAGCCAACGCACATTTCAGAGCTGTAAACTAAAGATAGCAGATACTGCAGCCCGAGAGGTGCTCCTGAGCTAGGACTGCCAGGAGGCGGCAGGAGCGCAGGGAAGCGTGTGCCGAACACCGCCTGGAGAGGCAGTGGGTGACCAAGCGTTTGCATTTGTCCCTACGCAGGGGACATGGATTTACAGACCAACCCAGTGCCATGGAGACATGCAGAGACAAGGGGAACATCCTGGCCTGACATCTCACTACACAGGCGTGGAAGGCAACTAAGCAGCGAAAGAGGAGGAAAACAAGTTGCCTGCATCGCATTTATTCCTACTGAAAACTGCTGCCTCTCCATCCAGCCTCACCCTGCGGGCTCGCCTTCCTTCCCTCTGCCCCAGCCCAGCCACAGCCTCAGAGCTGCAGTGACAGAGAGGAGAAGCTGCTGGTAAAAATCAGTGATGCTTCAGCTGCAAGAAGCGGCTGCCAGTACCTTGTACAGGCAGTGAGCTCCTCATGGCTTAGCAGACACCATGTAGTTGCGTTTGGGTTTCAGATGAAGCATGACAGCCCTTCCACCGGGCACCCTGGGTACCGGCTGAAGCCTGGCTGATGCACCAGCATCGGCTCAGTCTGTCTCCTAGGTCAGATGTAGAGACTCATTAGCACCAAGCTGTGGGGAGGGTGGCACCGAAGGAAACAGCCTTATGAAACTCTATCAGGGGCTGGGGATACCTTGCCCATCAAGGTACCATGCCTTGTCCCCCACAGCTACCCCAAACACGCTCCAAGCCAAAATCACTCCCCAAACATCCATGTTTGAACCCATTCTGCTCTTCCTCACCAGTAAACAGTGTCTGGCCCTGCTCTGCACCAGAGCAGGTGGCTTCTCCAAAAGAAGCAGCTGAGCTGGTCTTGCAGCAGGATCCTGCAGCTTTCACAGCACTGGTGGCCTGGCTGGCTTCTTCTGCCAGCCAAAACAGGAATGCTCCATCAGCCCCTGTACCAGTGCAGCCCGGCATGGAGCAGTCACCAACCCTGGGAGCTGTGCTCGGAGCTGCTCCAGCCCTGCGCAGATCTCCAAGGGAAAACTGTGGCTCCCATGATCTGACCCACCCCCTTGTGCCGAGGCAAGATATGTCATTCTCCACTGAGGAGCTGCAGGATAAACATGCGGCATGAGACCTCCCCTGGAGGCTTGACTACTAAAGGGAAAGATGTTGCATTATCAGACCCCAGTGCACAGTCCTGGCTCCGAGCAATCGCCTCACGTCCTGGGAAGGGAAGGTGAGGGAGCAACACAGAAGCCCCTGGGACACACACAGGCAGTGAGCTGCTCGGGGCTGCAATGCGCTAAGGAAGCTCCCAAATGCACGAGGCCGGGGCATGTGTCCATCACCCTGTGGCTCCTTTCAAACGAAAAGGCTTTTTCTCCCACCCAGCTTCCTTCCCAATTCCTTGGAATCCCAGGACAGGGGAAGGAGAAGGCCAGGAGAAAGCCCAGACGCTGAGGAGTTAAGCAAAGCCTTTCTGAAAGCGGTGTGATGGCTTCCACAAAGCAGGACCAGCTCTGCCTCAAGACCAGCACCTGGGGTCTGTGTCCCAGATCCACACACCTCTTCCTAGTGCCCCCTTAGGTCCTGTCCCAACAGGCGCCACCAACCTGAGCTCGCTGGCTAGCTCCTCCATGCGAGGTGACCTCCGTGACCTCCTGGCCTCTCCGGGCAAGCCCCAACCGCTCTGCAGAGACAGAGCAGCAGCTGAGCTGGGCTTTCTGCACAAGCAAGCTCTGCCTGGCCCTCCAGGGGCACAAGCCAAGAACCGGAGTCGCTGCAAACAGCAGCTCTGCTCGAGGCAGGCAGATGCTCAGGGGATCGTCTAGACATGATCGCCATTTCATATGCCTGATTTCACATCTTCCATCTTCAAGCACCTCTTAAATAGCTTGATTTAATGATCCAACACATTTCCACCCAAGCCCCAGGCTACAGGGAAGTTTGCACAGGTGTGGCAGTCTTTCATTACACAGCAAGATGCAACAGCTCCTGGCCACGCACCAGAGCTTCCCAGGGCTCCCAGAGCTCTCCGGACACTACCACCGTGTTATCTCCTGCTTGAGATGCTCAGCGCACCGCTGACATCAGCCTTGATACCAGCCTTGATACCTCCGAGCTCGATGTCATCAGGCAGAGGAGCTGGCAGAGGTCCAAGGCACGGCCACGTCCCACTGCACTGGTGGAACTGGGCATGGAGTCCACCTCTCCTAATTGCTTCGCCTTGTACTTGACATCAGGTGGTCACCCAGGGCATGAAAAAAAAATTACCCAGGGTAAATGAGCTAAATCCCGTAATTATTTAATATAATTAACCGCAGGATTGAAATAGGTTTGTTACCTAGAAGATGGGCTGCTAGAAAATCTTCCTTGTTCTTCTTTGAGCACTAACCTAAACACAGGAAAGGCTTTGCCACATCTTCCAGGAACAGAGTAGAGGAAGTCCTGCTTTTTTTGCTTTTTCTCTTTTTCTTCAAAGGCACTTTTTTTTTTTTTTAATTATTTTCACATATTATTGACCCTGACTTCAAAGAGAAGCCGTCTCTTATCTGAGGCCTTGGCACTGCAGGATGCCAGCACGACCTCAGGTTTCTGGTCAGCCAGCATGGGTGCTCGTGCTGGTTTGGATAAAAGCAAGGGGGGTGGCCACCTTCCACAGCCCAATCAACAGCTTTCCAGGGCTGTGGCCAGAACCCTTCCAATAGGGCTAGTGAAGTTAATTAATGAATTACCTCCATCTTTTTGTATTTCATGTAAGACATCTTACAAGAATAATTTGTTCTGCATTTCTCCCCTTCCCAATGCAAAACAGGTATTTTAAAAGCATTTTTGGCACTCCAGTGGAGATGCCTTTGATGAACCTGCTTCTTGCTCTAGCAAAAACAGCTCTGCATGGGAGAGGGGCCGGGGTTCCTCCCTGCGCAATGCACAGCAGATGGGCTTTGACCATGTACAGCCCTTGCACCAGGACTGGAATGTTTCTGTGACACTCCTCTGCTGTGACTGTGGCTTGCAGGGATATCTCACAGCATGCTGAGGCCTGGGTTCATTTTACCAGTGATCAATTCGGTGCGAGGGAGCTGAGCTGCATTAGGAGATCCCTGCTTTGTGCTTCAGGTGCGGCCGGAGAACATCACTACATCAATAAATGCAGAAATCCTCATCTCGCAGGGCTGTGGGGTCCAGAAAGAGCCATATCAGGTTCTTCATTCAGACAGAGTTCACTTACCTTGAGAAAAGCAGCCAAACAGCCAACGCTCTCCTTTCACCTCTTCCATGGAGCCATCCAAACGCACTGCTATGACCCACAAGGGAAAACACACCCTTAGGGTCTCGGGGCTTTGAGCAGAGCCACCAAAAGCTATGTTATCAGCTGACCTGGCTGGCTCATCACTGAACAGCATCGCCTCAGCGTTTGCAAACACTGCCTGTAACAGGCTGCAAGGATGAAGACATCATTGGCAGTGCTCCGCCTGGGCTCCCTTCCAGCAGCCCTCACTGTGAGGAGGGGTGACCAATTCCTGGATCAGCTCCATGAAGTCATTCTTTCCTGATGTGCCTTCTCCTCCCCGACATCATCAGCTGGGACAAGTAGGCACAACAGCGGTCCCCTGCTGCAGGATTTACTTCTGAAGGTGCAGGGAGACGCTGCCTCGCTGCTTGCAGAGAGCTGGCGGCACCCTGAGGAGCGCAGCTGGGTGCACCCCACATCTTTGCTCTGAGCAAACTGCCATGGAGAAGCAGCCTCAGAGGGCTGCTGTTTGGCGAGCTGGGTGATGCTGGTGGGAAATGGCTCAGAAAAGGCAAGAAGGAAACGGCTCACCCAGCTCGGTCCCTCTTGGTGGCCTGGGAGCACCCTCATGGTGCGAATAGCCAGGAGTTCACAGGCTCAGCAAAGCCTCTGTCTACCCTGAGGTCAAGGTCCTGCAGTGATGACCCATGTGGTTGGGATGCATGTGGATGCAGAAACCCTCCTTTAAATGAAAGAAACATGGCATTAGGAATGAACATCTTTCAGAGGGGCTCCAATGGGAAAGGAGGGCACACACACCCTGCTGCGGATGGGTTTTTTTCTCCAGTCCCTTTGGTGCCCAGCAAAATACCCAGGCAGAGAGGGCAAGGAGCTGTCCTGGGGGATGCTGGCCACCCAGGCTGCTGACCCTGGGAGCGAGGCATCCCCCAGACCCAGAGAGAGCAGCTGGGAGTAGCTCCCAAATTAACAAGAGTGGGGGCTGAGCTCCTGTGTTGGAAGTATTTAAAGATTTTCTGGGCTGGCGTCTTCACCTCCTTGTCCACCCCAGCAGCACCCGCCATGGTTTTACCCAAAGAGAGTCCCAGTATAGCTCATCCTGCAGTGCTGGGGCTGCACGCTGCCCTTCCAAAAGCTTTGATCCTCTCAGGATGCCCCTGCCAACACACCCACAAACACTCACCTTCTGCCCCAGTTTCCAAATCAAATATTTTAATTTAAGGCAGGATGAATTGGGAGGGGGGGATCACATGCAGAAACTGGAATTTCTCTTCCTTTTTCCAGAAATTAGCATGAGCCACTTTACTCTTTAAAGTTCTTAAGAGATTAACCAAAACCTGAAACATTTGGCCTTTTCATTACTTCTCCCCTTTTTCTCTTTTCATTTCTTTTCTATGACAAAATGAAAAGAAAAAAAAATGTTGGAACCATTGGAAAGCATTTACAAAGGGGAAGAAACGTTCATTTCTCAACTACAGCACAAGCAAGATTTGTAGGCTTTTTTAGCATCTTCACACTCTACCTTCTTATTCCTAGAATTCAGCAGAAGGGGAAGACTTGAAAAGATTGGGGGGAAAAAAAAGCTGAATTCCAGAGATCCTTGGTCCTTGTGCTCAAAAGAAGTTGCCAAAACTTACTGATACTTGAAGACTATATACTACCATCGAAACCATGTTGGTGGTGGAAATAGCCAAGAATTGATTTGAAATGAAGTGAGTTTGATGGTATATGTACTTTTTTGTGTTCATTGTCACACTGTTAGGGTTCAATAACAGGCTGAAACACAACCCTGGGGCTTCTAACTCTCTAATGGAGGCAATAATGTTCCTCCAGGCTGGGGACAGCAGCAAAGCCACGGGATCGGCCACAGCAAAGCTGCATGACTGGGATTTGCTCGTTTGACTTTCAACCAAAGATAAAGCGCAATTTGAGAGTTAGCTTGCCCTGAGCAACTTCAGTGGCCAAGTCCCAGATAATTGTGGATCTGTTTGCAGATGCTCTGCCAGCAAGGGAGGATGCGCTCATGAACAACGGGATCTGTTCCCACTGCCAGCGGCCAGCTGCCTGCAGTTTATTCAGATGGCCGGGGGGTGCTAGCTTGGGAATGAGGTCTCCTTGCATGTCCCAGACCTACAGAAAGAAAACACGTAACATGATGGTTGCGTGTAGCTCAGTGTGCTTTAGAGGTGCTCTTTAAGGGCCCTCCAAGCTCTTGCAAATCAGATGCACCTAAATACCAAGTGGATTTCAACCTAATTCCAGAGGTAACACCACCTACTCACATGCCAAAGCAGGGAGCAGACAGCTTGCTAATTAACGTGTCTCCTTCATGAATATTACACTTCCCGAGGAGGAATTCGGTGCTTGAGTGAAAGACTGCTGAAAGCAAGCCAAGCTCTGTTGAGCAGGGAGGATGCTTTGAAACGGCTTATACCCCTCTGGCAGGGCTGGTGCTAAAGCCAGCCCCTGGTTTTCACACCCGCTGGGGGAATCAGTGGGTGCTACCCAGGTGACCTCCAAAACACACGCAGCTCAGAGCCGCACACGGGGGACAGAGGAGGGGGGGTGGCAGGGACGGGGCGGGGGGAAATGCAGTAAAGCAGAGGGTGTTTGTGGTCCTGAACCTCTGTGACATTTGACAGTACCTTGGGCCCGACCTTTTTTAACCCACACCCAAATCCTTCCCTAAAGCCTTCTGTGAGCTTCCTTGGGCTGCAGTACCCCACTGGTGCTCGCCCCGATTCCTGCCAGCGGCCCCGTCCATACACAGTGGTTACACAGCCCAGGGAAGGGTTAGCACAGCTGCGCACGCTGGGCAGAGCCAACTCTGCCAGCCCCATCGGAGCCAGGCAGGCGGGTTTCCCTCGGCTGGGGCTCCCGAGGCTTTCCCATGACAAGGTGTTACCTTGGTCTCTATTTGTTTCCACTGGCAGTCTCCTTTGATGTTACCCCATGAGACTGAGCGGGGAAGAGACCAAAGAAACCTCACCGAGATGCATCTTGTATTCTCTCCCTCCGTGTCCTCCCCACCACAGCATCCTCACTCCCACTGAGCGCAGCTGAGGTGCCTGGTCCTCCAAAATCCATGTAGTGCCTAAATCCCATTGGTCTTGTGTACGGTTTAGATATTTAGGTAGGGATTGTGCCCCTAAAGCCCTCCAGGAATCTCACATTACTGGTTGCAATTGAACCGGACAGGGAAAGCCAGACCTGACCACATTAAAAGCGTTCCTGCTTTTAGCCAAAGTGCTGGAACTGCCGTGCTGGGGTCAAAAGACTCATCGTGTTGGATGCCTGCAAACGCAGCTGCTGTGCTGACAGCACTGGAGAGCAACCAACCAACAGTCCTGTCAACAACAACCACCAACAGTCCCACCATGGCCTCATTTGGGAGAGGCTTCCAGAGATACCAGACACCCTTGGACTACAACACCTGCTCCAGAGGAGGCGGCAGTGTCAGGATGTGCAAAGTCATCATCTGCCAAGTCATGTAGCTCCCAGCATGGGCAGCAGCCCCTGCCCTACCAACACACCATGTGCCACCAGCTTTGCCGCTCACGCCTAGCAGGTGTGCTGCAGAGGGAACAGGGACCATGCAAGTCCTTTGGCCAAAGGATCCTTGGGTCACCTACGGTGAGAGAGTGTGGCACCCTGATGACCTCAGCAGAGAGGCAATAGAAGGATGATGGAAGGAGAGCAGGATGGACCACTGTCTCCAGAACAAAGGAACCTCTCCATTTTCCTCCCAGGTCAGCTCGAAGGATGCTGGTAACCCTGCTGAGAGCTAACAGAGCAGCTCTGTCCTTCAGGCTGCCCATGGCAAGAGAGCAGGCATGGTCTCCTCTTCATCAATGACCAAGCCAAAACACAGCCCTGCCCAGCTCTTGCTCCCAGGAGACCAAATTCAAGGGCTGTGTGCGAGCTCTCCCTGCAGCCTGGCTGCTGGCATTTGGCCCAAGCCAAACAGCCATCCCAGCATCAGACTCCAAGCGAAGACTGGATCCCACAGCAGCCTTTAAAGCCACGTCTAAGAAAACACACACCCCACGCTATTGCCCCGTGGTAGAGATTTCAGAGACCTGCTCCATAGCCCTTTCTGGACAATCACCCTTTAAATTTAGCTCCTACTACAAGTGTGCATGAAATCCACTTGGCAGGGCAAAAAGACATCCCAGAAAACTCACTCAATCTTCGTTAGCATTTCTAGCACTGTACAAACAGCCTCCCTAGCTGCTGGGAAGTCTGCCTTACCCCAGCCAAAACGCTCCTCAGCAAGTCATTTGAGCTGTTACCTCAGAAAACTCCGCTCCTGCCTGCACACACAGGGAAGCAGCTGTAATCTGACTTTATTGCAGCCATGCACGTGCCGTTGCCATGGAAATGGCCGTGATGCTACCAGGGCCGACTGTGGCACGGCTGGGCACAGGCAGGGACAGCAGCCAGGCTCCCCAGGGTAGTGCTGCTGGAGAACCCCCTCCTTGGCCAAGTTGCTGAAAATAAAAAATAACCACCAAGCAGCCACAGTAAAACCCTCGCAGACCGGGGACGAGAGAGTTTCACAGCTGGTCAAGCCCTCGAGGGTAGCACCAGGGGCGCATACACCAGCAGACCATTGGAGACCACCTGATGTTTGTATTGGTGGCGATGTAGCTCTTGCGATGTCATTATCAATGCACCTGCTTAATTAGCTCCACTGAAAAGTCATTAATAACTCTTAAGTAAGCTAAGGGACAAACATCCCCACATGTTTCCTGTTCTTCAGATAACTATTCTCAAGGACTTGGTCTCTTCAGCAGTTTGGCCCGTCAAGTCAACCCTGTGAGGGTGTGATATCAGCCACCACAAGGAAACAGGGAAAAGTCCTTGCCAGTGAAGAGCAGGGCATCTCCCAGCCCGACACCTCCTCCTTCTCAGTCTTGAATCTGCAAGGTGCAAGAGCTGGAAGAAATGGAAAGGTCTCATTGCCCTTCACATCCCGGTGGCATGGGCGCTGCCTGGATCCCGATCCACAGGGTGTAGATCAACCCCTCAGGAAATTAACAGCAGCCTCGGTGATGGGGACATTTCCACAGAGCCTGGAGGACAAGCTTAAATTGTGATGAAAAAGGAGGCTATAAATTCTCAGAGAACTCATCCTCTCTTAAGCATGATGGATTGGAAACCATCTATGCTGGGGAAGCAGAGCTTAAACCGCAGCCTGCAGAGGGCTGCCTGCCAGGGGAGGATGGGTCTACACATGTCCCTAATTCTTATTTTAACCCCGTGGCATCCCTTCATGGTTGCTGTTGGAAACAGGAGATGCTTCCAGTCGGACCCACCAAGGCTGCACTTGGCTCCTCCTTTAGGCCTGTGCTCCAGCCCTGGAAAAAGCCAGATCCAAGGCTCAGGACACGCCGAAAGGGACCACGTGCAATCCCACACCAACCTGCCTCAGGCAGCAGGATGGAGGATGTCCGCTCTGGAGCTGAACAGCAGCAAGGGCTTTGTGAGCACAGAGGGATGCAGAGACAGACAAGCCCTGCCAGCTTGAGTTACCAGGGCGTTAGGCAGAAGGGGCTCTATTGCATCTGAAGCAGAGTGTGAAGGAAAGCAGAATAAAAAATTGATTCAATGAAAACAGAGAGAGGACAAAGCTTCAGCTTTGTGTGGGACTTGAGGAAGTAAAAATGCTCCTCCAAGGCACGAGGAAGGAAGGAAAGGCATCACAGCACTAGCCTGCCCACTGGTGTCCAACCCTTCTGTCACCGCAGGGTGTGCGGGAGTGTCAGTGCTCCAAACCCCTCACCCCTGAGCAGGGATGCAAATGCTCCGAGCTGCACCTGGCGCCACATCATCGAGGTTCGTCTCTTCATCTGGGCAGGAACGCTTTTAGCACCCTCCCATCCTGGAGCCAGCGCGAGTTATCTTCCAGGCTGGTGTTTGGCAGGTAGAAACTGTGGCGAAGGGAGATCCCACATCAAGCGCATGCCTCTCTGCTGCACCGCGGCGCTTGGGCTCCCAGACCGCGTGGCTGAGCACCCCACTCGCAATTACAGATCTTCACGTTGCTTTGGCCCTTTCATCATCCCAGACATGCAACACCAAGCAAAGCTGGCAACTGCTTCTCATTTACCTTCAGAAGAGTTGAAAGAATCTGGCCAATATTTATAGCAGCAAATCAAGCTAGTAGTGCACCGTCTGCTTTGAGAAAAATAGCTGAGGCTTTCCTGAGCCTGAGATTATTTATTATTCATCAGATTGGATTCCCCCTTCCCCCTTCAGTTTTATGTGTTTTTTTTTTTCCCTAAAATATGGATTTTTCTTTATGTTGAGGTTTTACTTAAGGATTAAAAAGGAGGACATAGAAAGGGAAAACAGGAGAAGGGAAAGAAGGGTAACAAAAAAGGGTCATTTCTAAACCAAAGTTTTCAGCTAACAAGGTTTACCCTGACAGAAACCTGCAGAGGAGAGGACATCAACAAAAGGCACAATGCACATTTTTTATGAACTACTTCTTACAAACTACTCAACAGATCAAGAACCCAGTTTAGACCAACACCTCTACCAGAACCAAACCAGTATGGCTGTCAGAAACCAGTGTCCCAAAACGGCTGCAGGAAGGAGCCTCCCCTCTGGGAGGGCTGCAGTGGGGCAGGCGGCACAGGAGCGGGTGCTTGGCTGATGTAAGGCTCCTGCTTGGAGGACCTCGCTCCTCCATCAGCTACCCAGAGCATGTCTGACAAAGCCAGTTGACCACAGGGCCGTGAGAAAAGGACAGGATCTGCAACCGAATTACCACATCTGTTTTCTCCAGGGCTTGCCCAGGAGTGAGTCATGTCAAGAGGAGGCTCTGAGCCTCTGGACCTGGGCAGATAAAAGCAGTGTTATTTGTGTGTGTTTGCTTGAATTAGCCAGGCAGAAAGGTGCACAACGTGTCAATCCTGCAAAATAAATACCACACTGTAGAGGCTTACCCAGAAGAGATTTCCTGGGAAAGGCTCTCCTTTGTTTATCATCTGCACAGGGAGAAGAAAGCACAAAACAAGAACCAGTCCTGGCCAGAGGAGGGATGCCGAGGCGTGGGACACCCTGTGCCCACCCAAAGCCCATGCCGGAGGCTGGAGCTATCCCTGCGGAGGCAGGCAGCTGGGAGCAGAATGACAGGATCAGCTCTTGCTGGGATTGCTCCTCCTGGGCCTTCAATCCTTCCCTCAAAGATGGCCCCAAAGCAGAATGCAACATCTGCCTCAGAGGTGGGAGAGCCACAGACGATCCCCACTCCAGTACCAAAACCTGACTACAATTACTTCCCGCTTGACATCTCCCCGTGCCACATGCTGGGCTGCCTTTCCCACCTGCATGAGGCCATGGTGGACACACGGTCCCTTCTCCCGGCACCAGGGACCCGACGCACCGAGGCCAGGGTAAGAATTACCCACGGATGCACAAGGGCACACTCCTACAGCCTCGAACAGGGAGCTGTCGCAGTTTAACCCCGGCCGGCAACCCAGCCCCACGCAGCCGCTGGCTCACTCCCCTCCACCCAGAGGGATGGGGAGGAGGATCGGAAAGGAATGTAAAACTCAGGGGTTGAGATAAGAACAATTTAATAGGTAAAGAAAAAGCCGCACACGCAAGCAAGGAATTCATCCACCACTTCCCCTCGGCAGGCAGGTGTTCGCCCATCCCCAGGACAGCAGGGCTCCATCATGCGTAACAGTGACTTGGGAAGACAAACGCCATAATGCCAAATGTCCCCCCTTCCTTCCTCTTCCCCCAGTTTATACACTCAGCGTGACGTCCCATGGTATGGAATATCCCTTTGGCTGGCTTGGGTTACCTCTCCTGGCTGTGTCCTCCTCCCAATTTCCCATGCCCCTCCAGCCATCTCGCTGGCAGGGCCCAAGAAAACAAAAAGTCCTTGACCTAGTACAAACGTTAACCAGCAACAACCAAACCCATCAGTGTGCTGTCAGCACTGGTCCCACATCAGAGCCAAAACGCAGCACTGCACCAGCTGCTAAGAAGAAAATTAACTCTGTCCCAGCAGAAACCAGGACAGGAGGGAAAAAAGACCAGGGGAGTTTCTTCTCTGAGCAGAGTCCTTTGGGAGAGCCACCATAACGGCCCAAATACAGTCAGGCAGGCACTGTCCATTTGCCTGGGCACTGTGGCAACAAGTGCTTCCACCCCTGCGTTAGGGGTATGCGCCACGTGTTATGGGATCACATCAGGACAAGCTCTCCAGTCCCCAGGGCTCGAGCAAGTGGAAGTGAGAGCTGCGCAGCCTGAGTGTGTCTTTTCCATGCAAAGGGAGGGAGACACAGCAAGAACCACTTGAACAAGGAAAAATAAGTTCACAAGAGGGGTATTGCTCCAGGGATCAAATCCACCACAAAAAAAATCAAACCCAAACCCAAGATACCAGTATGTTGGTAGGAAGAGGCCTGCACAGCAGGCTCAGGATGGAAAACGGAGAAGAGGGAGAGAGCAGCACCTGCAGCAGGGACTACGAGTGGAAAGAGAAGAACCAGGCTGAGGAAGACACCAGGAAAAGGCAAGAGACACTTCTACAGCAAGAAACAGATGGTCCAAAATGACAGGCAGGTCCCTGCACGTCACATCAGGCACTGTTGGCAAACGTCCACTGCTAACACCTCACACCTACACAAGGGCACATCGTCACATCTCAACACCCCAAAGATGAGACAACATCCTCACTGCACTTGTCCCCTGTGCCAGGTCCTCCAGCCCAGAAGTCTGGAATTAGAGTCCAGGTCTATTCTCTGCAGGGTCTCAGCAGAAGGTCTGTGTGTGTGGGGAGTCTAGTTCAAGTGGTCTGGTGCTCTGAACAGCTGCTGCACCCAAGACATCTCTGCTGTGGAGGTCTCTAATGTATCTGGTCACTTTTCCCCTGCTGTTCAGCCCAGGGCAAGAATTTGCAAGAATTTCCCAGGGACAGGAAAGCCCCTGCCCAAATCCCCTTTGATTTCCTCACCAACCCGAGGGTCACTGCAGCCTTCCAACACTCATGGTGAAGGGCTGCACCATTTGCAAGAGGGCACCATTAACATCAACCAGTCATTTCATCATCCAAGCCCAGAGGGGAAGCGCGTAGATGTTGTTACCCAAACAGGTAACGTCACAGCAACCACTTTGCCAAGCCAGGGTACGTGGTTCAGAGATCCTTTTCCTTCCTGACATTTTAGAAATTAGCTCTAATGTCCAACATCTTGATTATTCAAGAGTTTATCTTCTCCCATTTCCATGAGCTTCAACACACTACAAACTGAGCAGCTTCCCACTTGACTGAAAAAATGCTGGGGAAAAAAAACAAAAACAACCAACCAACGAAAAGATGAGTAGGATTTAGGAACTGGGCAAAATGTGTTCAGACCTTGCTAGAAGCAAGAGGAGGTTGCACCTGGATGCAACCCCAGGGGAGTGCTCTGAACACAGAGGGAGCAGCGATGGCCCCAGCACTGCCCTGACCAAAGCCTGCCTGGGTCTGCGATGGTTTCAGGGTAAAGCACGTGACATTTTCCTGCAAATTCGCTGTTCACCAAAGCCTTTCACCTAACTTCACTCTACTTAGAGCAAGCCAGTACAGATGCTGGCTGGCAGCAGACGCCACCTCGATGATGCTGCAGAACAACTCCCACTGAAGCACTTAACAGACTCCCAAAATTTCCACTTTTGGAAAAGAAAATTTTCCCCGATGCTATCCAATGGGAAGCCTTCTATTAGATTTCAACAACAACAGAAAAAAACAATGGCCTTTTGGGGGGCTAAAACCAACTCACCAGTAAGAAAGCAAGCAATTTTAAAAAAGACAATTAATTTTCTCTCTATCATAAAAAAAAAATTCATCTTTTTTTTTCTCCCGAAGACCCCCAGAGGTCTCTAAACAGCGAATGAAAAACCGAAAATTGCTGCTCGGTGCATCCTCCACAACATGACTCTCTGAGTATATGAAAACATATGTAACATCTATGTAACATAAAGAAGGGAGATCAGCATTACCTCTAAAAGAGCAGTAATGCTCAAAGTTTCTGACAGCCAATTGTGCATGTTACACTTTAAACTTGCATTTCAAAATTAGTTTGCGCTAAGGATGACTGATTACCCCCCGTCCCAAAACATTTCAGTCAGATCTAGAGTCAGCTGGAAAATGAAGGCACTTTTTATGGCAAAAGATTGGCAGTGCTCTTCTGTCCACACATGTCAAAATTGGGGGAAAATTGGGGAAGACAACTAACCAGGGGATCCAACAGCGTAACTATTTACACCAAGGTGCTTGCTCTTCCTTGTCCAGCGGGCTGTGTGCCCCAGCACTGCTCACAACCCGCCCCGGCCCAGAGCAGAGGGAAAGTTTTGCGTGTCACCTGAACTTTGAACACTTCCATAACACCTGCAATGGGTATGACACACTTCCAAGAGCTGCCAGCTCCATTTCTCAAGCACCCATCAGTCAGCGTTTCTTTACAACCCACCTCGGTTCCTGCTGGAGCGTATGTGACCACGGCACACTCCACACTGCTGCCAGTGACATCCCCCTCCCTCAGCCTGGGAGCCGAGACACCGTTTTATTGATCTGGGTCATAATACTCAGTAACAGAAACTGTTAGAGCTCTGGAACATCCCACCCCAAATGAGTTTATATAGAAACATTGGATGGGCTTTGAGCAGGGCAGACATCTGCCCCGGACCAAGGCAGCTGGTGAGGACATGCTTGCTGCAGTGAAACCGGGCCCCTTCACCAACAGCTTGGACCAGTTGAGTAAGTGTTTCCTAACGCTGCAGAGGATCTGTTCCAGAAAACCAGGGTGAAGTTGGAGAGCCACACTCCTTTCCCTTCATTCACTCTATTCTCACCACCAATTTCTGCTTCCCAGCATGAAACCGCACGCTGCAGGGCAGTACAGAGACCTGAAGCGCAGGGTCGAGAGGTGCTCTGCAAGCATCATGCACCAAAGACAAGTCGCTGCAAGCTTCTCTTGACAGCCAGGCATCTGCTGCTTACCCAGCCACACCACAGCAGCCACCTGGTGAAGTCACTTCTGCTCAAACCTGGAAGCTTTTGTTGCAGAAGACACAACTGAGGGCATTTCGATAAGCCATGGCATTTAAGATAAGAACAGGGACAATCATCTCCCGATTATGCTGCCCATGCAGCCTAATCTGCCCCCACAATCCGCACACTGGCCTGACCACGGGCACCAGCACCAGGCTGTTCCCATTCCCAGCTGGATGCCCCAGGGACCCCCATGCACTGTGCTGGAGGCAGGAGCCACGGGAGTGCTGCACGCAGAGGGCAGATACACATGCACGCAGCTTGACCAGTGTCACCTGCCTTTGATTTGCAGCTTATTTTCTTGGGGATGGTTTAGCAAACTAATTCTTCCCCCTGGCTGGGCAGCTGGCACGCCAGCCTCCCTGCTTCCCTCCAGCTGCACAGCCCCACACCGATGGGTTTCGGGGGGAACACAGGAGAGCATTGAGCATGTCCAGTTTTTGCGGACTCCCTATTTAAAGCACCTCTGAAATCTTTCTGCTCCACAGCAGCCAGCCTAAGGAGCAGGAGCCTCATCTCCTGGCTCCTGCACCTGCCGTAGCACTGGTCCTTCCTCACGCCCTGAGCCACCCTGAGAAATGGTGAAAGTGCTGGTGTCACCCAAAATGAATTAGAGAAGGAAGTAACACTGCCCGAGCAATCCACTGTGTGCAACGTGGTGTAACGCGACTGACCAGGGCAGATCCCATCCATCACGTGCTCATCTCATCAGCACAGGCTCCACGGGGCAGGTTTGAGAGGTGAAGTCCCACCACACGTTATCAAGAACATACCACACAGCGGCTCCTGTTGGGCAATGGGAGATGCTGTTTCTCTTCCAGCGGACAAGCCAGGTCACCGAGCCGTGTGGCACTGACCGCAAATGACCATGCTACCTGCCCCTCTTCCAGCCTCCTGCTCGGGATGGCAGAGTCCCACCAACCTTGGCCAAACATCGCGATGGGAGAGCGGTAAGAGGCTGCGAAGGGAAATTTCAGTTTGGGATTTGTGCCTGAAGCCTGCCACCAAGGAAACAGGTCTCAAAGTGGTAGCAGCAGCTTGTTCCACACTTGATGCTTGAAAGGGGTGGTTGCCAGGGACTACAAACCCTATTAGCAAATCCCCTATTAGCAAATTCTGAGAACCTTCAGGGTGAACCAAGAAAACGGACTTCAAGTAGGGTCACACACCTGGTCACTCAGCACAACACAATGGGGAGAGAGGCCTTGTATCAGGGGAAGCGGTCTGCAGGGAAGGAAAAGGAGGGACGGATCCCTCCCTCCTCAGAGGTCTCCAGCGAACCCACCAGGCAGCACCAAACCCTTAGAAGACAAAGAGGAAGGAAGTCACAAAATCCAAGTGTAGAAACCAGCTGGTGGAGAGTTAGCAAGGGAGGAGAGGTTTGGTGTGGGAGACAAAAGGCCTCTTGAGAAAGCGCTTGAGAGATGAGCCGTAAGGTGCACAGGAAACCAACCAGCACCTGCGGCTCCACACCTGGGCTGTGACCCAACCAGGCGCATTTCAACACAGCCACGAGCTGTTTCCTCAGCCAAGCACGGACACTGGTAAGGGATGCAGGCAACTGTGAGGACCTGTCCTTAGGATGCTGTTCTGCAGCCTCCAAAGACACAGGCTCACCCTCGGCAACCCCCATTTTGACCAACATTTCACCCTCCTGGACTATATTAGCGGAGAGGAGAACATCACCACAGCATGGACTTCTTTCCAAGACCTGCAGGTCTTTCAGCAGTATGTCTGCTTGCTTGGCTTTGACTTTCACCCCACCCCATTAATAGAAATATTATCCCTATCTACAGAAGGAAAAGGGCTAGATCTTCAGGACTCAGGTTGCCAGCTCCGGTTCAGGACAGGGAGCCCAGAGCCAAACCAAACCCTCCCTGCAGCACGGCGTCTCCATCCGATGCCCAGATGCTGGGGTGCCTTTCAGTAGGCAAAGCCACAAGCCTCCTACAGGCTGGCCCGGCCAAAAGAAACAAGCACACAGGTGCTGATCTTGGCTCAGCTCTCGTTGGCTCAGATGCCGTAGCTGCAGAAGCTGGGCTCCACACAGGTTGCAAAAGTCAGCTGAGAAAGTGGCAAAATACCCGGACAGTCCAGCCACGCTGTACCTCCACTGCCAGCCAACTGAAACCAAACGTGCGTCTCCGTGTTCAAGCTGAAGATCACAGTGCGATCGCGTGGACAAGTTGGTGGACAAGTTACACAGTCCTAAGCAAGTCACTCCACCTTCCAGTAAGTCAGGACCCTTGTCTACGAGAGGTGGTTTGAGTACGACCTCTTGTGTCTCACAAGGCTCTGGCAAAGACCTCAGGGATGCTGGCACAGCACTGCGATTAGGGGACGTGTCACCTGTGTGATGGCTTTCGTCAGACAGGAGGCTGAGAGACCTACCAGCAGGGATGCGGTGGGACTCTGTGAAGGATTCCCCACTGGAGAAAAGGCCTGTTTCCAGTACCACGTGAGACTTTTGGGGGTAGACTGACTCATTGGCAAGACCCACATACCAGCACACAAAAGTGGTGCATGTTTTGTTCCTCCAGCCCTGTTTTGTCAAGTCCAGCTCCCAGGATCGGCCCTGAAAGCCTTTTGCAAAGGGGCTCTGCAAAAGTCTCTCCATTCCCAGCCCATAAACAGCTCCTTCCTCCGTGGGGGAGCTCTAGCAGACAAAGCCCACCTGGAAAGGATAAGAAGCCCTGATCTATTAGCACAGGAAAGCAAAGGAAGAGATAATTACCCTTCATGACTGCAGATGAGACAAGGATGGCCCTGATGCTAGTGAGAGGATCTGGAAAGACAGGGCTCCCACTCGTTTTTGCAACAGGTCCCCTTCCTCTACACACTGACTGCCCTGAACCCATCAACCAGGCTTCAGCCTCCAGGCAGGACCTCAGCTGTGGGGCCAGCAGAAGCCCATGGCTGCCAGGGTGTGATGAGAAACACAGCCCACAGTTCTGGTAACACAGTTCAGCCAGGCCAGGCTTCTTAGGAGGCCACAGGTAAGCAGGAGCAAAGAAAAATCAGTTGGCCCATCAGACCCTGCTGAGCTGCCAACTGCTTGGTGGGCTGTGACCATGCTGCTCAAGTTTTCACATCTCTTGCTTTCCTTAGCATTCCTGACATCATTTCCCTGGCATTACCTGGCTGTCACACTAAAGGGTGACGAGAGGTTTCCAAGCCCATGTCATCATTCTGAGACACAGTTGCCCATCGACGAGCTATACCAGCTGGATGGACTTCATCCCTGCACAGCATGAGAACAAAACCCACATAATTGAACGCAACCCCACACAAAGCTTCCTTGAAACACCATCTCCCACACTTTGCACAGGTCCACCACCAACCCATCTGTTGCTTAGATGTGATGGGACACATTCGAACATGACCAGCTGCAGGGACAACATGCAACTTAACCTGCAAGGCCACAGAGCAGCTTTATGTCCAGCCAGGATGCAAACCCAAGGAAAGAAAAAGCTCAGGAAAAAGGGAAGTGTCGTGGCTCAGAGGAAAGGAGGCATTAAAGTCTCTCCAGCACAACAGTCCTATAAATGGTTGCAAAGATGCTGTGTTTAAGTCAAAAGCGATTTCAATGCTGTTTTTCTGTGCACATGTGTTTTGCATTTGGACTCCTCACCAAAGCTGATAACCTCGGAAGGGGCCTCCCAAGCATCTGGCCCCAGCCCCACCTCACACAATCTCCACAGAGGTACCCGATCCACCCTCCGCTGAGGGAAAGCTCCTGGGCAGCCAGCTGGGAATTCACTAATCACTCTGTGAGACCGGGAAGGGAAGGCAAAGGGTTAAATCCCTTGCAAAACCCCTTTCATTTAGGTGCAGAGGCTAGTTTTAAATAACATCGGAGATTTCAAGAGTTATTAGGTAAAATGGTCAAGATAGATGTGGATGGACTACAGCAGTCTTGCTTACATTGCCAAGGAATCGACTTCAGATGAATTGATGTAAAAAGTTTTAAGAACAATTTCCATGCAGCCTGCAAGTGAGCAAGAGGAAGGGAAAAATTTTTCACCGAGTAGTTAAATCACATAAAATTTCTCACTGGATGAAAACAAGGATGGTTTAGTGACAAAAGGAAAAAGACAAAGGAATACTAAGAAAAGGAGCGGCCGATACAGGCTACAGCTCTCTACCATCCCAGTTTGCCAAAAGCCCTGGGGTGACCTGTGCCTCGGGGAAAGCAGAGATACGTGGGGAGGAGGTGGACCTGGATCCAGCATCCCCCATCCAGCAGTAAAGTCTCGTGCCGGCCTGTGCAGGCAGGAGGGTTTCAGGATGGAGGCAGGTTGCAGGCTGCCACAGCGGAGAGGTAAATACGCCACGTGCCAGGAATAAAGCGGGTTCACTGCCAAATCCTGCGCTCCGGCTGCAGGGGCTGGGGGAAGCCACTTGCACTGAGCAGCATTTGGTGCAGGGGGGTGGGAAGTTTGACATCGCCTCCAGCACACTGTAACCGAGCCACCGCTTCATCTTGGGGACAATGAACCTGCTGCTTCCCAAGGGCCAGCCCTTGTGACAGGGTCACCCACTGCCATCGTCCCCACCTTGCTGTGCAAATCTATCAGTCTCCTGTCTCAAGGCAGATGGTGACCTCTCTGGGGGACCCGTCAACTTCCATTCCAGACTAGCACAGCCCCTAGCACGAAGACGAGGATGAGCTTCAAAGCAAGCATAACCCGCTACCCACAGCCGGATCGCAGCAGGGACAAGCAGGCTCTCACCCATGCCCTGCTCTATCGCCTCCTTCCGCCCCACAACAGACCACCAGGGAACAGGACACACTCCTGCGCTGCCCAGCGCATGAATCCCCTAGGGAAGGGAAAGCCTCCCACCGCTCTGGCCTGAAGCTTTGTGTTAGCAGCCACCTAGGAAACCTAGAGGATGGAAGTCTACTGGCCAACAAGTGCCTTGCCGAGAGCTGTCTCACTCCTTCTGGCCTGTTCAGGGATCTTTCAGCAGTGACGGGGCTCTCAGCTCCCGCCTGAGCTCTGTCCCCTCCTTGCTGGCAGAGGCGCTGGCGTGGCGAGAGGCAAGGGAGGCCAGCATGTCTTTGGACAAAGGAAAAGAAGGGGACTGAGTGTAGCAGTTGTCCCCATGCGTAAATCATGGCTTAGCTTGAGGAGGGGACGTTAAATAAATACTGAGCTAAGAATCACACTCATGCTTTTAAAGAGGTTCCTGCCAAGGCCACAGCATGCTCTTACCCCTGGGCTCTGTGGTCACACTGCCTTGCCACTCACTCCGCTGAAAAGAGACAGACAGACACGCTGGCTCTGCTGGTGGGACCACAGTCACGGTCCCTTTGTCACTTGCTCAGCCGCTGAGCTCTCCGAACACCTTATGTGCCACGGGGTCCATTTCATGGCAATCTTCGAGATGGGGAGTAGTTTTTGTGGGATCTGCCAGGTACCTACCAACTGGCATTCTGGCACATCTCCACCTCCAGCAACCTTCTCCAGCATCACCTGAGCAGCAGCAGCAATGTTGGGGTGCGATGCCTCTTTCAAAGCCTGGCACCCCAAGAAGGCAGCCAGAGTAGCTCGTTGCAGGATGAGGGACCGCTGGCCCCACAGCTCTCCGAGCAAGCCTGTGAAATGCTGGGGTGGGTTAAAGAAAGATGGCTTTAGCTGACCTTCATTCAGCTTCCTGCTGCTCCTTTCCCATCACTGTAAATTAACATATATTTGCATCTAAAAGGCACTTGGCCACTTTCGGCCAGGGCAGCATGCACTAGATGAAGGGGGGAAAGGGGCTTTTCATTTAAAAGATGGGGGAAAAAAGCTACTTTCCTACCAGGGACAGGCTGGAAACCACAGATAACACTGATGGACGCGAAGTACACCACTGGCTTTCCCTTCCCCTCTGCTGCCGTGGTGGAGCCCGGCGCAGTCCTGGCGAGACGACCGCATGCGGTTTCAAAGCTGCCTCCCAACTTCAATAGGTGGGAGAGGGAAGGAAAATGGCCCCCAATCACCACGCCAATTTTCATTGCTATTAAATATAACCAGCTCTGCTCTCTTTCATCTTTGCTTCTCCTCTAAGAGCTGGCAAACAAAGGCAGCACACAGTAAGGAGAGGCAGGAGAGCAGGGGAATTGCAGCAAAGAATGTAGCCTCCGAGATGCACCGTCGAGCTGCAGGGCAGGGAGCGCAGGGAAACCCGCCGGCCGCAGGGGAACGACGGGCCCGTCGCTGTCGGAGGGGTGGGAACGGGAGAGGGAGCAGAGACAGGGACTCGTTCGGCTGTTTTTTGTAGCAAAGAAGCCGATTCCTGGTGCAGGGAAGGACTTGGCACCAATCCCAAGCTCTAAATCTCGCTCAAGCCAAGTACCACCATGTTAAAATGTCACTTGAAGTGGGCGGCAAGGGTGGCCCTTGGCACAAAGCAGGCAGTTGCTCGAGGCAGCAAATTGACGGGGCGGCACAATCGCCCCAGGCGCGCTGCAAGGGGGCCACAGCAGGGCTGGGTGCTGTGGCCATGCCCTCACCCACCGCCTGGGAACAGCGAACCCATCGCTGAGTTAGGCAGCACGGAGCTTCCCTGCCAGCTGCTGCCTCTCGCAGCACCGGGGGGTGATGGAGGTAACTCCAAGCAGGATTCGGGCTGGAGAGGGCAGGTGCCAGAGGGGCTGTCGGCACAGATCCTGCCTCCATCCTGAGATGCTGTCACAGAGAAATCCCACAGCGGGGAGCAGCAGGGAGCCAGGGCTTCACCCAGCTGCTGGCACCCGACTCCACAAGCAAGTACAGCAGCACAGGACGGCTCTCTGTCCTCCGGGAGCGGGACCCATGTGTGCAGAGCAGCCCCTGCCCCCTGCCCCGCAGGGCTGTGCTCCCCATGCATGAACAGACTGGTTTACTGCCTGGTACTCATGTTACCTAATTTATTGCCTGGTGGCAGCAAAAGGCAGTTTATCCCCAATCTCCCCTTGGTCCTCCTCCTTGTTTTTTCCACAAGTCTTCTCCCCTTCCAAGGCCACCCCTGCAGCCCCCAGTCCCCACTCGAGCTCTGGGGACTTACTCTGCAGGCATCTGGGTTCCAACCTGTGGGAGCCAGACTAGCAGCTGCCCTTTGACTTGAAGGGAGCAGACACTCACTTGCAAGAGGAAAAACAAAGGAGCAGCAAGCGGGGAATAAGCTCTTTCTCTTTACCCAGCTCCACTGCTTGCAGGAGATGCCTCTGCCCACATCCCCAGCTGATATCAAAGGCAGGCACTACATCAGCTGGCTCAGAAGCTGGTTCTTCTGGTGGCTTTGGTTCCTCTGAAAAAGCGATGTCAGTGCTGGTGTACTAATGCCTGGAGCCAGCAGAGCATGGGTAATAGGCGGCTCTTGGTGCACACCAGCTCGTGACTGTACCTGAGCCAGGCTGAAGGCTGAGGTCCCTTCTCCAGCTTGCATGGATGCAGATAGAGAAGGCAAACTCGGGATGCTCCTGGGCACACCTCAGACATTTCTGGCATTTCTTGCAAAACATGGCTACAAGGTATATCCCTGCTGGCTGGGTCAGCTGAGACTGCTTGCTGCTGCCTCCTTACACACAGAATTTGACTTTTCCTGTCTACACGGGGAGGCTGGCAAGGCCACAGCTCAGAAAGCAGCAGACCAGTTGGAGTGTGGGACCCTAGAAGCAAAGGAACATGTGGCACCTTGGCAGGCAAAAACCTGGGCTGTTGCAGATGCATTAGTAAACAACAGTCTGGACTGTCTTGGCATGGACAAAGGATAGCTTCGTACCACCTGGTGCAGGGTGATGCACAGGAGCAACAGATCTGCCCTCTAAAATTGAGATGAAGCAGCCCCATGGACTGCTGCAAAGTCTCCAGAGCCAACTGAGCCTGCTCAACGCCAAGCACAGCCCTGGTTAAAGGTATCTAAAAAATTTCAGCCGCCTCCACAGCACACAGTCTGGACCGTACCTCCCCTTTCCCACCTGGGCTGCCAAATTTAGAAGACTGATCCCATGGCCCACCCTTATTCCCGCCCCTGCTTCACTGCGTGATCTGCAGGTACTCAGGCAAGAATTTCTGCTTTTGCCCCCCATCACCTGGGCTGCTGTCAAGATGTTTTCATGGACAAACCACCCCTTTGTGCTCAGGTGAGCTCCTCTCCCCCTCTCTGGTAAAGACACTCGGCTGACGGGAAAGGCCATGCTAGCAGGCACGTTTTTGCATTCTCCTCCAGCACACCTTGCTCCAGACACTTTGCGGCAAATGTTCCTTTTTGAGATCTATTGATTTCATAAATAATAGAGCAAAGGAAAGAAATACATCATGCAAATACACAGGTCAAATAATCTGTCCCTTAGGAAACAAACAGGAGCTACAAAAAAAACCAACCCAGCAGGCACGCATTGATCTTTACGCAAAAGATCAAGTGTCATTAAAGTTATTTGTTAATCAACTTAACAACACATGGGTACGGCCATATTCAAATGGGTCACCTTGAGGGGTTTTGCTCCACAAACCTCCAGGCTTGAAGCTTGCCTTGTCATATCAGCATACTGAAGACCAAGTCCTTAAAGAAGAGAACAGCTCCATGGCAAGGCAGCTGTACCTCTCCCAAATCACTCCATCACATGTGCAGGATTTTAGTCGCCGCTGCTGGAGCATCATCCCGAGAGCTTTTGCTCAGTACATCCCCTGCATCCTACAATTTTGTTTTAGCCAGCTGCTTTCCAGCTGTGACACTGCTGCTGCAGAGCATGACAGGGGAGGCACCCAGTGAGCAGGGGGATTTGAGAGCACCTTCCCTGGGCAGCATCAGCAGCAAGAAAAGAGCCAGGCCACGCTGTTTCCCACCCGCGCTCTTGGACCTGAAGCCTGGGCTAAGTCACTTCCCACTGAACACCGTCATTTCCACTGCGGCCCTTTGCCTTGCTCCACCTCCACATAAGAAAGCACCATCCTGTTAACAGGGACTTCACCTGCAGCCCAACATGGACAGTGACAGAAACGAAGAAAGAGCAAGTGGAGGAGCAGCTTGTTACAGCCTTGCTTTGCAAAGCTTCTCCGAGTGCCATCTTTCCATATGACCTCAAAAGTAGAATCCAAACACCATCTTGACCTCACTGCATTGACCCAGTTTGATGCTGCTTTGGGGGAGGATTTCTTAAACTCTACCACCACCACAGATAGACACAAAATAGGATGAAATGCTGCAGAAGGAAAGCTGCAAAACCAAAGCTTGCCCTCCCACTCCCAGAGTCTCTCCAAGGATCTGCAATTAAGCCAGATGAAATTTTCAACTATACTGGTTTGTGGGCCACCAGTTGTCAGTAGCGACGTCATGTGCTTCTGCTCCAATGTTTCGCACAGGAAAACTGAGCAGTCAGGAGCTTCTGCAAAAGCACAAGTACCTCTGCCTTGGTTGTACTGACTGATGCTCACAAGGAACAAGCGCCAAAAGCAAAAGTCTTCACCCCTAACTCCCGGGAAAGCTCTTACCTAGCAAGCCCAACAGGCAGCAAGAAGCATGAGAAGACACTGATGTAGAATGCAACATCTCCTGCCCCCAGGACAAAAGGAACAACGTCCTTTGATGCAACCACAGCCTTTTGGAGAAACTGAGTAACTGGAAGGAATGCGGGAAGCAAAAAAGAAAAAAAAAAAAAAAAAGATAATCCTAGACTTTCATAGGATAAAAACCATCTTGGGTAACTCTGGGTAGCACAAGGCACCTGCTGCACCATACGGACCAGCAGAACCTTTCTTGCTGTTACGGCATCTACACATGGCAGAGCAGATTCACAGAAGGGGAAAAGCAATGATCCTTCCCAGCCCATATCATGCTGCGAGGAGGTTCTCCTCCTGGGAGGATCTCATGGCATCATGCCCACACCAGGGCACATGCTCCCAAGCTGGGAGGGCCCGTAAGATCTGCCCGTTTCAGCTGAGCAGCGATCAGATCTCCAGTTGGGAGATCTGCTCACCAAAGGTTGGCTCTGGCCTTCGGCAGGGCTGTGCAAACACAGGGATGGAAACATTGCCAAGCGCAGCTGCCCCAGGGGGAAGTGAGGCCATGCAGGAGGCTCCAGTCTAGGCAGCTACTTAGCTTAACCCTTTCAATCAGCAGCTGAAAGAACAGCTACCACTGCCGGCACATGCTCCACGCAGCCGCAAGCTCCTGGAGTAAGCAGGGCCAGGCTTTGTAGCACTCCTCACCAGACATTTGCAGAAAAATCCTTGTGCCACACAGAGCACCACTGTATCCTCAGCTTGACCGGTGTCCGGAAGGCGGCAGTGACTTATTAGCTGCATGGAAGATGCCTGCAGGGAGCAGAAACAGCGAAGGAGAACAGAGGTGACAGCGTTTTGGCACTGGGTCATGGCACTGATTCAGCCTAACTGTTTTGTGACAACAAAATGGTGCATTTCCAGCTATATTATGTTATCAGGGAGGAAGAGCTGGAAGGAATATAAAGAAATCTAAGAGTAGCCACTGGGGAAAGACTTCCTTGCAGATGGCAAACTCATGGCCTCAGGCAGCGGTCACCTGGCCTGTCTGAGCTGCAGCTAAGCCCACAATGAGTTACCCTCTGCCAGAACATCCCCAGGTTTTCACGATACTCATCCCCTGCCAGAAACCACCCCACAGCACACTCTCCCAACACAGATGTCAGCACATACCCCCAGTCTTTGCTCAGAAGTGACACAGTGACACCAGTTAACTTCAAGCTCCACCTGAAGCCCTAGGCGACACCCATCACTCCTGCTGATAGCAGAAAGGTGCTCAGCACACCCCCAGCAGCACTGGCTGCTGTGCTACAAGGAGATGGGAAGAAAGTAAAGGATGCTGGAGACCTGTGCTCTGGAAGTGAGCCCACCTCTCTCTTCCCTGCCACACTGCATTCAAATCTCTAATGAGCTCTTTGCCCACAGAACCTGCACTTCGATAGAGGAAGTCATTTATATGCATCTCCCCTGACAAGGAACAGGGGATTGAAGAGTGATGTTTGCCTGTGATGGCACTTCTGTTGCAGAGCTAGAAATAGATCCCAGCTTCCCCAGAGACACACGTAAAACTTCCCAGAGCTCACTAAATCCAGGTGAAATATGCAGATGAGCGTCAATAAGAGAATCTTCTTTCCCATTGCATTTCATTCCCAAAACTACAGCCGATCAGGTCATGTCATTTGCGAAGCACTTGGAGACAAACCATTTCTAAAAGCAAGAGAAGAAATACAGCCTTGCTCTCACGTCACAAGTGACAAACCTTTGCAAAATGATTCGCTTCCCTCCCCTCCTACTCACTCATGTTTCAAAAAAACATTTCGTTCAAAAGCAGCTCTTTAAAGAGGTTATATAATAAGTGATCTGTACCACGAGGCTGGCTAGTTTTAGCCCAGCTACTTAGATCATAGTTGGATTTTATTTTCTAGTTAGCTGGCAGGCTCATGCCCAGTAATGGCCCTGCAGGCAGAGGATGCTCCTGGCCATCTCACTTTCTGGCCAAAAGAGTCAATACCACAGCGTGCTGGTGCTTTTGCCTATTCAGTTATGAGCTCTGCCGTGGTATCTGTTCAATTCCAGCTCCCAGACAGGAAGGAAAGGGGGTAGGGCTTGAAGATTCTTACTTTTTCACAGATCACAGTTATGTTTAACATGCTCCATACTCATAGCAGCCAAAAAGCCATTTGCAGCAGTGCTGGGGTCCCCAGGGGCCAATCTCAGCACAAAGAACTGTTGCTAAAAGTTTAGTGAGGTCATACGTCTGGCAAGTGTAATGGCAACAAATTAAACTACTTTTTAAAGAACTTGGCTTAAAGCATGCCTCAGAGATCCAAAACAAAATCCTTAACTCTTTGTAGCCTCCCCGTGCACAGTTAACCGCCAAGGTTTTCAAGGTTGGGCATACATCACGCAGTGCAAAAGCGATGTCAGCTGAAGTACAAACATCATCCTCCTCCTCACTTGGCTGTTCCACTGCTCTCTGAGTTAACAGGTTCACAAATCAGTTGCTGCAGATGTTCCCAAGTAAAAAAACCGGAAAAATAATGAGCGTAAAAGTGGATTTAACTCACTCTGGAGGCTACTCGGCTACTCTCTCCTCAGCGCTGGTTTTCAGCTGTGGTACTCCATGGAGAGTTAAGCACGGAGCCTAGGGACAGGACAGGCAATAGGATTTGGGCTCCTCAGATATTTTTTTATTTTTGAGGTTATCGCTCAGTGTTTAAGCACAAGGATTATGATTTAAATCTCGTATTTTCCACACCTTACCTGTGTCTCAAGCAATAGCCACCCTTTACAAGTGCTGGTACACATTAAGTTCTGATATTCTACTCCAGATAAGAGGTTGCAAGGAGGAGAAGTGAAGAGAGAGCAAGTTGCTGAGATTTGTGATAAGGAAATGATTGAGATGGGGAGTACTGTCAGAAGAAACTCCCTTCAGATTACCTTTCTTACTACCTAAATCATACAGAGGCTGTTAGATTCCCTTTCCTCCTGACCCTCCTCACCCACCCACTCTCGGTTACCTCTACAATACGCTGTATTGATCAAATGAGTGCTTTTAAGAAGTTGAGTCCAGAAAACTCCCTATGTGCTGTTTTTGGGTGGGGTAAGAGTTAATTTTCTTCATAGTAGCTGGTATTTGTGCCGAAAACAGCATTGATAACACAGGGATGATTTAGTTGTTGCTGAGCAGTGCTTACATAGAGTCAAGGCCTTTTCTGCCCCTCATCCCTACCCCAGCAGCAAGCAGGCTGAGGGGGGAGGGGGGGGGGCACAAGGAGCTGGGAGGGGACACAGCTGGGACAGCTGAGCCCAGCTGGCCAAAGGGATATGCCACACCACATGATGTCATGCTCAGCATATAAAGCTGAGGGAAGAAGGAAGGGGGGACATTTGGAGTGATGGCACTTGCCTTCCCAAGTCACTGTTACGCATGATAGAGCCCTGCTTCCCTGGGGATGGCTGAGCACCTGCCTGCCGAGGGGAAGTGGGGAATGAATTCCTTGTTTGGCTTTGTTCGCACACACAGCTTTTTCTTTACCTATTAAACTGCCTTTATCTCGACCCATGAGCTTTCTCACTATTACCCTTCCAATTCTCTCCCCCACCCCGCCAGGAGGGAGTGAGCAAGTGGCTATGTGGGGATTAGCTGCTAGCTGGGGTTAAACTACAACACCCTACATCTCAATGGCTTGCCCTTCAGCACCTGAGCATCTCATCTGTTTTAGAAGCACAATTAAATCTTTCAAATGGATTCACTCAGAACATTGGAAAAGAAAAAGCATCTATATTGAATGTGCCCAAGCCACTTGTGTTGCCATTCTCCCTAAAATATATAAATGGCTTCTGTGGTCTCTAGGGCATTAGGAACTACACATTAAAAGGAAGCAAAGGTTATTTTTAAAGCAAAGCTTTAAAAACTGAAGAATGTTGGAACAGCTCTTAAATTTTCTTCTCCCCTTTACAACTCCTACCCCAAAGGCCAGTCCACAACATTGAAAATCAAGTTGATAAATTAGGCTCTTGCCACTCATTTTTGTCATCACTTCAGTGCCAGCAGATCTGGGCAGGAACAGTCTTCTCCTACCAGCAAACTGGCTGCATGTACCTGCGAGTCCCCTTCTCCCCACCCATCCGCATCACTACATAAGCTCATTTCAATGAAAATTACGTCAGCCTCTCAGCAAAAAGCCACTGAAAGCTTATAGCAAGAGCATGGAAGAATATCACTGAACTGATTCCATTAGTGTAATCCAAGAGAAAATAATGATTTATCAGACTTAGAACTTGGAAACAGAAAACAAACAGTCTTTGGCAAAGCAGAGAAACTCAGATTTATAATCAACCGAATAAGCATGGAAATGAGAAAGCTCTCAACCTCCTGCAAATGAAAGAGCGAAATATTGTGATAATGCCAACAAGGGGTTCTTAGAGATGTAAAAAGTACTAGGAGGGAAGGAGACAAGAAGCTTCCTGGTGATGGCAGAGGAATGCAAACAGCTTCACCCAGATGGGATGAGGAGTAATATTAACACCACCAAGACACTGTACCAGCAGCCACAGGCTGCAATAGAAACAGGTGGAAAAAAAACCCAAAAACCCCAGAAAAAAACCCACATGGGCTGGCCTTAAGATCTGCTAAGGCCCATGTGAAATAAGGGCTGCAGGCAGTACTCAGGCAAGCACCTGAAATGCCCACAGCACGTCTGGAGAAGGGGGCCCTGGAAGCTGTGAGAGGCTGGCAAGCGGTGGCGGCAGCAGGAGGGACCACCAAGAGTAGGGACTGAACCAGCCTCCCTGCTTGCAGAGGTCAGACAGACAGTGTTGAGGAGGGTTTCATTAACCCTGAGGTGCTCAAGTTCCCACAGCTCATTTCTCCAGGAATGTGGGTAATAAGTTTATTGCAAGAAAGGAGACCTTCCGTACGTGTAAGCAGAAGAGGTGCTGGAGAACAGGATCTCCCAGAAGTCCAAATTCTTGTGCAGCTACATACTGAACACCTGCTAAAGTACTGCAAAAGTCAGGAGGAGCAATGAGGGGAGCAGGGTGAAAGCGTAGGTGTGAGTGATGAGCTATTCAACTGTGAAAACATCTGCAAAATGACCAAAAATTAAAGGCAGTCTGGTGCGAGAAGAGGGAATTTCCACGATGGAGCAAATGCTCTGCTGCTTGGTTGCCTTTCCTCTCCCTCTACCCTGCCTTTTATTTAAGAAGCAGACAAAGACAAAGCAAAATCCGCTTGGAATCCACCCTGCAGCTGACCCACCAGGGCCTCTCTCCCAGCCTCAAGCAACCTAAGCAATTGTTTTTCACACATTGCACAAGGGAGCAGGATAAATCCCACCATCGTGTTCAATCACCTCTGCACAAACACCACGCAGGGTCTGAACTGCTTTGTCAGATCTGCCAGGCACCAGCTGGGACTCGGGTGAGGCAGACCCTTCTCCAGGTGCTGGCTGTGCTGGGACCTCACCTGCCTGCTGTGGTCTGAGAACAGAGGTGAACTCCCACTGCCCAAAATATCTTGGGAGTTCTTTGCTTGTCACCTACGGCCAGCACATACCTCAGCAACAAGCCTAACACAGCTTGTGCCAGACGTTTGGCAACTCCAAGATGCTTAAATATTTTACAACTAACTCAGCAGCACCAAAGGCAGTAGAGATCCAACCTTCCCAGTTAGCAGTCAGATGACACGCTTGCTGCTATATCTCTGGAAAACACAGGAGATCACAATCATTATCCACACTTATGAATAAAATATTCCTTTTATTTTAGTAAATCAACAAGGCTTATTTACACATAAAATAACTGTACATTGCAATTGAAAAACAGCTTGTGCTCAAAATGGTTAAAGCAAGTCACACACAGTCTGTCAGGAACACAAACAACCTCAAACCTCCCAGCGCCTTCGGCTCCCATCCTCTCCCAGGAAATCAGCTCTTTTTGTTCTGAATGATTTTCTGCTGATTCTCAAGACATTCCTTCAGCTTGTCTTCAGTGAGCGTCAGCCTCTGTTCCAGGATAGCAACAGTCTGCAAAATAAAACGAAAGCTGCTGTTGAGCTGCTCACCAAGACAAGCTACGTACTGTAGTCTCAATGGTGTAATAAAATGCTAATTCACAGGAGTATTTTGAGGTATTTCAGGGCTGTAACTCCAC
This sequence comes from Falco peregrinus, assembly GCF_023634155.1. Lineage (NCBI taxonomy): Eukaryota > Metazoa > Chordata > Aves > Falconiformes > Falconidae > Falco > Falco peregrinus. The sequence goes on along the minus strand of NC_073725.1, from coordinate 108,303,338 downwards.
TTATCAGCATTTCAGCAGGGCAGAGCCCCACACAACTTCAGAGAGGAGCAGAAGCTGCCAGGCATGAAGCTTTCCTGCAGACAACACTGATCACCTGTTCCAGCACTCAGTGCTTTCAAACCAGGCTCTGCGTTTCCTTTCACGGACAGGTTCCGTCCTTCCATGTTCATGAGCCACCAGACACTGTTCTGCTAACGAGAGACAGAAGTCTGGAACAGTTTTGCCCAGTTTTAGCTTTGATATTGCCTCGCTGTTTCTGATTCTTTCCTCCTTTCCCTGAGTGCCATTGGTTTGATGCAATTAAAACACACAAAACTTGCTGGACAAGCATGATGACAAGCAAGAAAACCCTCCCAGCACAAGACAGTGCAAGAGGTGATGGAGTGGAACTGAAACCCAAAGTGGCAGCATCTACCCTCACCATAACGCCTGA